>NC_138104.1:65613817-66096317 GCF_964146895.1 Miniopterus schreibersii | reverse complement strand
AGTCTCCTTCCATCACCATTTATCCTCCTTTACCGTCTTTTACCTCCCACCACCTCTCTTCCCCTCCGGTAATCACCATACTGTTGTCTGTGTCTATGAGTTTGTTTATTTAATCCTTTCACCTTTTCCACCCAGCCCTGCAACTTCCCTCCCCTCTGTCAGCTGTCAGTCTGTTCTCTGAGTTTATTTTGTTTATTATGATCTAGTATTTTTAAAGGCATCTTCTAGCTGCTTTATGGTGAAATGACTACAGGAGCAAGAAGAGCAGCAAAGAGCAGTTAGAGGCACCGGGCAAGGAGTGAAGATGGTCTAGACCCAGGCGGTAGCAGTGAATAATAGAAATTATACTTCAAAGTGGACAGATACAGGGAGTGTAGTTTCTATTATTCATTCCCTCAGGGCAGCTGGATGTTTCTTTGGAGGGACACATCAACTGAGCCACCAGGGTGTGAACAATGCTCTCCACCAAAATCCTGTATTTTCTAAAAGGGTTAACCAAAATGCAACTTTTCTTGGGCAAAACAGTAGGGTGTATGTGAAATGAAGTGGGAAGATGTAAGCAGTGAGAGGAAAAATATTTAGGGGCAAGGGAGTCACATTATTGAAAAAGCAGATATGCCTAGGAAATCATTTCTGGTTTGTTCCATTACTTTCTTTACTTTGGAAACCAGATTCACCTAAACTGTGTTAGGTTTTCCCTCTCTCCAAAGACCACAGCAGTGAGGATTTCAAATAAGGGGAAGGCATCAGAGGGGCAGCACGGCCATTTCTTGGCAAGCCTAAGTTGTTTCTAAGCAGGCTGTCCCCTGTACTACAGTTTTCATTTAACATAATTCATTAACAGTGAAGCAAAGTCTAAAGGTCTCCTGATTTTAAACTGAACCTTCAATATAGCATTATACAGGATTCTACCTTTACCTAATAAAGTGCCTATTTCAGGCCTGCTTTATACAAATATCAAGTACAACATTAAAAACACATACACAATTCTCAAAACATTCATACACAATTCTTAAACCCTAGTAGAGGTTCTCAAACTGGCTGTATCAGATCACAGCCTGTTACAAATATGTATTCCTGGGACCCGCCCCGAAAAGTTCTGACTCAGTAGATCTGGGTTAGGTCTGGGCAGTAAATCCTATAAGGTGATTCTAATGGTTTCTAAAATGTCATTACTTGTGTACTGAGTTCCCTGGACATTTTATAATCTATTTTTGTATATAAATACAATTGTATATAATCTATATATTTTGACACCACGGTATCTTTTTGGAAGTGGGTAGGATTTATTAATAACTAACTGAATCCCTCAGAAGCACAGAAAGGAACTAGAATGAGTACAATCAGCAGGTAGCTAGAGAAGAGGACAAAGAATACTGGTATGAGGGGTAGTATGCTAGACATCACCAGGAATTGACTCCTGCCATCATTAATTAATTAGCCACGTGTATTTCTCCATCTTCTTTAGTTATTTGAAGCCCATCCACCCTCAGATGAATTTTTCAAAAAGCCACAGGGCAGGGAGCTCCTTTCTTTTCCCCACTGCCATACAAATTCTGATAGCCCCATCACAGACGAAGTCTAACTGGCCCTTCCTAAGTACCCCTCACATCCCCCCATGTTTGAGCACTCTGGTCTACATTTACTGCATAAAAGCTTACCCTTGACAGCTCTGTACATATTCTATATGGTATAAACAGAGAGGCAAACAAATGTTTAAAAAACCCAATTTAATAAAGTTACTATTAACTGAATTAGGACACATCAAAGAGGCATTACAAACACCTTTTTAATGACAATAGATGGTAAATTTATACAAATTACAGGCTAGAACATAATGAATACAAAAATCCATCCAGGTAACAGTTTAAAAAAATCACTTAACAAAAGAAAACCTGATTCAAGTGGCTAAAGAACTCAAGCCCCCTATTTTCATAATTACACATAGCTTTCAACGTAGCACATTAAAGCCTGCCCCTAGTCCAGACTATAGCAATATTCAATGACTCTAATGATTTAAAGATTCTAACACTTTTAAGCACTGATGTCAAGACATCAGGTGAAAGGTTCACTATGCAAAACTCAAACAAGAATATGTGAACATTCTTTGCAAACTGTAAGGTGCTGTGCAGATGTTGTTAGCTATTGCTATTATTACTGTTCAGTGAGATTTCACTGAACCTGAGAAAAAGGAAGACTAGTCTGTGTAACTGACAAATGACTTGTAGAACATCTTAAAAGGAACACAGATATTATTTTTGTAAGTACACATGGCAACAAAACAGGCACGAAAAGCAAGGCCAGGAATGATGACTATTCCTGACTATTTTAATAAATTCCAGACTATTTTAACAAATATATAAGGGTTTAAGCTACTCATAGATTACATGTAATATTAATCATTAGGTTCTCAAAGTCGCTGAAAATAATTTATTTTCTCAGACGACCCTTTTCCCCTGCAAATAAGAAATAAAAATCTTGCCAAGTTATTAATATGCCACTTCAGTCCAGCTCTTGCAAAATTTATCTTAAATATAAGTTGAGTCTGAATTAATAAAGTTGTACTACTTTGGTGGAGGAGGCAGAGTGCTTGACGGCAGAGAAATCCACTGCTGACCTAACACAAGTGACAAAGTTGGTACCATAGCTGAACCATTTTTAAAATGGCCCTAACAACAGTCTACAATCTCACTTGAGCATGAAACAATAAACATGAACTTGTCTGGAGACAAGAAATACTCACTAGATACTGCAGAAATAGGATTTCAATCCTTTATTTCATGTACCTTCAGCTTTCATCTTTCCTTGGGCACTCTTTATCTATTTTACTATTTTTACTGGTCTCCTTGGGCACTTTAGATGTATACATAAAACTTATGTGAAAATGGAAAATAAACTTATGTGAAAATGGAAAAATGACTTGTTCCACCAAACAAGTCAATCAGTTGCCTCTTTTGGCAAAGCTGATGAGATTTTAAGATTAAGTCCAATTATTACAATGCATTTCAGTTAGATTCCCAGGAAACACAGTTTTGTTTTGTTTTTTAATGAAATGTTTACATTTCCTCAGTAATAGCTCAAAACTACTTTGCTGCTACACGTAAAATGGTATCCACTTGAAGAGCTAATGGCATCAGATGCATTCTACAGCAGACTTTTCAGTTATAAGCACAATGAGGAAAAGAGATTATATTCGGGGGGAGGGAGCAAATGGAGAAGAGTAAGGTACTGTGTTACAGTAAATGGGGTTAAATCAGTACTTTGTACTGACATTTCAAGTTACACTTCCTAATTGAGGTTATTCTTACAATTAGTTTTCAAACAATAGCGAACATATTCCTATCTTAAAACATTTATAAGGGCTCAATTGTAGTTTTCCTTTCTATACATCCTGAAGTATATATACTGTGCAACAGAAAACCAGTGAAAAATAAATCTGTTGTCAAATACCATGTTATTTCAACTGTAGCAAACTAGCAAGTTAACAGCTGAAACCCCAGGGAAAAATCAACTGGTTTGAAAACAAGTCTATACTGTAATAATTCTAAATATCAACACTAGCATCCAAGTCTAAATTTCAAAAACTTGGTAATTATTCCAAGAGGAAATTACAATTGCTTTTGCATGAATCCCTGGTTTAAATACTTGCAGAAAAATACCCATATCATTATCTACTCAGCAAAAGTCTGAAATCAAACAAAATAATCCAACATTGGACATTAACATTTTACAAATAGCATAACATCCCAAAAGTACAAGAAAAACCTTGGCATTACAGAAAAAAAAAAAAGAAGGTGGACAACAATTCTAAGTACAACAAAGAGGGAACCATCTAGAAATCTACCACACAATACCTCAGACTCAAACAGGGGTATTCTATAATTTTATATTAAATTTGTACAATTTTATACTAAAACTGTAGTTTTTTTAAGAAAACACTTTAATTTAGAATAACTGCTTATAGAAGACATTTAAACCATAGACAACATTTAACTAAGCAAGAATCCAATTCTACATTAAAAATAGGGGTAAACAAACAAATTGGTAATGACAAACACAGCAAGGGCCACTGTATTAGGAATTAACAGGAAATTTGAACAATGATATACCTACAGATACAAGAATAAAGGTAGAATGTAGGGGGTTTTTTGTTTTGTTTAAGAAAATGGTCACTAATCACGCACATGAAAAAAACACACATAGTGTCAGGAAAAGTTGGCAGAATTTGAACTTAATCCAAACTTTTAATAAGTATCAAACTAGCACTAAGAAATGCACACAGGATGTAAACCAAAACAGTGGTTATCTCCAGTTGGCAAAATTACAGGGAATTTAAATTTTCTTCTTGTTTTAATATGCATGTTTTTAGATTGCATACAAGGAGTACCAAGTGGCTAGAAAGAAAACAGACTAAAGATACTAAAATAAAAACACAGAGTCATTTTCTATCAGAAAGGGCCTCAAGAATTAGCTAATTATACATATCTGGGATTTAACAACTCCGATTAAAAAGACTAGACTAGAAATCCCAAGAATACTTCCTGGGTGATAAAAACAATCTATTTCAGGATTGTTCACACTCCCTAAGTATGCAAAAATAAACATTTAAATGTAAATTCCTATCATATACAATATTAAAAAAAAAACAGTAGGAAAAACAAATTTAAAGGGAATTTACACAAATCTGATAATTAAAGAGTAACTTCATTGTTGAGCAAGAGCAAAAGAGATTATTAAAGAGTTGTTCTGAAAGCACAGGCTAGCCTGCAAGAAGGCAGCTAGCTCTGCTTTGCTATTGAGATCCTTCAATAAACCAGTTCATGTAAGATGGGTGGAATTCAGCCAAGTTTCCCCATGAAATAATGTAATGAAAGATTGCTACTGACTAGATATTACACTTATTTGAAATTTCTCAGTGACATTCAGAATAATTCCAGCATTCATAATTTAAGCAATTTTCCATAGGAATTTATAACCCAAAATCCAATGACCTGGTATTTTCATGATAGTTAGGGAAAGTATTTCAGCAAAAAATAAAATTTAGATTTGTTTCACTATGTACCTATTAATATATCCAGAAAAGTAAAACTCAAAGCCAACTAAAAGACAGAATGCTATAAAACATTTTTTGTTATAAAATAATCAGTCTTCTCAGAATAATTATTTGTAATCAATTTAATTTTTCCAAATTCTCATTTGCAAATGAGAGGCTTATGCAGTTAAAATTGATGCTGCAAACCACTGTATTAGAAGGATCAAAATTTACATTAGTTAAACATGACTCCTTAAGATAGATTTTAACATGTTCTTTCAACATTATTGAAATAATCAGCATCCCGGATGCATTTGCCATTTTTAAAACTTAATTTAATGCTATCAAAAGGTGATGTTCACTTTAATCCTGTTTGCCTTCACGCCACTGTCGTGAGCCTTCATTCCAGGCCACATAGACAAAGAGGGCCAGCACCACGTGGACAGCAATCACTGCAACAATAGCAGCATAAAAATAGCTGTCCCTATTGGACATCCCAAAGGCACCTATCAAGAAAAAAAAGTTTTCACTTTATTCCAAAATTTATCACAGTACAAAAAACAAAGCATACTAATTTTTATTAGCTATGTATTTACTTAATTAATCAGGGAATTAAAAAGTAACACTTTGGGTGGTGATAAAATAAGTATTCACTTAAAGATTTGAATACCTTCTATACACGAAAAACTATTTTGAATGAGAACTGTAATTATCACTTCATCTAAGGACTCTGACACAAAAAAGGGACTTTATTTCCTTTTCCTTCCAATGTCTGCCACCAAAGGTTCATTCCCCCAAATTTCTCCTCCCATGTTGGTCAATTTTTGCTCTCAAAGGGATATTAAAAGAAAGGATCTGCAAGCTATTTCACAGAAAACCATACATGATTATGATGACAAGCTAAAATAACTATGAGTGATGAAAATGTTCATTTCAGGAATTAAGACTCATGAGCAACATTATATCTGAAAAGCAAAACAGACTAAAGACACTAATTTTAGAATACCTAGTTTACATCTATAAAGAGGTCATAAAGCACAGAACATTAAATACAGTAGTATGTCTATAAAAATACGATTACCTTCAAAAACATAAGATTTAGTGGTGAAATATAACCCAATAGGTACAGTGATCATTAAAGCTGTGAAGAACAGCAGAGTCTTCAGGGTAGATGCTAATGAACTTTCATTTCTGGAATAAAGTAAACAAGAGAAAATCAGAACTTGCACAGCCACTTCCAACCCTTCTTGTGTCTATAAACACTATAAATACTCACAGAGAAGATTCTGGAAACCCTGCTCCTGCCTTGGAAGCAGTGGCCAGAGGAAGAAGAGCAGAGTCAGGGACTCAAAATTGAAAGATCTTAGAGACCCAGCTGCAGGCCCATCTCCAAGAGACTGTCATTCATATCCAGTGTGAGAGGAAGTATCAAAGTGTGAAAGTAGTTTGTAATCTCCAAAGTGCTATGCAAATGTACACTGTAATTATAGAATTTACAATGGAGGTAGCAAGGGAGAAGATACACAGAAAACAACTAATGGCTAGGTGAACACAGTACAAACAAGGTATGAGAATCTCCAAATGAAAAGTCTAGAACAATCTGGATGCAGCTGAAGGAAATTTACTCAATTTTTTTTTTTTAAATATATCTTTACTGATTTCAGAGAGAGGAAGGGAGAGGGAGAGAGAGAGAGAGAAATATCAATGATGAGAGAGTCACTGATTGGCTGCCTCCTGCATGCCCCCAATTGGGGATCGAGCCCGCAACTTGGGCATGTGCCCTGACCAGGAATCAAACTGTGATCAATCTCTGGGATCCTAGGTCAATGCTCAACTGCTGAGCCATGCACGGCCGGGCTCAAATTTCTTTGTAATTAAATAGGTATAGTACAATTTAGATGGCCTTCACATAACATGGATGCATTAAGTCTGAATGTCAAACCACTTTCTATTCACTGAATTCTATCTGTCCACAGACTATTTTAAAACCAAGGAAATATTCCAATGGAAAATATTTTGTTCTAGAATACAATAAAACTACTCTGAAGATTGTAACCAAGTTTTAAAATTATATATGTAAAGAAAAATAAGTCCAATAAACTGCTACTTAAACATTAACAATATAAAGATTAATAAAACAGCACAAACAAAACTGGATAACATAAAATGATTTCGTAAATGATGTACATCAATTATATGGAGACTTTAAAAAGAATTCTGACGATTATTCAGAAAATATTCATATGACAAATGAACAAGGCAAGTTACAATGTATTATGTATGTCAGGGGTCTGCAAAATAAGGTCTGAGGGTCCACCACCTATTTTTGTAAATAAAGTTTAACTGGGACACAGCTACACCATTTGTTTATGTATCATCTAAGACTACTTTGGAGCTACAAAGGCAGACTTGAATAGTAGACCATGTGGCTCTTAAAACCTAAAATATGCACTATCTGGCCCTTTACAGAAAAACTTTGCCAAGCCCTGATGCTCTTTTACTGACTTTTTAATGTCAGCATTTGTCCTATACATTGTTACAAATGAGCAACACTACTGAAAGTGAAACTGTACTAAGCTTCTAGTAACCCTGAACACATACATATCACCCGATTAATTATAAAAGCCCAACCCTATAGCTTTAATCGTTAGTTTAAGGTCCATTTTCCTCAAGTCTAACTATCCTCAGACTACTGAACACACTTTTAACTCTATGCTCATAGTCAACACCTGAATTTAACTCTCTTTCGTAATCCACAGCTAGAGGCTCCAGTTTTTACCTATATCTTTAGGAAAGAGCTCAGCCTTCAAGGTCCCCCCAAATAGCCTTTCCTCCAGGCACTTTCCCTGAATACATCCTGGAAAAATTCATTGCTCTGGGATCCAATCACACTTTGTTCATATCTGTTATTACAGTACTTCATATGACAGCTTGCTTTTTAGATAGTCCTGCACATCTCTGTATCTCTAGAAAACCCAGGCAAAGGAGTTCTTATAAATGTATATACAATTAGCAGGAAGGTTTCTGACAGCCCCAAAAGGAAGGGAACATCTCAATTTTATTTCAATTGTCTACAAACTTTTTTGACTGTGCAATCCATCATTAAATAAAAGTTATGAGCACACACTCAATATAGGCATTTCTATGTTTTAAATAAATTGTTTATATACATATTACTAATATAGTCTTTAAAATATAAAACATATACAAAATACATACTAAAAAGGATGTTAAAATTTATGGAGAAGTTCTAATATTTTCTTTCCATACTTCAATAGATCATCTTTTAACACTTTGGTGATCACTGAGCTATACAATTCTCATCTAATATGCATGAGCTTCCTTAAACTGTTTTCTAGTAGTAAATTTTTAGAGGAATTTATTGTGTAATCTTCATGAAGAATACAAGTGTCTGCAGTAGTTCTATAAAAAACACAAAGTCAGCATTTGGACACTTCTTTTGTGAACCCCCACAAAAAAACTTGACTTTCAAGGTTTTTCTATGGTGAGTTAAAGTATGTGTTTTAGGGATATAAAGTTCAGATTATTTAACTTGATAAAGAAACAAAGCTTAAGAATCTAGAGAAAGGGCAGATCAACTGGTTCTCTTGTCCTCACTTGAGTATGGATGAACTGGCCTGGCTCTGAAAAGTTTATTATTGGAAAGAAGATATAATACCATAAAAATGTTTTAAAGCAAACAAAATCACTTCCAATCCCACCACCTTTTCTTTTCTGCATGTTAATTTCTAGCTCCATACACTTCACGTACAACATATCTTAAAAATTTGTAGTTTATCTTCAACTCCTCATTTCTCTTTACCTTAAGCTCCAAAAATTTGACTCTTCTAATGGGTTGTGACCTCACAAATATGGGACTAAGTATAAAGTTGGGCATACAAACGTTTGAAAACTAGCAAGCTACCTCTAGTGCTTACAGAACATTTTCTCCCTGGCTTCCAGTCACAGCCCATTGCAGCTGGCAGTTCTGCTGGCACAAGTCAGCTTGGGTACACAGTGATTTATTCTAAAACAATGCAACTGATGGCATTCAACTGATTTCTCCTATGTGTCTTTGACTGGGTGTTACTGCGACTTGTTATGAAAGAACAACATGGAAGTCCAGAATTAAAGTTGGTCTCACACAAAAGAAATAACTCAGGATGAACCTTATTGCGACCCACTCTTAAAACCACTTAGTGTTCACCCCCTTCATATAAACTTCTCCAGCAAACGCTAAGCAGATAATAGAGCTTACCATTTCCACTTTTGTGGCAAGCAATGCTTCTTTCTACTCAAAGTAGATTTCACTACAAATTCCATTAGGAAACAAGAAGATCAGTCTAAGAGGGCTAGACTGTATTTTAAGTATACTTAATGAAAATACCTGTTGGTATCCTTACTAATAAACTAATAATAATTTAAAAACAAAACACCTACGTTGACATTGTGAGAGGGAAAAAGGACACAATCTCCAAGATCATGGGATCTGAGGTCAAAGTGGGCTGGTCAGATGCCAGCTTCAACACTTACTAATTGTGTGGCCTTACTGTGATATTGGGCAAGTCACTTACCCTGAGTCAACTTCATCTTCCTTAAAATCAGGAAACTAAGTACTTTCTTAATTCTGATGTCTGTAATAAAGCACCCAAGTTGAGCTTGGCACAGAGAAGATCATCACTGAATGGTAGCTAAATTCCTTCCCAACCCGTTGTCTGGGTATCTTCTGTTTAGCCCCCAGTCTCCATCTCCATCTTACATGCAGCAAACACTTATTAAGCCCCGATGGTGCAGGCCCTGTAGGGGACACGGAGATGAAGATGGCCGGGCTCCTGTCCTCAGGGGACACTCCGTAGTGGGGAAAGAGATTGCAGACAGCAAGATGGCAATATAGACAACAGTGAGAGGAAGCTCTAAGACAGGAGCATGAGCTGTTGGCCTGCACACGCTGCAGGCCCCAACCTGCTGCCCCGCCCCGCCCCGCCCCGCAGCCGGGCCCTAAGGGTCCAAACCTCACACCCACCGCAGGCCTGCCCCTTAGGCTCAGGCCTGCCCCTTAGGCTCCGGCCTTCCCTCTGCCTAGCTTCAGACCCGGGCGGGCCCGCCTCACAGTCGGGGCCCCTGCCCGGTCCGAGCTCCGCTCTGAACTACCTGACGTCGGGCGGCTGCAGTGCGTTCAGCGCCGCTTTATCAAGGCGTTCCATAGCTATGCCACCCGCAGCAGGTATTAGCAGGCGGACTGGGCTCGGCGGGCACTCTCAATTAGCTCTGTCGGCCAGCGGTAGAGGTAGGCCGCGCCGGAAGTACCGGCGAGCGCTGGGTGGAGGGACGCAGCGTGCAGACGCGGCGCAATGAGGTGACGCGCTGCGGCGGGCGCAGGCGTTCACGTGACTTACCGGCCAGGGTTCCGCGGCGTACGCCCACCCGGGGGCGACCTGTGGCGGAGGAGCAGCCCTGGAGAGTAGCCTAGCCACTCCGCGTTAAGCCGGGACTTGCCTCGCAGCATGGTTCTTCCGGGCAGGCGCCGCTCTTGCCGCCGCCTACTGACCGCCAGCGAACACCTCGTGTCGGAGTCCTAGTCCGATCCCCTGTCGCAAAGCTTCGGTTGCGGGGCGACCGGAGCAGCTGAGCTGAGAGGAAGGAGGACCAGGCAGACCAATGTGGTGCTAGGCAACCAAGCAGATTCCGACCACAAACAACAGAAAAAAAGCAGTGCACGTTATTCCCCAGCCCTTGAGCAAATGCCTAATTAATTATTACCCTCAGCGAAAGTCCAGCCTTTGGAAGCTGGGAGGAGGTAGTTTTAACACTCACCAGAGTCCATAAAGCTATAGAATGTCAGGGCTGAAAGAGCCCTTGCTGAGAGTAACTGTTCCAGGCTCCACGCCGATGACCCCAAGTTCCACTTAAAGTTAAAAACATATTTTGCAGCTGCTTCGAAAGCCGCCAGTGAGACGACAGGGGCTCAAATAGTAAGGGACAGGTGGGCCTCCCAGGCGGGCCTGTGCAACCTGAGAGAGGTATAAACGGAAAGGGTGCGTAAGCCTAGGGACAGGTTTGACAAACTAAGAGGACAGCCCTTACATGGTGAACTGGAAAGGGCCACTGACCACACATCTATTTTCTGCACCACATAGACACAAAGACCACATCTGAAATAATTACTACCATCTTAGAGCCTTGTTAAGGGCTATGGACTGGGCAGCAGGAAGCCCACCTTTGAGTTCAAACTTAATCCCTCTGTGGGCCTCATGCGCTCTGCATGAGGGGGATAAGAAACACATAATGCCAGAATTAGGGCAGAATTAGAGAGACTCCAGCTATGGGGTTGGCAAATTTGTGGCCAGCTAGCCAAATACATACATCCAGCCTGCCTACTACCTATTTTTCTATAGCCCATGAGTTAAGAATGGTTTTGCCATTTATAAATGTTTTGCCACATGTCAAAATTATATGAAATTCAAATTTCACTGTCCACGCTCATTCCTTTGTATTGTCTATGGCTACTTTCACACTGTTATGGCTAGTTCACACTACAACAGCGACAGCGTTGAGTAGTTGTGACAGAGACTGTACTCTCCACAAAGCCTAAAATGTTCACTATTGTGCCCTTGACAAGAAAAGTTTGCTGATCCCTGCTCTAGCTAATCACCCTGTAATGACTTCCTTGAACCAACGGGGATGCGTAGATGTAGTAATGGGGGTTCTGAGAACAATTTTCAATATTTAAAAAAACCTAATGATGTATTTATTGGGTGTGTTTGGATGCATTTACTTGCTATAAGGAATCAACAGCTACTTAAAAACCTCACTTTTCTTTGATTTTTTGCACTAATTATATCACATTGATGAGGTAATACTGGTTATTGCATGAGAAAACACACATATTATTACTAAAACAAAATAAACTGTTGTATACTATACTGATTAAATATTTTAAAACATAGAATGAACTCAAAAGGAGGGATCTTTGCTTTGTGACTTTGTGTATCTCCAATGCCTAGAATAAGGGCCTGCTATATAGTAGATACTCAGTAAATATTTGTTAAATAAATGAATTGGGTCCACAAGGGGGCAAAGAGCAAAAGGGTTCTTTGTAGAGAAAAGATTGGGAACCACTGATGTAGTTGTATTAGCTTGCTAGGGCTACCTTAATAAACTACCATAAACTGAGTGGCTTAAACAACAGAAATGTATTGTCACACAATTCTAGAAGGCTAGAAGTCCTAAATAAAGGGGATGGCAGAGTTGATTCCTTCTGAGGATAGTGAGGGAGAATCTGTTCCATGTCTTTCACTTAGCTTCTGGTGGTTTGATGGCAATCTTTGGTGAACCTTGATTTGTAGAAGCATCCCTCTGATCTCTGCATTTCTCGTTCCGTGGCATTCTCCCTGTGTCTGTATCTGTGTCCAAATTTCTTCATTTTATAAGATGTCAGTCATATTGGATCAGGAGCTTACCCTACTCCAACACGCCCTCATCTTAACTACATAGTTACATGTACAGCAATCCTATATCTAAATAAGGTCATGTTCTGAGGTACTAGGGGTTAAGAGTTCAACACAGGAATTGGGGGTGGGGCACAATTTAGCCGATAACAGTAGTCTAAACTCCTCCTTGTACAGATGAGGAAAATTTGTCCTAGAAAGAGAAGGAACTTCTCAGAGGTCATACATTTACCTAGTGGGACCTAGCTCATCTCCTGCCTCCCAGGTCAGCACTTTTACACTTTCACATTAGCCTGTGTGACAAGTTGTGTGATAACTTAGACAAGAACTATTCATAAATGAGATTTGACATGGGACAAAATGCCTGGCTAATCTCATTAATCTATTAGTGTTTTTTTAAAATAAACTAAAACTCCCATACCTTTTTTTTCTTCTTGACTTCAGTACTCTGCCCACACTTACTGTGAGTTCACCAAGGTGGAGATCAAACTTTTAGAATAAACTCAGAAGCTGTAAGAGAAAGAAAGAAATTAGCCAGCACTTTGGCCCCTCAACAAAGTCCTGAAACCTCCTATCTGCAGCAACTGCTAAATAACTAGAGGCCGGTGAAGCCCGGAGCTGCTGCCATGGGAATGAAATGGCATGTCAGGCAACTAAATAGTTCCTCCTTTATTCCTTTGAAAATCAGAAAATGATTCTCAGATGGAAAAATCCTCAGTCTGGCCCTTTCATTTTAGTTGAGGAAATTAAAATCTAAGGATGGGAAATGACTTGCCCCAAATTCACTGGATCAGTGAAAGGATTAGAAAATTTAGAGTTCCTAACTCTCAATCTAGTGTTTTCTTCACAGTATTGTTTTAAACCTTGGTTCCATAACCCAGTGATATGGAAAGTGTACACCCAAAGTTCAGTTTGGCAACAGCCCCAATTTGCTTTACTGACTCACAAAACCATGATGCCCCACCCGCACAGTCTCCCTTTGGGTGGCTGGCAATGGGGTAGGATGGAAAAAGCCATGCTTAAAACACCAACTGCTACTTTTTGAAGCTGATGCTTGCACAACTTGGCATATTAAAAAGCCATGAGGAAAATAGAAATAAGCTTCATTCTATAATCAACAAAACTCATGCTTAAAAAAACTAGAGTCAGAGATGGAAACTCTGGCTTCTTTATAATATAGGGCATGATGTCTTTTTTTTTTTTTTTTTCTAAAAATAAATACTGGTAAAATACTCCCCCTGATGAAAAAACTTAGTTCCACTTCTAGAAAAAAAAATAAGGAGTTTTGGCTGGAGGTTATTTTAGTAAAAACCTCTTTCATTAGGACCCCCTGGGCAATGAAATGCAAGTTTTACTCAAGGAGAGAATATTTCCTTAAATCCATTATCTCACCTCCATTGCCTCAGGCCACCACTATTGCCCCAAAACATGTGTAGGGTCCTTCTTTTTATAGAGCCTATTCACAATCCCTACAATTTATTTACTCGCACCATTTCATAGATGGAAAGACTGAAGCTAAGGAAAAATTGGAAGTTGAGTGAGGACTTCACAGGGCCCCTTATCTCCTGACTCTTGATCATTTCCCTAAAATTTACATCAGGCTACCTTTCCCAGGTCCATCAGCAGGAGAGCTAATTTAGCATCTTAGAGTTAGTGAAGGGACTTGCTAATGGAGTCAGGGAATGCTTGGGGTTCACAGCTGAGGATTATTCCTACCCACTTGACCCCAAAAATCTGAAGCTTAGAAGTTAGGACTTGTAGTGCATGCACTAAGTAGAATCCATGGATCTTCTGGCAAAGCAAAAGTGAGCACTTGGGAGCAGTGAACGAGGCCCCACCACCTGTCCAGTGTGATGCAGGGTCAGCCTAGGATCTCAAATCCCCTGGTACATAACCGGGTTTTTACTGTCAGAGGAACCCTGTCCCATGACATGTAGCAGGGTTCCAGTTGCCAGCACCAAGATGAAGGACCCTGGCTTGCCACCGCAGGCTGTGCTATGGGAAGGGGTATGGGGCAAGGAAACTCCAAAGACTGATGTGACAGGATCACATCCCAAGATGTACAGCCCTTGTGCTGAACAAGGGCTGGGGTCAATGGAGACTTGGGACCAGTTGGTTAAATGAAGAAGAGAGTGCCAGCTCTCAGAAAGTGAGACCAGGCACCAGAGTCAGAAACACGGCCCATCTCTGAGCTTGCAGGCCAGGCATCGAGACCTCTGGGTTGGGTTTCCAGGTGGTCTTCCCAAGAGCCAAGCAGGCAGGGTGGGACAGGGGCAGGTCTTGGGCAGGCTGGGGCCCCTGAGGTCTGAGTGCCCAGTGAAATCTGAGTCTCCAAGTGTTCCTAACCTATAGAAGCTGGCACATCCAGCCCGAGCTGCACTACCAATATTCTTTGAATAAAATTAGTTGTTTGGGCCTCATCCCACGCACCACCAAAAGGTTGCTGATTGGATTCCTGGTCAGGGCACATGCCTGGGTTGTGGGCTTGATCCCTGGTGAGGGACTTGCAGGAGGCAGCCAGATGCTCTGCTCTCAAACTGATGTTTCCCTTTCTCTCTCCCTCTCCCTTCCTCTCTGAAAAAAGGAAAAAAGAAAAAAAAAAAGATATATATATATATATATATATATATATATATATATATATATATATACAAGGCATTTTTTCAAAAAATTAATACATACTGGATGAATGAATGAGTGAGAGAAATTCAAAGTTCTAGCAGCATCGCAGTACAAAAGAGCAGTAAGTTTTGTTTGGTGTTGGGTTTTGTTATTGTTTCTTCCTGTTCTCTGTTTTTACTTCTTTTTCCATAATTGGTTTGAAAAAGTTAGAAACACCAGAGAAAGGAAAAATGCAGCAGCGCTGAGTAACTGAACCCCAGGAAAAGCAAGACTCAGAGAGGCTGGTGGTTTGAGCATCATAGAAAAGACAATAAAAGGTGAGGAGAGCACGTGTAACCTCTGCCTTCCTAACTGAAGGTCCCAGGATGCTCTTTCAGAGCTTGCCCTAGGAAAAAGAGACCCATGGCCTTCCAGGAGTGGCAGAGTGAAGGGTATGAGCTCCAGCGTGTGTGACTGTGCATGAGTGTGTTTGCACGTATGTGTTTGTGTACATCACTGGGGAAACACAAATAAAAACAAAATCTCCTAGTACAGGAAACCTCTCCACAAAGATAGAAGAGAAACAAAACCATTTTATCATTGAATCAGTATGAAACTAGAATGTTCTGCACATCACAGGCAACCCCCCAGAGAGACTGCAAAAATAGAAATTCCATGTAGCTAAGTGGATACAAAACATTACATTTTGTAGGTCTAACAATTTTGAGTAAGGTGAGGGCCTAAGATAGGCCCATCTCCTCCTTAGAAACTGGGACATAGGGCATTATCTGCCTTGATAATTACATTTCAAGGATTTGGATCCCAGGCCCTTGAGGAAACTTTGCTGAGTTGTGAGACTGGCAAGAGGCTTACTTAGCAGTTAAAAGGATTTATATACATTTGAAGAAGACAGAGAAAGAAATTCTAAAAGAAAAAAGAAGGAAGGAGTTTCTTCCCTTATTTTTCAACAAGTTGAATTAAGCCTTTAATTTTAAATTTGAATTTGTTTTTATAATATTCGTTAAAGGCCAAGAATTGTGTGTGTCTGCCTGTGCATGTGCATGTGCATGTGCACATATACTTATGGATGTGCGCTGCCAGACAAAGCCCCATGTGGTCCCGTCATACCCATTTCTTCAGTGTGTTCTCCCTTTTCTTACATTTTCCCCCACTCCTTGTACCTTCCAAACTCCTCCTCCCCCCACAAAAACACTTTGTACAACTTTGTAGGACATCCAAAACATGTCAATCATGAATCAGCTTGTGCTGTGTCCCCACTTGAAGTACCATCGTACCCATTCCTGCCACCTTCCAAATGCCATCTCTCCTTTCAGTATCTCCTGTGGCACTTCTGGACTACATAAAAGTTTGTGATCTCTTCTATCTCCTATTATATGGTGTTGGGGCTTCTAGTGTCCCCCACTAAACTATACACTAGTAGGGGATAGGAAGACATGTCTGGTGGCTTTTTCATCTCTTTACTGCCACAGCACAGGGCCTTGAACATGTGTCCTCAGTCAGAGTTGCACTGAGAATCCTGCTAGGCCCACTTCTCTGGCTTCCCCCACCCCAACCTCTTCTGTTTCTCTGCTCCCTAAACTCTGTTGTGAGACTATTAAAGCCAGAAGAAAAGGATTGCCCATCAGTAGATGAGTAGATAAAAAATCTGTGGTACATTTACTCCATGGAATACTATGCAGCTGTAAAGAAGAAGAATCTTTTACCCTTTGGACAGCATGGATAGACCTGGAGAAAATTATGCTAAGCCAAATAAGCCAGGCAGAGAAAGACAAACATCACATGATCTCACTTATATGTGGAATCTTAAGAACTTAATAAACTGATGGACAGAAATGATTCAATGACATGGAAGCATTAATCAGACTGATGAATCTCAGAGGGAAGGTAGGGGTATATGGATGGGGGGAGAGATTAACCAAAGAATTTATATGCATAAATACATAATCCATGGACACAGAAATAGTGTGGTGAAGGCCTGGAGTGGGGAGTGGGTGAGAGGTAGAAAGGGTCAATGAGGAAAAAAAGGGGGGCATCTGTAATTATTTCAACAAAAAGGATAGATTTTTTTAAAAAGAAGAAAAGGATTTACAAGATCTGTATCCAAAGTGATTCCCCCAAGTCCATGAAGTACCGAGCTGATCTAGTGCACTTAACATGCATAAGGGCCAAGCTTCATTCCTCCTCACCTTGCCTCCCACCCTCCAGGCTCTCAGCACCCCACTGTGTAAAGCCTTAGGGAATATAGATTCTCTTGCAAAGAACTATTCTAGGACCCCTTGTGGCAGACAAGCTGGTACCTCTGACTTGAAGAAGGCAAGAGGCAGTGAGAAAGGAGCAGGCTTCCTGGAGTTGTCCAGGGCCTTTGTCAACCAAGAAGGCTAAAGTTTATGCCACAAAATAGCTGCTCTTTTGGAAATCGTGATTTGGAGAAGTTATGTGCTCAGTCCTCTGATTCCATCTCAGGCTAGGATGTGACTGTATGAGAATAGTAGTTAAAAATCCTGAGCTAAAACATTCTATGCCAAGAAGGTAGCCTGGCACCCACTTGCCACCCACTTTATCTTGGGGTTGTCACTTACCACTGGCACCTGGCTTTCCACATTTCTGATGATGGCTGGTCAAAGCAACCATCATTCCTTATTTCTCCTGTCAAAAAGGCCCCACCAGACAAGTTAGAGCAAATGCTGCTCTGGGGATGAGTGGGGCGGTGGAGACTTACATCATCATGGAGGAAGTCCTTCCTAGAACTGCCAAGTGGTCATCTAGCATCTATTCTTCTTCCAGAAACAAGGAACTCAGTGTCTCCAAGACAGCCAACTTGTTTTTCTAACCTCCATAAGTAGCCTGTCAATGGCAGAGATCAGTGTAACTATCCCCTCTCCTGTTTGGAATGCTGGCCTCTATTAACCTTGCCACACTTGTTGGTGACCACAGGTCAGTGTCCCTTTGTGGGTATTTGTTTACCTCATCTGAAAATACTTTGTTATGAGGATCTGATGACCAAGTAGGTGTAGTAGTCATTTGGTAAACTGTGAAGTCATGATGTGGGGAAGAAAACTGGACTGGGGATAAAAAAGATCTGGGGACCAGGTGTGACTCTGTCTAGAACTCATGTGTGCTCTTGAGCAAGGCTCTTCACTTCCCCATCTGTCAATGCCAGAATAAGATGTGAGTGGGACTAGAGGAATCTCTAATGGCATTTCTGGGATAAGTGAAAAAGGTGGTAATTGGAGAACTGTCTCTTTTTGAGATCATAAACTCTTTTCTAAGAGCCAAGACATCTCTTTCCACTTTACAATCCCAATGCAACCCATGCAGTCATCTTTGTTCCACTGGCAGCTTTGTGACCTGTTGCACAAGAAGGATTTCCAGGATGAAACACAGAAAGCTGCTTCAAAAAATGGGAGCAGAGAGAGTATGATGGACAGCAAGCTCTGTGCACAGGTGTCACCTGAGGAATGGCTGCAGGAACAGTCTATGTAGCCTAAGGAAGAGAAGAATGAGAAGAGCTATGTCTTCAGATGTTTGAAGGGGAGATGAAATTAGTAGTGAGTACAAAGCAAAGGGAGCTGAAGAACTAGCATCCAAGGGCAGACGCTATGGGGGATTGTGTCCTCCCATTCTAAGGAGTGGCTTGCTACCTGTTAAACTACCAGAGCTGCTGGAAGAAGGCATCTGCCCCTTTGGTGGGCTCTCGCCCTGGGGTGGAGGTTAAGGGGAAAAGTTGATTGTCCTTCAATCACTAGTCCCTTCCTTCCCAAATCTGATGATTTGTGATCTCTGTGAGATCAAGCATATTTTTTAATAGCACCTAGTACAGATTTGTGTACACAGTTGGGCTTAGCTGAATGAGTGAATGAATCTTTCTTTCTTCATATAACAGGGAAGGACTATAATGGGGTGTTATCTTTGGCTTCTGATACTAGGTAATGATGGTGTCACACAGTAAAACATTTTTGCGTGTAAATATCACTTAAGACTGCACAATGGTTGTCAAACAGTGAGTCCTTGACAGAAGCCAGTGCACCAACCTGGAAACATTTTTATGGTAACCATTTTCCTACAGAACTTGCAGCTTCAAAAGGAAGGCATTCAAATATTCTCCTAGACTGTTGCAGCTGGAAGGAACTTTCAAGATCACAGAATTCAACCCTTTCATTTCCAAGATGGTGAAGCTGAGGTACCAGCTGAGGTGGTGAGGGGAAGGAGTGTCTTCCCTGGCTGGCACATGGTAGGACCCTACCAGAGCCTTGCTGCCTGTCTGATTGACAGTGGGCCAAGGGAAGCAATGGCAGAGTGGGGAGAGAAATCAGCCTTTGCTACCATCTAGGTAAGACACCAGGGCCCAAATTATATGCAAGTGACTGGAAATAAGAAATCTATATAGTCAGGAGCTGGAAAAGAGATGGTGTGGTCAGAAAGGGAGAAAAGAGGAAAGGGAGAGTAAAAGAAAAGAAGTAGAGAGGTCCAGTTGGGCAAGATCACTCTGTGCATCCTTGTGATATGATATGACTAAGAATACCTTCCCATACTTCCCTCAGGTGTAATGTGGAACCTCAAAGAAAGAGATCATTCCTGTAGAAGAGGGTGCCAGTGAACAATGAAAAGGTTCCACAGGTCTGCGACTTGGGGCAGACCCTGAGCACTCCTTCCCTGGCTGACAAGCAGGGCCCACAAAGCCTGGTCTCCATCCTGCATGTGGAATATCCCTTCTTGGATGTTTTTGGTAGTATACTCTAGTGGTTAAGTGTAAGCCTAGGTTCAAATCCTAATTCTGTCACTTACTAGCTATATGACTTTGGACAAATTACTTAACTTCTGTGTCTCACTCTCTTTATCTGTAAAATGGGGATCATAATAGTACTTTCCTTATAAGTCCTTGTGGAGGTTAAATGATTTAATTGATACCAAGTGCTTAAAACAGCGCTTGACACATAAGTTCTATATACACATTGGCAATTATTTTAGGCACTGAGGATATATACATCAATGAACAAAACCAACAAATTAAATCTTTGCCCTTACTGAACTTAAATTCTAGTGGAGGGACATGAACAATCAACAGCAACAGCAAAGGAAAGCATGCCAGGAGGCGAAAACTGATGTGGGGAGGTAGAGAGCAGGGAAGGGAAATTGGGAGTAGGCAAGGGGATCTGGGATTTTAGTTGTGATGGTCATTGTGGGTCTCATCAAGAGACCCCATATGCTGACTGCATCAGCTTGAACCTACAGCTTGGGGCTGGCCATTCACTGTCTTTCTTCCAACACAACCAAGGTACCTAAGGTTGCTTGTGTTCAGGAGAATCTTTCAGGAACAGGAGGAGATCCTTCGAGAGAAAACTCTCGCAGACCAAGTGCAGCCTTGAGTGTGAGAAGCTGTTTGCTGTTGAGTTAGAAAAGGTGCAGAAGCCAGCAAGGAACCAGGGCCTTGGCCACCACAGCAGGGTAAACACTTGTGACCAAGTCTGGCAGCTGCTAGGCCTCTGTGGAGCAAGCGTGATCCTTGCAGTTGGCACAGAGGTGGCTGGGGGAGCCAAAGTTCTTCAGGGGTCCTGGAGCCGGCATTTTGGCTCAGTTTTGCAGGCCCATAGACCTGCATCACTTTTTCCCTAAGTTGGACTTCCTCTTACCTGAGAAGCCTGGTGGAACAGACTGGGAGTGCCCTGAGTTTTTAATGATGCATGAGATACAGAAGGTTTTTATGTGGCACATTCAGAGAGATCCTTTTCTGAATTTCTTTGGAGAATGACTCCAGAAAGAGCTCTACAACCATGGTGTATTCTGAGAGCAGGGGTCCTTGTGAGAGTCCTTTCAATCTGCACCTCTGAAACCCCAATCACTCAAAGGTTATCCTTACAAGTTACTTTGCAAATTCCAAGTCCCTTTGCTTCATAACTCAACACCAACACTTCATTCTGTTCCAGTGATGCTTGTGGTGACTGAGGTGGTAGTTGTTTCACTTTTGGATTCTGTCCCTGTAATTGGATTGTAAGTTCCTCAAGATCATGGACATTTTGAGGAGGTGAAAAATTCTAAAGTAATCACATTGAAACATATATTCAACTATTTATTCAAACAATATTTATTGAGCACCTACTAAGTGTCATGTATTGTTCTCAGTCCCTGGGAAACAGCAGTGAACAAAACAGACTGAAGTTCTTTTCTTATAGAGCTCATATTCTAGTGGGGAAAATAGACAATAAACATAATATATATATAAGACAATTTGGGGCAGTCATACATATAGCATGAAGAAATAAAGCAGAATAAGGGGACTGAGAGTGATGGGGACATTTTCAGTTGTGACAGACAGAGAATGGTGACATTTGAGCCAAATCTAAATGAAACTATGGGCCAAGCCATGATGCAGGCAAAGAGAACAGTGAGGGAACAGCAAGTACAAAGACCCTGAGATAGGAATATGCTAGTGCAGTTCTGTCACTTCACTAATGCAGAAGTTAAAGTCAAAATAGAGAAAGTGTCTTTTCCAAGACTATAGATCGAGGAAGGAGTGTGAATGAATTAGAGATCTTGATACTCATGAATGACCACTATTAATATTTTTATGTATTTCTTTTCAGATATATAAACTTATATACATGTGTATGTATACAGGGTGTCCCAAAAATTTATACACACTTTAACATCTCACAGCTCAATTTTGAAAATGAAATGTATTTTAATAAACACTGCCTTTATAATTATTCAAAGTGTGTGTATACATTTTTTGGACACCTATATATATATCTATGTATGAATATATAAATAAACTTTTTTTTTTCCTTTTACTGCAAACTTTTTTTTTCACTAACCATATACAAGGACAATTTCCAATATCCATAAATGGTCTACATTATCATTTTTTTCAACTTAGCTTTTGTACCAGTTTGAAATGTCATTTTGTTTATTGAGGTATAATTGACTTACAGTATAGTTGATCTTTTTTTAAATGTACAGTTTTATGAATTTTTTTTTACAATTGTGTAATTATCACCATAATAAGAGAGTGAATTTATCCATTATCCCAAATAGTTCTCTCATGCTCCTTATTGTCAAATTGCTTCCTCCCACCTGCAGATTAGATCCCTGGCAACCAATGATCTAATTTCTGTCCCAATAGTTTTAATTAATTTTTCCAGAATGTCATATAAATGGAATCATATAGTATGTAGACTAGCTATTTCACTTGAAATAATAATGCCTTTTGAGATTCATCCACATCAATATATGTCAGTAATTTATTATTTTTATTGTTGAATAAGCATTTCATGATTTGTTTACACATTCACTAGTTGAGCTACACTTGGGTTGCTTCCAACTTTTAGTGATCACAAATAAAGCTATTATGAACATTCATGTACAGATTTTTTTCTTAATGGGCATGTTTTTATTTCTCTTGGGTAAATGTTTAGGAGCAGGACTGCTAGGATGTATGGTAAAGATGTGTTTTAACTTTATAAGAAACTGTTAAACTAAACTGTTTCCCAAAGTGTCTGTGCCATTTTGCATTCCCACCAACAAAGTATGAGAAGTTTAGCCACTGCACACTGCCATTTCTTTTTTTAAAATTTCACCATTCAAGTAAGAGTGCAGTGCTGTTTTATTGTTGTTGTAATTTGCTTTTTCTTTAATGACTAATGATGGAGGGCATCTTTTTATGTGCTTATTTGCCATTCTTATTTCCTCTTTGGTGAAGTGTTAGTTCAATTATTTTGCCCATTTTCCAATTAGAACGTTTGCTTGCTGCTGAGATATATTAATTTTCTAGGACTGTTGTAACAAATTACCACACATTTAGTCGCTCAAAACAAGGGAAACAAATTATCTTAGAGTTCTGGAAGCCAGAGTCTGAACTGAGTCTTATAGGATATCAGTCAAGATGTCAATCAAAGTGTCAGTAGGGTTGGTTCTTTCTGGAGGCTCCAGGGGAGAATTCATTCTTTGCATCTTCCAGCTTTGGTGGCTGATAGTATTCCATGACTTGTGGCCACATCGTTCCAATCTCTGCCTTGGTGGTCACATTGTCTTCTCGTCTGTGGTCAAACCTCCCTCTGCCTCCCTCTTATTAGGACACTTGTGATTACATTTAGGACCCATCCAGATAAGCGAGGATAACCTCACCATCTCAATATCCTTAATTTAATCACATCTTCAAAGTCCCTTTTTGTTATATAAGGTAATATTCATAAGTTCCAGGGGTTAGGACGTGGATAACTGAGGGACAGTATTCAGCTTACCACATGACCTTAGAGCATTCTTCATAGATTTTGATTCACTGTCTTTTATCAGATATGTGCTTTGCAAATATGTTCTCCCTGTCTATGGCTTGTCTTTTCATTTTCTTAACAGTATCTCTTGGAGAGCACAATTTTTAAATTTTTATTTTGATGAAGTCCAATTTAAAAATTTTGCCTATTTTTTTCTATTATGGTTTATACTCTGTGCTATCTAAACAATCCTTGCATAACCCAAGGTTACAACTATTTTGTTTTACATTTACTTCCATAATTTTAGAGTTTTAGGTTTTATATTTAAGTCTATGAAGAATTTCGAGTTAATTTTTGTAAGCAGTACAACATATGGGTCCAAGTTTGTTACTTTGCATATGGATAGCCAATCGTTCCAGCACCATTTCGTAAAAAGACTATACTTTCTCCATCTAATTGCCTTTGTACCTTGTCAAAAACCAGTGGGCTATTTGTTTATTTCTTATCTCTGTTATATTAATTCAATTTCTGTATCAGTCCTTTCACCAATACCACATTGTCTTGATTACCATAGCTTTATAATATATGCTTTTAAATTTAATAGTGTGAATATTCTAACTTTGGTCTTCTTTTTAAAAATCAGTACTTTGGCTATTGTTTTTGCTATTCTTCTGCTATTATATAGAAATACAATGAACTTTTTATATATTGGCCTTGGATCATGTTCTAGTAGCTTTTCCGTAGATTCCTTGGATTTTTCTACATAGACATTCATGTTGCCTGTGAAGATGGACAGCTTTTTTCCCCCATTCCAATTTGAAGGCTGCCATATCATTTCCTTGCATTATTGCATTGACTGAGACCTCGGGTATGATGTCTAGTAGGAGTGATGAGAGTAGACATCCTTGTTGTGATCCCAATCTTAAGGGTAACATGCAGTCTTTCACTATTAATTATGATAGGAGTGTTTTGTTGTTGTTTTTGTAAATGTCCTTTTTCAAGAAGAGAAAGTTTCCTTTTATTTCTAGTTTGCTCAAAGTTTTAATATGAATGGATGTGTGATCATGTGGTTTTGCTTCTTTAGACTGTTAATATGATAGATTACATTGATTTGTTTTTGAATGTTGGACCAAATTTGCATTGCCAGAATAAACATCACTTAGTTTTTTATATATTATGTGATCAGTTTGCTAATATTTTGTTAAGGATTTTCACACTGTGTTCATGAGGGATATTGGGTTTTGGCTTAGTTAGTTTTTTTTCTTATACCATTTTGTCTGGACTTGGTGTCAGGGTAATGTTGGCATCATACAATAATTTAAGAAGTATCCCTCATCTTACATTTTCAGGAAGAGTTTTTGTAGAATTGGTATTGCATATTCCTTAAATGTTTGATAGAAGTTGAAAATGAATTAATGTGACTTCAATTTGTGGGACAATTTTTAACTCAGAATTCTATTTGATTCAGTTAACAGATATAAGACTTCCAGTTATCTATTTATTTTTGAGTGAATGTACTTGGTAGTTTGTGTCTTTCAAGGAATACGACTATTTCATGTAAATTATGAAATTTGTGGACATAGTGTGTTGTTGGTAGTTTCTTATTATCCTGTTAATGTCTGTGGTATATTGCCATTTTAAATGGTTGCTTGATATTACATTAAAATATCATAATTAATTTAACCATTCTGTTACTGTTGAGCTTTTAAGTTACTTTTGTTACTTTTGTTTTATCACCATTATAAATATGATCAATATATATGAATCTGCATCTTTGTAGAGATATTTGTGTTCTTTAGATAAATCTTAGAAGCAGACTTTATATTTGTATCTATTGCTGCATAAAAATTACCCCCAGCCCGGCCGGGCGTGGCTCAGCGGTTGAACATCGACCTAGGATCCAGGTGGTGGGGGTTCTATTCCTGGTCAGGGCACATGCCCCAGTTGTGGGCTGGATCAATGACTCTCTCATCATTTATGTTTCTATCTCTCTCTCTCCCTCTCCTTTCCTTTCTCTGAAATCAATAAAGATTTAAAAAAAAATAATTTGTGTAGGTCTGGAATCTAGGCTGGCTTGACTGGGTCTTTTGGCTCAGAGTATCTCACAAGGCTGCAGTCAAGTGTTGGCTGGTTATATAGCCATCTCAAGGCTTGTCTGTGAGAGGTTCTGCTTCCCAGATCACTTACTTGATTGTAGGCAGTCTTTCTTTCCTTCAAGGCCATTGGATTGAGGGCCTCAGCTCCTCACTGGCTGGCCGCTTACCAGAGCCTGCTGACCAGAGGTTGCACTCAGTTCTTTGCCACATGAACCTCCCTATAGGGTAGCTCAAAACATGGCAGCTGACTTCCGTGTGAGAAGCAAGAGAGTGAAAGATCAGGAGAGGACCAGCAAGATAGAAGCCACAGGCTTTTTGTACCTAATCTTGGAAGTGGGATCCCATCACTTTTCTCATGTTCTAAGTATCGGAAATGAGTCACTAGATCTGGCTCAATCTCAACAACACAAATACAAAGAGGTGAGAGTATTTAGGGTGCATTTTAGAGACTGCCTAGCAAAAAATGTTCCCTGAAAAGATATGTAGAATCCTTTCTTTGTTTGATAAGAATTGTGATTATAGATTCAATTCCAGCTCTTTGTTCCTGTTTCTCTTTTTCTTCTTCTTTTTAAAATATATCTTTATTGATTTCAGAGAGAGGAAAGGAGAGGGAGAGAGAAAGATAGAAACATCAATGATGAGAGACTTATTGATCAGCTGCCTCCTGCACCCCCCCAACTGGGGATGGAGCCCGAAACCCAGGCATGTGCCCTGACAAGGAATCGAACCCTGATTGCCTGGATCCTAGGTCGATGCTCAACTGCTGAGCCACGTCCAGCCAGGCTGTTCCTGTTTTTCAAATGCTTAGTTTTAAAAAGCTGTGGGATGTTTACACCATGGAATACTATGCAGCTGTAAAGAATAAGGATCTTGTACCCTCTGGGACAGTATGGGTGGACCTGGAGGATATTATGCTAAGCAAACTAAGCCAGGCAGAGAAAGACAAACATCACATGATCTCACTTATATGTGGAATCTAAAGCACTTAATAAACTGATGAACAAAATAGATTCAGTAACATAGAAATATGGAACAGACTGATGAATCTTGGAGGAAAGGCGGGGGTGGGTGGATGGTGGGGAGAGATTAACCAAAGAATTTATATGCATAAATCCATAACCCATGGACACAGACAATAGTGTGGTGAAGGCCTGGAATGGGGAGTGGGTGCGGGGTGGAAGGGGTCAATGGGGAAAAACAGGGACATCTGTAATACTTTCAAAAATAAAGATAAATTTAAAAAAAGATTTTTAAAAATAAAATGAGTAAATAAAAAGTATTTATAAAGCATGTGTAAATAAAAAGAATAGTAATTCAATGAAAACCCATGTAACTATCACTCAGTTTATTTTTAAAACATGTATCCCTTTCCTTTCCCTCTCAGGACTAACCACTATTTTGGCTTATTGTTTAGTAACCCTTTGATTTTTTTTTAAAAAAATTAACTCCTGTATTTATTTTTAAACAACTTATTGCTTAGTTTTGTTTGCTTTTGAACATTGTATTTAACTGGGAGAGGTTCTGCATTTATTATTGTGACTTACTTTTTTTTTTTTTTTTTTTTTTTTGGCCAAAAGTGATATTCCTAAGATTTATCTATATCAGAGACTTTCAACCAGTGTGCTGCAAGAGGCACACCAGTGTGCCACAAGAATTTTTAAAACATGCAATACCTGACAATTTAGTCAGGGGCACTGACCTCTTTTCCCTTAGAATGTCAAATAAAAAAAATGATCACAACCAACACAACAATAGCTATCTGGTGTTAATGAATCAACATTATACCTATTTTTTGTAAGATCAGCAAAAAATATAATATATTTTTGCTGTGTGGCAGAATTTTAGTAATTAGTTTATGTGTGACATGAGATGAAAAAGGTTGAAAATTGCCTATCTATATTATTGCATTAAAACTGTATTTCATTTATTTTCTCTACTATATAGAATTCCAATATATTATGCATCTACTATAATTTATTAATGCTTCTTACTGGTAGTGAACATTTGCCATAACCAACATGTGGTTATGAATATCCCTGTACGTGTGTGTCTCCAGGTGCATATGTGCATAGATTTCTCTTGGAGACAAACATTGCCATTCTGGTAGGTGTATGTTATGGACTCTCTTGTGTTCCCCTAAAATTCATATGTTGAAGTCTTAACCCACAGTACCTCAGAATGTGACCATATTTGGAGAAAGGGTCTTTAAAGAGGTAATTCATGTAAAACGAGGTCACTAGGGTGGGCCCTAAACCAATGTGACTGGTGTCCTTATAAGAAGAGGATATTAGAACACAAGCACACACAAACTGAAGGGCGACTGTACAAGGAAGACACAGTGAGAAGACGGTCATCTGCAAGATAAGGAGAGGCCTCAGGAGAAACCAAACATTGATCTTGGACTTCCAGCCTCCAAGACTGTGAAACAACAAATTTCTGTTGTGAAGCCACACAGACTGTGGTATTTTGTTATGGCAGCCCTAGGCAACTAGTAGAGTGTGGGTATTTTGCTGTGATTGTAATTTGCATTTATTGAGTGAACATCTTTTCACATGTGTATTGAATATTTGGCTTCCTCCTCCATGAAATGCCTAGTAATGTCATTTGCTCACTTGTTGTTGTTGGGTTATTTGTCTTTTCCTTGTTAGTTTGTTGACTATTTTCCTTTTCTATTCCAGACTTCAATTATTTGTCTCTGTGTGTACTACAACCTATATCTTCTATAGTGTGACTTCTCTTTTCATTCTCTTAATTTTTTACCATACTCACTGGACTATGTTAGCATATCTTGTGTTCTTTTCTAAATTTTAATAATATAATGAATACCTGAGAACCCACTGCCAATTCAAAAACTACAACATTAGTGATAACTTAAATTCTCTTATGGCCTTATCACCTATTCCATCCCTCTGCCATTCATTTCCTCAAAACAATAATAGTAGCTAACACTTATGTGGCTCTCACTGCATGCCAGGTATTATTTTACACACTATATATGTACTAACTTATTTAAACCTTACCATAACCCTGTGAGTTAGCACAAAGAGGTTAAGTTACTTGCCAAGGTCATGCCAGCATTTAGTGACAGTCAGAATTTGAACCCAGGCACTCTGCTTCTTAACAATTCTGCTATATTGTTCATTGCTAATCACTATTCAAAATTTATTTATCTGTTATTTTTTTTACTACATATTACATATTTGAGTGTGCCTAAATATACTCTTTAGTTTTTCTTGTTTTATTTTATTAAAAAGGCACCATACCATATGCTTTCTCAGGAGATAATGTATGGGGTTATTTTGATGAACAGGAGTTCTTTATCATAGAATATTTAAATTTTTCTGTCTTTTCCCTTATGGTTTCTACTTATTTGTGTCTTGTTTGTGAAATATTTTCTTAAAAAGTTTTAGTCATTGTTTCAGGTAGTGCTGAATTAGGTCATTGAAATAATTTATTTGTTAATATTGTGTGGTATAAAATTTTACCTGAGTTGAATAAAGGGATCCTAAGAATTTTCAAGGTAAAATTCTAAGAAATACTTTATTACTCTTTTCTGTTGCTTAAAAAAACTGTCAATGGTGCTTTATTTAATGTATTTTCTATAGCTTTAATTAGAATCTGAGGCAAAACTTCAAAGTATGGTAATTTGAAGCAGGATGGGATTAACTTGGGGATATTGGAAAGACTTTACGGCCCATTAGGAAAATTAGCAAGCATAGAGTCTATGAAAGACAAGTAATTCATATTCATGTAAAGAATAATATTTTCTTTTGCATCATTGAGCATTTAAATTTGTGTATCTAACAGAGAACTGGGAGATAATATTAAGGGAAAGAAAAAAACAAAGGAAAGAAAGAGAGAGAGAGAGAGAGAGAGAGAGAGAGAGAGAGAGAGAGAGAGAGAGGAAAGGAGGGAGGGCGGGAGGGGGAGAGAGAGAGAGGAAGGAAGGAAGGAAGGAAGGAAGGAAGGAAGGAAGGAAGGAAGGAAGGAAGGAAGGAAGGAAGGAAGGAGAAGAAGAAAGAAAAGAAAGAAAGAAAGAAAGAAAGAAAGAAAGAAAGAAAGAAAGAAAGAAAGAAAGAAAGAAAGAAAGAAAGAAAGAAAGAAAGAAAGAAAGAAAGAGAAAGAAAGAAAGAAAGAAAGAAAGAAAGAAAGAAAGAAAGAAAGAAAGAAAGAAAGAAAGAAAGAAAGAAAGAAAGAAGGAAAGAAGGAAAGAAGGAAAGAAGGAAAGAAGGAAAGAAGGAAAGAAGGAAAGAAGGAAAGAGAGAAAGTGATCATTGAGCATAGTTAAAATATCTGGACAGCCCGGCTGGGCGTGGCTCAGCTGTTGAATTTCGACCTAGGATCCAGGTGATCGGGGCACGTGCCAGGGTTGTAGGCCCAGTCGGGGGTGTGCAGGAGGCGGGGGATCAGTGACCCTCTCATCAATGATGTTTCTATCTCTCTCTCCTTTCCTCTCTCTGAAATCAATAAAGATATTTAAAAAAATATATCTGGACAGTGGTCCTAACTGATTTACGTCATTCCAAAAGAACACTGTATTCCCTATTAGAAATCTGCCTGTTCTAACTCTAGAAACACAATTTTCTTAATCTAGGATATTTGCATATAGATCAGACAACTCTTTTGGGGGGAGTTTAAAGGTATTTGTATGTGTATATTTGGAATGTTTGTACTGATGAACATTTCTTGAAAATGTATTTCTTAATTTTATTATTATTTTTTGCCCTGCTTTGCTACATAAGTATTCTATTTTACTCTTCAACATCTAACATTTCAATTAAGCAAGTTGAATTTTTACAACTTATCAAGCAGCCATGTCAGAAGAATCACAGGATCTGATAAGCAAATGCATAAGCAGTGAGGAGAAGGTAGTTCAATTGAGTACACCAGTTGTGATGGTGGTTAGACAAATCTATACCTGGGGTCAAATTTCAGAAAACTGTTCACCAAAGTAAAAAAGCCTGCGTATAAAAAGTGGTGAAATCTGAATAACATCTGTAGTTTAGTTAATAGTATCATACCAATGTCAATTTCCCAATTTTGTTAATTGTACTATGGTTAGGTAACTATTATCATTCGGGATAGCTGAATGAAGAATACAGGAACTCTCTGTACTTTTCCCCCAATTTTTATGAGCCTAAAATTACTTTGAAATAAAAACAAACACCCCCTCCCCCACACACACTAAAGTGAAAGGCAAAGCTATAGATATTTAAAACGTAGTATAAGACCAGAACTTTAGAACCTTGGAGTAAGAAAAATTTATTTCTCAGAAAATGATTTTATTTACAATCAATGTACCTCCATCACTATAGTTTTGTCATTTCGAGAATGTTATATAAATGGAATCACAGTACGCCACCTTTTAAAACTGGCTTTTTTCACTCAGTATAATGCCCTTGAGATCCATCTAAGTTGGTTTGTGTATCAGTAGTTTTGTTTCTTTTTATTGCTGAGTAGTTTCCCATTGTATGGATATACTACGTTTTCTTCATCCACTCACGCACTGAGTGACAGTTTGGTTGTTTCCAGCTTTTGACTACTACAAATAAAGCTGCTGTGAGTATTCACATGCAGGTTTATGTGTGATCATAAGATTTCATTTCTCTGGGATAAATATACATAATTGAATTTGCTGGATCATATGGTATGTGTATTTAAAAAGAAACTGCCAAAATGTTTTCCAAAGTGGCTGTACCATTTTACATTCCCACCAGCAATGTACAGTGATCCAGTTTCTCTACATCTTCAACATTTAGTGTTATTACATTTTTTTTTGTATTAGTTTTATTTTAGCTATCCCAGTGAGTGTGTACTGATGTCTCATTGTGGTTTTGATTTGTATTTTCCTAATGACTAGTGATAGTGAACATCTTTTCCTGTGTCTATTTGTCAGCTGTATTGCCTCTTTGGTGAAGTGTGTTTAAATCTCTTTGCCCAACTTAATTGTTTGCTTTCTTACTGCTGAATTTAGGGAGCTCTTTATATATTCTGGATAAAAGTCCTTTCTCAGATTTATGATTTGCAAATATTTTCTCTTATTCTGTGGTTTACCTTTTTATTCTCTTAATAGTATATTTTGGAGAGCAAACATTCAAAATTTTGAAGTCCAAGTTATTTTTTTAACGTTTTTTAATGGTTGTTTTTGGTGTCATATCTAAGAATCCTAAGGCAAAAAAATTTCCATCTATGTTTTCTTCTAAAAGTTGTATAGTTTTATGTTTTACATTTAGACTTATAATTCCTTTGGAGTTTATTTTTGCATAAAGTGGGACCTGGTGGGTAGAGAAAGGGCACCTCCTTATTCAGATAGGTTGGGATTGTCAATAAGGCTTTACATCCCAGTGTCTGCAACACCATCTGGGGAGGAGACATAGTTTACTTTGTCGTGTTCACATGGAGTAGGATGAGTTTTGTCAAAAGGGTTCTGTGCTGCAGAACTACCCTCTTCCCAGTCATAGAGAGAATTGGCCAGAGGGAATGGGCTTTTGGTAGGCCTCCTTTTGTCTGCATTACTGGGTTGTGGACTGTCCTAGCACCTAAGCTATGAGGCAAAACAGACAAACATCCAGAGAACTCTCTGCTAGGTCACCCCTTGAACTCTGAGGTCCCTCCTCAGTCCTCACTCTTTTCTCCCTCTTTCTTCTGATAACTGTATTTTGTCTTGGGTTTTCCATTTTAATTAGCAGGAGGAATAGGATGGGATGCAGTTACTCCATCTTGCCTGGGCCTGGAGACTCACAGTTAAGTCTTTAATTCACATGGAATTTATTTTTGTGTATGGTGAGAGGTAGAGATCCAATTTTATTTTTTCAGTATACATAATCAGTTGTTTTATTACCATTTTGTAAATACTCCTATGCCTCCTTTCTTCCCTCCCTCTCAATGATCTGTACAGAAAGCTCTGATATTTGGTAAGGTCCAGTCCCTTCTTCAGAAATGCCTCATTTTCTCTTGACCATTTGTTTTCTCATCTAAAGTTTTGGATCCGTTTGCCAAGTACCATGAAAAATGTGTTGGGATTTTTATTAGAACTGCATTGAATCTGCATTTCTGATTATTTTGGAAGAGATAGCCATCCTTACATTGTTGAGATCTCCAAACTATGGATGGGGTATATTTCTAAATTTATTTAGGCCTCCTTTAATATCCTTGCATATCTCTTATTAAATTTATTCATACTTTAAAATTTTGATTCTAGGAAATTATGAAGAGCTTAGAAATTTGGAAAATTACTGGCACTAATTAAAGAGTTTAGTAAAATGACTGGGCACAGACTACATACACAAAAAGCCAAAGTGTGCTTATAATCTGACAATAATCTATTTGAACACATAATAGAAAAAAAGCTCCCATTCACAGTCATAATATAAAATATATAAAATGTACAAGGATGAATCTAACCTGACAGATATAGTTGGCAGTAAACATGTGCAACAAACATTACAGACCAAAGAATACTACCCTTAACATAAAATATTATCACTAGTCAACATGAAAAATACTGACCTCCAAGGAGGAAAGTGGGTAAAATACTTGAATAGAATAATCACACAAGAAGTGATGTAAATGAATAGTAAACATTTTAAAAAATCCAACTTCAGATGCAAATAAAGAGATTAAAAGGAGATATTTTCATATATAAGTCTGGCAAATATTTCAAAGATTATATCTTCACAGTGTGACACGGGAAGGGAAACAACTGTCTCCTCTACTGCTGATGGAGTATAAATGCACCGTAGGTCACTTGGCCATGTATATCAAATAGTTCTCTTTCTAGACATTTGTTCTAAGGATGTCATCAGACTAGCATGACTCACTTTCTTCATCTGCAAAATGAGGATAATATTGTCTTCCTCAGACAGTTTTTATGAACATTAATGAAACAATCTCCTTAGGGTTGCTAACCTGTATGATTCCTGGGAGAAATTTGAAAAAGTTGCCCCCAATCTGCAGACAAACTGTGCCTATTCCAGGCAGATGTCCAGGGCTTGGCAAACAGACAGGGCCTGTGCAAAGAAAAAGTTGTCTCTTCTTCCAAGTGGATGCAATCCTGCCTTTAGAGCGGAAAGTGGGATTGATGTAAGCACCTACTTTGCCAGTTGGCTGGAGCCTTTTTTCAGCACACCTATGCGGTGGCCCTGAATCCATGTATTTTTTAGCAAAATGCTTAGCATTTAATGATCATTAAAACTCATCTGTTAGTACATTCAAATACATTCAATACAGTGGTATTATAATGGTGAGAAACTGAAAACAACCTAAATGTTTAATAATATGGGAATATTTATATTAATTTGGCACAGTTATATGATGGAGGTGTTTTAATCCACGGTTTTTGAAGACTATTGAATAATACTGGAAAATTCTCAATAAGTATTAAGTTAAAAAAAATCAGGATCCAAATTTGATAGTGAGTTAAGCCCAATTTTGTCAAAATCCCAGTACCTAAAAGTTTACAAAGGTTCACACTGGTTGGAAGGGTTAGGACTGACGTTTATTTCATATTTTACCCTTTCCTGTGGTTTGACAACATGTTTGGAATGTGTATAGTATAGGTTACTTTTACAAGAAGAAAAAGTCATTTTAGAGGCCTCTCTCCTCCCTGCATGTGTTCCTCTTGCTGGGGGGTCTTGGTCTTGCAGGAGTTTTGTGAGGGTCCTGTCTAGGAAGACCCCCTAGGCTGGAATCGGGAGGAAGCCTGGTCTGTAACTGGCTCTGAGCCCTCCTTTACCTCACCCAGTCTAAGAACAGGCCACTTTGCACATTCCAATATCAGGAAGATTACTGTGCTTTTCTAGAGCTCCAGCGAAGCCTCAAATGGGACTACTGACTCCAGGGAAGTGAAGACTAGGTGGAGAGTTCTCAGCCACTGGGGCATGGGAACCCGATAGTAGTGTGGCCAAGGGCTGGGCCACTCTGCAGTGCAGAGAAGCTGTGCCCTGCCTTTCCCCCTTCCAGGTTCTTTCCATGCTGTCCCCTAAAGGAAGAACTAAAGGCAACCTAACTTTCTTATTTGTTAGGAACCAGGCACTCTGCTAAGTGCCCTGAGAAAAAGGTGGTTAAAATCAGTTCATGCAACAATCTCATTCCCGCCTCTATGAACAAAAGTGGAATGCCCATCCTAGGATATGAGGGGAGACAGGTTTGGGAAAGAACAGAGGACTGGATGGGGGCAGCTGCCCAGGTATGCTAGTTAGAATGATTAAAGGAGGAATTTCCCGACACCCAGTGGGTGGGTGGGAATAATGGCCCATCTCAAATGACAGGATTGAAAACAGAAGCAAGTCAGCTTCTTCTCTATGAATTCATCAGAACAAAAAAGGCTTAGCCAGCGGGCAATGCAGTAAATAGGACATTCTGGAATCAGACTAGCTGGGTTCGAATCATCTCAGACTTACTAGCTGTGTGACCTTGGGCAAGATACTGAACTTCTCTTTGTTTCTGCATTCTCATCTTTGAAATGCACAGAATAATAGAGCCTCCCGACCCATGAAGTTCATAGGAGAGTGATACGCATCATTTCTGGTGGTAAAATGCTAGTACAGAGCCTGTCCTGTGATAGGGGCTCAATTGATTGGGTGCTTGCATTAGGGATGAGTGCCCTCTTCTTCCCCACCACCCAAGACCAGTTGCCAGCACCTTGATTCCAATGTTTCCCATTAAAAACCATGCATGGCTTTCTCATCTCACACATGAATATGGTGACTCAGAGCAGATTCCTGGGTAAGGCAGGAAACCTAGTGGTTTGGAGAGGCAAATTCTGGGTTCCAGGCCCAGCCCTGCCGCACTCTTCTGTGGCTGTTTGCTTTGGCAGTAACAGCTGCAATCTGCTCATCTCCCAAATGAGGATAATTGCCTCTGCCTTTCATACATCATGGACTGCTGTGATGATCGATGACATAATGGAAGGGAAATAATTTCATAAAAGGGAGGCAATTAGTCTATGAAAGGCTCTGTGAATATTTTCACATAAAAACTGCCACAATTTTGTACTCAAAGAGTGTTCTTTTCTTTATAATCTCTTCCAGAGTACTTATCTGGTTCTGAATCATTACAATAACTAGTCACATGGATTTGCAATGATCTCAAATTGATTTTCTCTCTTTCCTCCCCCTTATTTTTATTGTTGACACTATTGCAGATGTCCCCATGCCCTCCCACCTTTGCCCATATCTACCCAACCCCTGCCCCATCCTCCCCTCTGGCAATCACCACACTGCTGTCTGTGTCTCTGGGTTATGCATATATGTTGTTTGGTTAATTCCTTCACCTTCTTTCATCCAGTCCCCTTCTCCTGCCCCTGACAGCGGTCAGCCTGTTCCATGTATCCATGCCTCTGTTTCTACTTTGTTCATCAGTTTATTTTGTTCATTAGATTCTACATATAAGTGATTTTCTCTATTTTAATTCAAAAAGGTTGTTTTCTTTTTCAGAACCAGAGCTTTGATGCATTCAGCCTTTATCTGTAGCCTAAATATCTCTGTCCATGAAATTATCCAGGGCAGGGGCCTTCCTTTCCTCCCCTACTTTCTCTTCCACCAGGAACCCATCTGGTCAAACAGGTGGAAGGTCTAATCCATATCTCAAATGGGGATACTAATCCCCACCCAGAAGCCCCACAGGTAAAGCTGATGCCCTTTCCACACTGCCCTCTCCCTAGGCTGCCAGAAGGATGGACTAAGGCAAAGATGTGGCAGCGCAGTGCACTGAGTGCAAAGCCAGGAAGGACATAATGCAGCAGAAGCAGACAATGTAACTACTCAACCAGAGTGTGGTGCTCTGTACACTTTCTCTCATTTGATTGAGATGTTTTTGGACCAGTATTTTCTGTTTTGCTCTTTATGTTCTACAGTTTCACTGATATCTTCTTAAAAAATTACTATGGACAGCTTCCTTTGAAGACATTTTTCTTTAGTGAAATTCTAGGGCCAACAGTGTAAGCTTTCTTTCTTGGCTTCCTTTTCCCAAAGCGGCTCTTACTTTAACTGTGAATTATGTCTGGCATCTTTCCCATGTAAGTAAAGTGCCTTTGCTATTATAAAAGGAAGGCAACTCACTCCAAGGACCACCTGAGTGACCTATAACATGGTACAGATTTATTGAGTGGTACGTTTCCAAAAATCTGTGCTTCCAAGGACAGACACATAGCCTCTGGCACCTCTCCACAACAGAGGCGATGGCACATGGAGAAATATGAACTGCTTCAGAGCTATTCATTTCCTGGGTGGGGACACAGAGCCTGTCCCCAACCCACCGCTTTTGGCTGCTATGAGTCATCTGCAACTATTTTAAAAAGCTTTCTAGTGTTTTAAAATTAAATATCTGTGTGGAATTCTGACTTGGCAGAAAGCAAACAAATAGAATGCTGCTCACTTTTTATGGAACTTGGTGTCTCAAATCTCAGGCACATTGAGTGATGGCACCTGTTTGATATAGAGACTTAGATATTTTCTTTAACAAACATTTAGAATGCCTACTCTGAGCAGGAACTGTTCTGGATGCTTTCCAGTCATGAGCCACCCACTGAATCTGAGTTACCTTAATCAAGTAGAGGGGAGTGCCTGCCCCATCCACTGGGAGTCCAGCAATACTTGGTTGGAGAATAATGACAACCTTATGAGGAGGCCTTGAGGCTCAGAGTGGAGAAGTTGTCAGTGGTGGAACATTTGGCTTCAGATTCCATGCTCTGAGCCACTGTCAAAGGGGCAGGTTGTTGTCCTGGGAAGCTCCTGAAAATCAGACCCCAAGAGCTACCACAGGGAAGCCTCATATGGACATCCACCAAAACCTGCAGATGTGGACATCTGTCTGCCCCGCAACACCTGCCTATGGAAGGTGTCCAGTAAATGCTTGCAGTGTACTTTAGGGCATCTGCCAATATCTTAGACATGGAGGAATGTCAAAGTATAGAAGGTCCACGCTTGAAGGGCCTTTAGATATCATCTAATCCACTTCTTCCATTTACAGATGAAAAGATGGAGGCCTTCCACAAGAAGGGACCTACCTATAGACACACTGTGAGTTGGGGGAAGAACTTGGGCTGTCCTTACTCATGCTCAATCCAGGACTCACATGGGAGAACATGGCCTTCGCCCTCTGACTGGGCAAAGACAAAGGACAGTAATTGTGAGCAAGAATTATTGGAGACAGTTCAAGACCTAGCCTGCTTGTTGTTATTACAGTGAACATACATTTATCATCTAAAGCAGGATACTCTTAGCATGGAAGAGGAAGCTATTAATAATTACACTGGGGCAACAGTATAAAAGGGCTATTTCCTTAGTAACCACGAAGTAAGCTCTCCTAATTAAAATTAATAAGAATGATGATGGTAAGAAAACCAACAACCACTGCAAAAATGCTCACTAAATTCAGATACTAGGCTGAGCCCTTTGCATCCACCAGCTCATTTAATCTTCCCCCACAGACCTGCCAGGCAGGTCTGCTTTTCACACTTGAGGAAAGGGAAGCTCCAAGAGGTTGGGTCACTTGCTCAAGGTCATACAGTAGGTTAGGCCAAGCCTGGACTGGAATCCAGTCCTGCCCGAGTCCAAAGCTTGTGCTCCTGACATTGGCCTCTGATTCCCTCAGGAGGCTGAGACCTCTTCCCTCTCTTAATTCTCATGGCTACTCATCTGTGTGTCCTTTGTATGTTGCCTCAGAGATAGCTGTATTGTTTATATCCCTGCTCAGTCTACTCATACTACTCGAGGACAAGGTCAGTATTTCACTAATTTTTGTGCCCCTGCCTACCAAAACCACTCATTCTGTCCCTCCAACAATAGCACAGGGTCTGATACACAGTAAGCATCCATCAATGTTACTTGAATGAATGCATAAATGAACAAATACTGTTCCCCCTCTGTGCCCAAACTCCTCCATCAATGATAACCTATGGCTTCTAGAGACAGACTGTGGCATTTCCACTAGTTGTCCCCACCTGTTAAAATGGTACATAGACCCGGCCAGGAGTGGCTCAGCGGTTGAGCATTGACCTAGGATCCAGGCTATTGGGGTTCGATTCCCAGTCAGGGCACATGCCCGGGTTGTGGGCTCGATCAATGACTCTCTCATCATTGACGTTTCTACTCTGTCTCTCCCTCTCCTTTCCTCTCTCTGAAATCAATAAAGATATATTTTAAAAATAAAAATAAAATAAAATGGTACATACTTTAGGGTGGCTGTGAAAATAACAGTGCATGTAATAACCTTAGAGCAGTGCCTTGCACGCAATAAGTGTCTGCTCTTATCCCAGTCTCTCCAAATGCCCAAGGTCCATTCTTGACTTTCTTGACTTGGTCTTGCCATGCACACCCTTGTTCTTCCCCAGTAAAGATAAATGACTCCAGGGGTCTCTGCCTCCATTCAATACAACTTCAGGAGACTCCAAAGGCACACTCACAATGGCATGGAGCTCTTCTTTCTGTCCAGGTGCAGCTATAACCCTTCCATGCTGGAACTTTCTCTCTCAGAGCTCATAGTCATTGAACCAAGGCCAAATACTAAGTAGGACTTAAGTGATAAAGCTATAATATTCAATGATTAAATGTTACACTTGGGTATAAAGTTGAAACACAAATCGTTTGATAATAAAGTGTACCATCCTCAAAATGAAATCTGGACCCCAGGGGCTGCAGTGGATAGGACCCAAGACAAACACTGAATTAAGGATGGTGAAGTGCTTGTTAATGGGAATTCAGATTGATGCAGCCACTATGGAAAACATTATGGAAGTTCCTCAAAAAAATTAAAAATGGAACTGCCTTATGACCCAGCGATTTCACTTCTGGAACTAGCTGGAATTCTGAAGAAACCCAAAACAATAATTCAAAATAATACATGCACCCCTATATTCACTGAAGCATTATTCACAATAGCCAAGCTATGGAAGCAACCCAAATGCCCATCAATAGACAAGTGGATAACAAAGTTATAGTACATATATACAATGGAATATTACTCAGCCATAAAAAAGAATAAAATCTTACCATTTGCCACAACATGGATGGACCTAGGGGGTATTATGTTAAGTGAAATAAGTCAATCAGAGAAAGACAAATACTGTATGATTTCACTTATAGGTGGAATCTAAAGAACAATATAAATAAACAATCAAAACAGAAATAGTCTCATAGATAGACAACAGACTGATGATTGCCAGAGAAAAGGGGGGTGGGGTTGGGTGCAAAGATGAAAGGTTTGAAAAGTACAGATTGCTAGTTACAAAATAGTCATGGGAATGTAAAATACAGCATAAGAAATTTCATCAATAATATTTCAATAACTTTGTACAGTGTCAGGTGGGTACTGGAAGCATCAGGGGAACACTTTGTAAAGTATGTGATTGTCTAACCACTATCTTGTATATCTGAAAATTATACAAAATAATATTAAAAGTAAACTTTAATTGAAAAATAAAATTTAAAAATAGTCAAAAAAGAAAAAAAATTAAAGATAGTGAAGTGCACAAATTGTAGTGTGCTCTTGTTTGTACTAAATCCATAGATGTGATAAAACAGAGAGAAAACTACATCTACACATACATAGGCTTGTTTGGAAATAAGAATTGCACCCCAAACTGAACAGTTACCAGAATACAGATAACAGATAAGCGCTACAGAGAGACTCTGGAACATTCTGCCACAGAAAGGTGGTGGAATTACGTCTTTCCCTTACTTCTGCTTTTATGTTTACTGTCCACATTTTACACAATTAGTATGCATACATTTATGATGGAAAAGTAAGTTCTGTCTTTACAATAGTCTTTGTAAATAGGAAAAGAAAGAAAAGAGGAAGAAAAAGAAAGTGAATCACCATCAGATTTGCTGGGTTGTAGTCTTATCTCTGTCTCCACTTCCTGCTGTACTTGGCATTGGCGCTTCTAGTCTCTGGGTCTCTTTTTTCTCCTCTGTAGAAGAAAGCAAACACACTAGACCATCTTACAAGCTTCTGGCGGCCATATCTTGAGGACAGGTTGTTTGGGTGTGAGTGAGGGAGAGTTATAGGAGCAGGGGGGTGTCCTGCTTCTGGGCAAGAGATTCAAAGGTGATTTGTTTTGCTGCCATAACTGTTATTATGATTGATTTTGTTTCTAGTTTTATTGCTGTTTTCTTCTATCAGTGTCACTGGAGTTTCAGCTAGAAATTCTGCTCTGACACTGGCCTCCTCTCCAAGCCTGGAGCCTTGGACTATACAAGCCCACCAGAAATTCCAAAATCCCTAGACCTCTTTTCTTTAATCATGGAATAAATCGGTCTTTCTTCTGGACCTTATCAACCCCACAGCTCTCTAGAATCAAAGATATCCCTTAAGTAGAAGAAACCCCAAATCCACATGAAAGTTAGCGTTCACAAAATTGCTTTTCACCCTTCCTTCCTTCCTTCCTTCCTTCCTTCCTTCCTTCCTTCCTTCCTTCCTTCCTCCCTCCCTCCCTCCCTCCCTCCCTCTCTTCCTTCCTTCCTTCCTTCCTTCCTTCCTTCCTTCCTTCCTTCCTTCCTTCCTTCCTTCCTTCCTTCCTTCCTTCCTTCTTCTTTTTTTCCTTATTTTTTTTCCAAGAAAACATTTTATTACATTTCCAGTACAAAAGTAATACATACTCATTGTAGAGCAATCAGAAAAAAATATATGGGTCTATCTGTATGTGGTGATAACATGCAGCCATTGGAAGGCATGCATACTTTTTAAACATAAGGTAAATCTATATGTATTGACATGGAACAATGTCCATGACATATTGTTTAGTGAAAAAAGAAAGTGTATATAGTGTGATCCCATACATATATACACATGTTTATATGCATATACAAATGTCTGGAAAAATAGATACCAACTTGTCCACAACAGTCCTCTCTTGGGAATGGAGTGGTGTAAAAGAAAGTGTCTATATACTTCTGTCTGGTTTGAATTTTTGCAAACCTGTACTACTCTTGTAATTTTTTAATAATTTAAGGAAGTAGCCCAGCCAGCTTGGCTCAGTGGTTGAGCCTCAATTTATGAACCAGGAGGTCACCATTTTATTCCCAGTCAAGGCACATGGCAAGATTGCAGGCTTGGTCCTCAGTAGGGGCATGCAGGCAGCAGGCCATCAGTGACTCTCATCATTGATGTTTTTATCTCTCCCTCTCCCTTCTTCTCTCTAAAATCAATAAAAACATATGTAAAAAAAAAAGTGCCACTTAAAAAAATATCTAAGAAAAAGTAAATGCAACAAAAGAGCTAGTATGAATATTTTTACATTGAAATAAAAAATATTAATAAGGTAAAAGAAAATACTCACATATAATCCTTACTCCTCCTTCCCTGACACGAGGCAATCACTGTGTGTGAATATTTTGATGCATAGCCAAATCTATTTTTTAAACAAGTAATGCATATATTTATTTACATAAAAGCATTATTTTATGCATACTATTTCCATTTAACCTATTTTTCTCACCTAATAATATAGCATGAACATCTTTCCAAGTTGATGAAACTAAATTTCTTTTATAATTTTAAATGGTTGTATACCTATTTAGTTTCCTTTTTATATCTTTTTTTTTTTAAAGGCTACTGTCAACATCCCTGGGCAGTTAACTCTTTGTGCACATATAGCATTATATCCTTAGGATAAATTAGTAAAAATGAAACTTCTGGGTACTAGGATATGCAGTGTTTGCTAAGGATTATAATTTATGACAACAAATTGCTTTTGGGAATTTGTCAATGCTCCCTCCCTCAGCAGTGTGTGAGCCAAGCTGGTCTTCACATTATCCATCCCCTCCACGAGTTTGTTCCTCTCTGAAATTTTTGTTCATTTGGCAATTGAAAAAAAGAGAGTAATCTGTGTCATTTTAATGATCATTTCTTTTTTTTTTAAATATATCTTTATTGATTTCAGAGAGAGGAAAGGAGAGGGAGAGAGAGATAGAAACATCAATGATGAGAGAGTCATTAATTGAGCCCGCAACCCGGGCATGTACCCTGACCGGGCATCGAACCTCGATCGCCTGGATCCTAGGTAGACACTCAACCGCTGAGCCACGCCCGGCCAGGTAATGATCATTCCTTTGATTACTACTAGGGCTGGGCATTCCTTACTGTTTCTCAGCCATCTGATTGTCTTTTGATGAGTTGCTTGTTCATGTATTTTTCCAATATTCCCACTGAGGTGTTTGTCTTTTTTCTATTGATTTGTAAAAGCCTCTAATATATTAACAATATTAATCACTGTCTTACATATATGTCATTTTTCTAAGTATGTTACTTTAGTTTTTAACTTTATCTATGATTTTTAAAATCCTCATCCAAGAATATGTTTTTATTGATTTAAGAGAGAGAGAGAGAGAGAGAGAGAGAAGCATCCATGTGAATGAGCAACATCGATCAGTTGCCTCCTGTATAAGCCCCAACTGGGAATCAAACCCATCACCTTTTGGTGTACAGGTCCATGCTCCAACCAACTGAACCACCTGGCCAAGGCTATGTGTTTTTTTTAATGCACAAAAGTTTTTCAACTTTTAACTAAATGTATCAGTCTTTTCCTTTATAGTGTCTGTGTTTGGCGTTATATTTAGAATAGCTGCCCACTCCAAGACTGTAAAAATATTTACCAATACTTTCATCTAGTGTGGCATTAAAATCTTCAATTCATTTGGATGTTATTTGAATGTATGATGTGAGATGGAGGTTTAAATGTCCTTTTTGAAATGGCTAGTTAATTGTCCCAACACCCATCCTGGTGGTTTCTCCACCTCGGTTTATTGGGAATGCTATCTTTATTGCATGTACTGAACATCTCTTGCACATGGGTGTGTGGCAGGAATTGCCCTCCTGTTATTTAGTCAAGACTAGAAGTTTAGAGTCGGCTTTTGGGTTTCTCCAGAGACTTTTTTGTGTCACATTAGCCATCAGTGCAAAGGAGGCGATGAGGCAGGTACAGGAGACAGGCTCTGAGGGGAGTGAATGTACAGTCATATACTCAGAAATGGCCTTCTCCAAATATAACTCAGCTGGAACACTTCCAGATCTTCAAAGTACCAGCCACTGCCTTGCAAACCCCCAAAGCCTACATTCAGAGACAAAATCTCTCTCTGCTGGCTGGTTACTGGCAGCCTCTTGGTGGCACTGCAGAGCTGTTCTGTGCTTTTTGAAAGGTGCATGCTGGAAGAAGCTGCTCCAGGGCTCTCTGGGCACCTTGAGGCTCTAATAGCTTGAGCAAAAGGATGCAGGAAGAAGCCCCTACTCCCCAAGGCCACAACTTGGCTTCAGCACTGTCCTTGGTACAGAACCACATGCTGCTTCTTCAAAAGGGTAGGCATGGCTGAGTCTTCAGGGGCAAGGCCATTATGAAGGCATAACAGCCAAGGTTCTATAAAGCACCCCAGGGGCAGCCATACTGATAATTCTCTGGCCAGTTTGCCTGTGTACTGACATCGAGGACCAGGCAAGATGGGAGAAGGACAGGGCCTGGAAAGGTGTGGGATTGGTAAGAACACCAGTAGATGCTCATTCAGATGTTCATGAAAATACCTAGATCTTCCCAGTTTTGAGTTACTTTACAAGGTCTTTCACAGTCAGGGTTTCCTTTAGGGAAGGCAGCTCCAGGCAAAATCATCTCCGTCTTTTGAACGTCCAAGGACAGAGCTTGGTATGCAGTTCAAGAAATGTTTGTTAAACAAGTGGAAAAACCTTTTGTGGGAACTTGAGAAAGATTCTATCCCTCTCTGATGAACAACTATCCAGTAATGCCAAATGTGAAGCTTTAAAAACATTGTGCTGCAAGGTTGTCAAGTTGAGATGCAGAGAAGGGTTTTCTAGATGGGAAGATAAGTCAAGTTCTCAGCAGGGTTGAGAACTTTCTGTGTGTATTCAGATGTAGGTTACACAGTGTGCCTGGCAGTCTAGGGAGGAAAGTGCTGGAGCCTGACATGGTCGGTGCCAAAGGAATCACAGCAGGCAAAAGAACAGATTAACGCTTGCTTTGAAAAATGTTTTGAAAAGTTCCATGGGCTGCAGCAGAGCTTGTACTGGGAGGTAGAGGAATGGATGAGTTGAGAGTTGCTAGGAGGCTGTTGCAGTTGTCCAGGCAGGAGTCAAGGCAGCTCCTCTGGTATTTGAGAAATACTTTGAAAGTTTTGATGGATGGCATTTGTAGAGTGAGGAAAATAGAAGAATCAAGGATAGAATCTAGGTTTTGGCTTGAATTTGACCAAGGAATGCCTGAGGAGGAATGGATTTGGGGGTCGTATTGGAAAATTATAGTACTTCCTCTGTGTCAGGACTTGTTTAAGTGTTTTATGTACAGTAACAGATATAATCCTTCTAACAACCTTATGAGCTAGAATTCAAGGTTGCCAGCAAGTACAGAGAGAGTCACACATACTCTATGTGGTCTGAATGGGTCCAGATGGCAAAGCCAAGGTGTCCGAACTATAGCTGGCATCTTTAAAGTCCAGAATGCAACTTGGGCACACTGGTACAAACTCTGCCTTAGGCTTCTCTGAAGCCGGCAAGTTAACACAGGGTTCCCGGTGCCTAAAGGCCTGAGAGGCATGGAAGGGTGGAAAGTTCCATTTTACGGATGAGAAATTAAGACACAGAGAATGATTTGCCAAAGCCATAGAGTAAATTAGCAGAGATGGGACAACCCCCCAACCAATCTAATCTAGAGTTAGTGTTCTTAATTACCATGCCATACTACCTCTCCATACTAAGGTGCTTGGGAATGAGGACTTGGGTTTTGGTCAGGTTAAATTTGAGATGCCTCTTAGACATCCCAGTGGAGAGGTCCAGGACACAAATAGACAACAGGATTACCTGAGATGGTGGCTGTAATGGGTATGTATTGCTCCTGGAGCCACAAGAGGCCTCAGTAAATATATATTCATTATTATTGTTATTATTATGTGTCTAGGGCAAAGAACACACATAATGGGGCTAAAGATAACAGCTGTCATCATTAATGGGAGCTTCTACAGGCACCTCAAGCCCAACTCATCCAAATGGAACATATCTTCTTCTTCAAAAATGAACTCCTCTTCCTCTCTTTTTTCAGTTGATCAAACTGGAAATGTGGTGACAGCCTCTATTCCTTCTTCTCAAACAGCTGCTATATCCAATCACACCAAGTCCTGTCCACCTGGATTCTAAACTGAACCAAGCATTATTTTTCTCTTCCTCTCTGTCCCACTACCATTTCCCCCAACAAACATTCCTCTGCTTTTGACCATGTGATGGTCATAACCTTCCAACTTGTCTGTTACCTCTCATAGTATTCAGTTTTTTGTTAGTATTTATGATGGTATTGTCATTTTAACACACACGTTAGAATAAAACAAATCATATATATGTGTATATTCATATGCCCACACAAAGCAAATAAGTAATAATATTAATGTTATTAAGAATAACAGTTTTCAGATAAAGGAGATATTATAAAAACATAGAAGTTAAGTAAAATAATCTTCCTGAGAATTGAAATTATCTGTATGAACTCTCTAGTTTTGCTTTCTAAAAGGTGCATACTGAAAAGGCAAAGAAACAATGCAACCCAGTAGTAAAGAACATTCTTAATGCCCAGCTTACAGTCTTTAAATACTGTTTTCCACTGAAACATGCCAGGACTCCTTGGAAAAAAATGGTTGATTCCAGGTCTTTGGCAGAAAATATACAAGATAAGATGAAAACCTCTTGTAGTGTCTAAAATTATCAAAAATTACTAGAGTCAAGTCAAAGGACATAGGAGGATATTCACTTCTAATAATACCAGAATACCTTGTTGCAGACCAAACTTTCTGCTGCAAACAATTAGAACAGTTGAACAAAATATGGGGAAAATCTATTTGAAGACACTGGGGAACTACTCAAGCAGTGGGGACTTGAGAAACCAAGATTCCAAAGAGAAGGTAGACACATTGGGCACCACGTTTTCTCTCAAGCTATTTGCTAATTTCAAGCAGTGGTTAAAAGACTGTGGGGATGAGCAGGAGTCCCATAGTCTTTTGGAGATGGAGGGACAAACATTGGTAGTCAGGGCCCAACAAAGAGGAGAAGTCTGGTAAACAGGTTCTAAATTGGGTTCTGTGAAGGTCTACAACCAGGATTAAGAGTGAACAAGAAGTTACTAATCCTCACAGAGATTGAAACCCGTATTTGAATTGGCTCAATCCTTCCTTAGATTTAGGTGATCTGCTCCTAACAACAACTTGAAAAAAGTCAAAGTAAATTCTCTCTTCAGGAAGATGACATTATACAGCTTCTCAGTTTATCCCTATATATTAATATATATATACTGTCTCGTATTCAATAAAAATGAATCAAGCATACCAGAAGATAAAATCACATGAACAAAAAACAAGACAAAAGATAAACAAAAGATACCTATAGATGATATAGATTTTTTAAAAAGTGCCACCAAACATGGACTTTAAAATAACTGTGAATAATAAGTTCAAGAAATCACATGGCTAAAGAATTAAATGGAAACGTTAGTACTAAAGAAAACAATAACAGAAAACTAACAGTTTACTATATGTGTTTAGCAGCAGATTAGACATAGCTGAAGAAAAGTCAGTAAGTTGGAAGAGAAGTTAGGAAAAAAATATTTGTGCTGAAGCATATACAAAAAATAAAAGGGTAAAAAATACAGAAAAGTGTGTAAAAGTTATACTAGGCACAGTTAAAAGGTATTATGCATTATTTCTCAGAAGGAGAAGAGAGAAACAACAGGATATAAAAACATTTGAAGAAATAATACTGAAGAATTTTCAAAAACTGACAAAAGTCATTAAGCTACAGATTCAAGAAGCACCATTAACCCCAGGAAAAACAAAGAATGCCACACCTAGACATTATAATGAAACTTGAGACAAAGTTTTATTTTTGTTGAAAATCGAAGACAAAGTGAAATATTAAAAACAATCCAAAATGAGACATTGCCTCAATGAAGCAATTATAAACTTGATAGCTGACTTCTCAACAGAAACAATGAAAGCCAGAAGAAATGGGAATGAGATCTTCAAACCCTTGAAAGAAAAAAACCTGTCAACCTCAAATTTGATATCAAAGTTTCCTTAGAAAATGAAGGTGACAAGATGGTGCCATAGGTAAACACAGTACTCGCTACCTCCCACAACCACATCAAAATAACAACTAAAATACAAAACACTTGGACATCATTCAGGACAACCTGGAATATAGCTGAATGTAAGTCCTACAAGTAGGGAATTAAAGAAGCCACACAGAGACGGTTAGGAAGGGTGGAGAAGAGGGATGGAATCACAGAACCAGGTAGTCCCATGTATGGCTATTTAAAATTGTAAGGGATGTTTTGGCTGTGGAGGTTTCCCTGAGGAGTGAGGGGATCCTAGCCCCACACTAGACCACCCAGCACAGGGTTCCAGTGTCAAGAAGAGAAGTTCCCACAACTTCTAGCTGTAAAAACCAGCCAGCAGGGATTGTGGCTGAGTGACATGGAGGCTACTGGAACCCAGGCAGCTCCCCTTAAAGGGCCCAAGCAAAAACTTATTCAGATTCACTCCCTTTGAGCTCCAATGCTGGGGCAGAAGGTTGAAAGAAACCTGGGACATTTGGGGAGAAAATAAATTGTCTGGAATCAGAGTGAGAGCTTCAGGGGCAGCTTTCTCCCAGACAAAAGTGCTGGCAGAGGCCAGTGTTCCTTTGCTGAGCCCTCCCTGCCACAGAGCTGACAGTCTTCACCATACTGAATTTCCATCAACCTGGCTCACACCTTTTGCCCAACCCTGGTGATTCCCTGAGATCCTGCCCCTCCCTACTTGCATGCTCATCCAAGCCATTTCCAGTGGCTTTTCCAAACAACTGGCTTCTCTTTCCTCATGCTTAGGACTTTCCTAAAATCTCTCAAACAAGCAATATCTTGCCTCAGTGTGCCCCATACCTCTCAAAAAGTGGCACCAAGCCTGACACTAGCAGCAGTCCACCTTGGTTCACAGTTTGGCCTCTCCTGGGCACTTCCTAACCCAACACAAGTAGCAACCATCTGAAGGTTGCCTTGTAGCTCATGCTGTGTGTCCCTGGGCAGGTCACAGGCAGTGGCTGACTTTGTATTTCCAGGGAGGCCTCAGAGTCAGTGCACCTGGTGGTCAGCTTAGACAATGTCAGATTACAACCCTACCACCTCCACAGCTGACACACTCAATGGATGGGCTCAGCAGGCACCAAAGCCTCACTGAAGCAAATACTGCTCTGTAGGGTCAGCTCCTGCACAACAGCTCTTCTGCTATAGTTGCAGCTGATCCTTGCAACCGATTGGCTTAGGGGGTCAATCCCTCCCAGTGACACAAACATCAGTCAAGGCTCAACTACAATAGGACAGTGCACACAGCTCACACAGAGGCCCACCTGGAGTGCCCAGCTCAGGTGACTGAGAAGACTGAGCCACTGGGCCCTACAGGACACCTACTACACAAGAACACTCTATAAAGTCTGAAAGACATAGCAGATCTACCTAATACACAGAAACAAACACAGGGAAGCAGCCAAAATGTGGAGACAAAGAAACATGTCACAAATGAAAGAACAGGAGAAATCTCCAGAAAAAGAACTAAATGAAATGGAAACAAAAAAATTACTACAGAGTTCAAAACAATGGGCATAAAGATGCTCAAGGAACTTACTGAGAACTTCAAGGAAATGAGTGAGAACATAAACAACATAAAAAAGGACCAGTCAGAAATGAAGGATACACAAACTGAAATAAGGAATACTTTATAAATTAGGATTTTGGGGATGATCATTTAATAACAGGGAATCAACAGTAGAGTAAAGGATGCCAAAAATCGAATCAAGAATTTGCAGTATAAGGAAGCAAAGAATAACAAATCAGAACAGCAAAAAAGAAAAATGAATTAAAAAATATGAAGATAGCGTAAAGAGACTCTGGGACAATTTCAAGAGGCACAACATTTGCATAGTGGGGGTGATGGAAGGAGAAGAGAGGGAGCAAGAAATAGAAAACCTATTTGAAAACATAACGACAGAAATCTTCCCTTACCTAGTGAAAGAAATAGACATACAAGTCCAGGAAGCACAGAGAGTCCCAAACAAGATGAACCCAAAGAGGTTCACACTAAGACATATCATAATTAAAATGCCAAAGGTTAAAGAAAAAGAAAATATTAAAAGCAGCAAGAGAAAAGCAGTTAGTTACCTACAAGGGAGCTCCCATAAGACTGTCAGATGATTTCTCAACAGGAACTTTGCAGGCCAGAAGGGAGTGGCAAGAAATATTCAAAGTGAAGAAAAGCAAGGTCTTACAACCAAGATTAGTCTACCTTGCAAAGCTATCATTTGGAATTGAAGGTAAGATAAATAATTTTCCAGACAAGAAAAAGCTAAAGGAGTTCATCACCACCAAACCAGTATTACATGAAATGTTAAAGGGTCTTCTTTAAGCAGAAGGGGAAAAAAAGATTAAAAATATGAACAATAAAATGGAAATAAATATATACTTATCAACAATTGAATATAAAAATAAAAATAAATGAAAATCAAAATAAGCAGAACAGAAACAGACCAATAGATATAGAGAAAATTTTGACAGTTGCTAGATGGGAGTGGAGTTTGGGGGATGGGTGAAAAATTTGAAGGGATTTAGAAGTACAAATTAATAGTAATAATGTAGTCATAGGGGTCTAAAGTACAGCATAGGAAATATGGTCAATAATATTCTAATAACTATGTATTGTGTCAGATGGGTATGAAATTTTTTTGGATGATCACTTAATAAGTTTTTTAATGTCTAATCACTGGGGTGTACACCTGAAACTAATATAATATTGTATGTCAATTGTAATTGAAAACATAAAAAAAGGATTAAACAAAACAAATGAAGGTGAGGCTCAGTGGTTAAGGTATCAACCCACGCACAAAAAGGTCATGTAGCAAGGTTGCAGATTCAATCCATTGCCCCTTAGGGGCTCGTGTGGGAGGCAACCAATTGATATGTCTCTCAGGAAGCAGTCATGATATTAGCTTCTAGTGTGCTGGAAATTTTTTTGGTCCTGGATGATAGTTACAATGATATGGGATAATTTATTGAACTTGTAGGCTGTGATCTTTTCTGTATGTATGCTATACTTCAATTTTAAAAGTTTTTTTTTTTTAAAAAAACACACAACAAAGGAAAGTAAAAAGAACACAGACAAGTAGGACAAATAAGTAGATAGTAATATGCAAGATTTAAACTCAAAAAATCAGCAATTACTTTAAATATAATTTAGTTGGGCTAAATATTCCAATTAAAAGATGAAAGTTGTCAGGATGGGAGTGGGGAGAACCTACTTACAAAAGACATTTTAAAATGAAAGATGTAGAAGGATTGAAAATAAAAGGATGAAAAAAGAAACAGTATGCAGAAAGAAACATAATCCAAAGAAAGCTGGTGTAGCTGTGCTAATATTATTTAAGGTAGATTTTAAGGTACCAGAATCTCTATAAATGAAATAGAACATTTCATAATAAAATTTAACAGCATAAACATGTAACAATTTTAAACTTGCATGTACCTATTAACATAGCCTCAAATATATACAAAGAAAAAAATATATGGAATTATAAGGATATATAGAAAAACCCACAATCATAGTGGGAGAATTTAATACATTTTTCAGCAATTAAGGGAACAAGAAGACAAAATAAAATAATTAAAGATATACTAGATTTGAATACCATGGTTAAAAACTTTACTTAATTAGCACACATAGAATATTTCACACAGCAACTGCAGAATGCACATTCTTTTCAGGTACAAATATAACATTTGCTGAAATGTGCTGTGTGTTGAGTCATAAAGTAAGTCTCAAAAATTTTCAAAAGGCTGAAATAATATTGAGTATGGCCTCTTACCATGATGGAATTAAGCCAGATATAAATTTAAAATATGAAAATCTCCATATGATTAGAAATTTAAAAACACAATACTAAATAACTCTAATATTTTAAAAAGAAATAACAAGGGAAATTAGAAAATACTAAAGTAAGTGTTTATTAAAACATGGCATATTAAAACTTGTGATATGCAGCTAAAATCATGCTTAGAGGCAAATTATAGCCTTAAATGCATATATTACAAAAGAAAGTCAGACATTAAACAAAATCAAATACAAAGAAAATAGAAGGAAACAGTGTTAAAGTTGAGAAGAAATTAACAAAGCAGAAAACATAGTGGACAAGATGAACAAAGACTGATAAAAAAAAAGAGAGGAGGCACAAATAGCAATATCAAGAATTAAAAAGAGAACATTATAATTTCTACAGACATCCAACTTGAAGATGCCCCCACTGACCAAAAATAGAATTATTTTAGCATCAAAAAGAATAATTACTGCAGTGGTTATATACAACCTCACATATTCACAATGAAATTCCTTAAATATTATTTAAAAATAATGATGCCTAATTCTAATTATGCTTCTGGCTTTATCACTAATTTACAAGGGATAATAAGAATAAACACCTTAAATGCATGATCTGTCAAATCCAAACAGCAGAAAATTCTATAAGATAAATGACCCAGTTTCTTTAATAAGTGAGTGGTATGAAAAAAGGAGGATTATCTGTTATAAATTAAAAGAAACTTAAGAGGATGTAATATAATATGGTAGGATCCTTATTTGAACAAATCAACTATAAAAAAAGACATTTAGACAATCAAGGAATAACAAACATGAACTGAGTATTAGATAATAAGAAATTATTGTTAATTTTGTTGGCTGTGATCACAGGATTATGGTTATGTTTTTGAAAAAATATTCTTATCTATTAGAGATACACCCTGAAGTACTTACAAGTAAATAATATGTCAGATTTGCTTTGAAATACTCCTGCAGAACAACAACAGCAACAACAAAAGTATGTATGTGGGGGGAGCAGAGACAGAGACACAGAGAGACAGTGACAGACACACACATACACAGAAAGAGAGAGGAGAGAGAGAGAGAGAAAGGTGTCCAGAAACAAGAGCAAGAGGTTAATAACTGTTAAAGCTGGTAGTGGATATATGAGGCTCATTATATGTTTTAAAATGCGCATAATAAAAAGTTAAAAACATGAATGGGTCCTTCTGGCTTCTGTGTGGTGGAGACTGATGGGGGCAGGGATGGAAACAGGGAGACCAGTTAGACTACTACAGTGATCAAGGTATGAAAGACTGGCTAAAACTCCTGTTCATTATAATGTGCTTATAGTAAGTGGCCTCCATAACTACTCATTAATCACTGACTATAGGCCACATTAACATTGTAAGTATCTTGTAATTACAATAGTAAAACCTATATATGAGTTGTCAGTCTTCAGGGTTTGGTGATCATTTGAGATTTATGTATAAAGTGGGTAGTTAGACAAGTCAAGTTCTCAATTTTTTTTTACCCCAATTGTGGCACCCACCTTCAAGATGTCCCCTAATAAGCCTTGTCTGCTAGTATTCACACCCTTCTATAGTCTTTTCTAACACTGTATCAGTGTTGGTCTGTATCACCAGCCAAATATGGCAAAAGTGATGGTATGTGATTTCTAAAGCTAGGTCATAAAAGATATTTCTATTACTGCCCTGCTCTCTTGGGTTGCTTCTTTTGGGGGAAGTTAAGTACCATATTCCAAGAACACTTAAGCAATCCTATAAAGAGGTCCGTACAATGAGGAACTGAAGCCTTCAACCAATAGCCAGCACCAACTTTCTAGCTATGTGAGTGAGACATCTTGGGAGCAAGTCCTCCAGTCCCAGTAAGCTTTCAGATGACTGCAGCAGCCCTGGCTGGCATTTTGACTACAACCTGATGAGAGACCCTGAAACAGAACCAGAACTATCTAGCTAAGTACCTCCTGAATTCTTGGCCCTCAAAAATGGTGAGATAACAAATGCTTGCTTTAAGTAGATTTTGAAGTAATTGTTAGGCAGCAATAGATAATACACCAACTCATAGTAAGAAATAAATTGTATATCATGAACCAATACACACATACATATGTATGTAAAAATATAATAAATTTCATTAAACTGAAAAAGATCAATTTGATATTTTCATTATATTTTACATTTTTAGAATTTCTAGGCATGACCCACTAAGTTAATTTTGTGACCCTCTAATGGGCCATCATGCAAAAACTGAAAAGCACTGGAGTGGAGTAAATTATTCCTTAAGCTCTGAAATCCTATGGTTTCATGTAGCATGGACATATATTCATAACATGAATAAGATAGAACATTAGCTCCAAGGAGTAAAACGTAGGCATTTCAATAAGGATCAAAGGGACAAATGACTGGGCAGAGAGGGTGCTTACACTCACAGAGGCTGTTGTGTTCTCCACCTTGCTTTCCATGTCTCACCACTTAACACCTAAATCTAAATCTAAATGTTGGTTTTAGAGTCTTTCCTATGGAATAACTTGGACTTCTCATGCAGGTGTGTTTTTCCTGCTTGGATATATAACTCCTCATCTGCACCACTGGAGAGATGTCAGTCATCACCTGGGTTTTTGTTTTGTCCTTGGCTTTTTATTGTCATATGTCAAGGGATGATATCCTGCATTCACCCACCCCTCAATCAACTAGGGGGAATTCCTTGAAGAATTCAAGACTCACCATCCCATGTACTATCTTAAAAAAACATTGTCAATGAACTTCTAAGAAGAAATTTTCATACTGTGGTTTAAGAGGACTGCAGCCTAAGTGCATGAAATTAAAATAAGGTACCAATTATTGATATACAGTGGAAATACTGATCTTCAAAATAAGAGAGGTGGGGAGAAAGGGAGATGAAGGAGGGAGGAAGGAAGAAGGGAAAGAAGGAGGGAGGGAAGGAATGAAGGAGGAGAGGGAAGGACTAGGAAGAGAGGGAGGGAGGGAAGGAGGAAATAAGCAAAGCAATTTGCTACCATATGGTATCCAACAGCTAGGACATAAGAACAGGCAGGCATATTAAAAATCTAACCAGGGAGAACCACACAGCTGCTGAGAACTTGAAACTGCAAAACCTTTAAAAATATAGAACCACAGAGTGACAAAGCTGGAGTGGATATGCCATATTTACAGATGGAAAACTTGTGGCACAGCTCTCCAATTTTCACTAACATACAGTTAGGCTTTTCCTCTGGAAGAACTGGGCAGAAGACCAGCAGCATGCCCAGGGAACTAATGAGTGGTTGGGGATCCTGGGCCTCAAGGGACAGTTAATCTTAAAGCCGGCATCCAATTTTCTAATTTCCTGCTTCTGGAGAATGAGCTGCTTGACTGGCCCCCACTTGTTCCCATCTTTAGTCAAATAAAAAGGACACAAACAAGCACATAGTATTAAAAAGAAAAGACCCAACAAGTGAGATTCCAAAGGATTTAAGGCCTAAGCCACACAAGAATTCCCCCATTTGTCTAATTGCTCCCCCGAAGCCCTGTTTCAATTTGTGTCTGGACCTGAGAAAAACAAAAAACAAAACACACAAAAAATCCCAAAACAACTCACAAATAATAATAATTGTACAGGTGGCCTTATTTAGAAGAGATTTTCACAAGTGTGTAATTGATTGTTAGAAATGAATGCATCTGTATAATTGCATAGTCTTGGGTAAACAAATGGTTACACCCTTTAGAACTTCAGATGCTTGAGTCCTTTCCTAAGGTTCCTACCACATGGTAATCCAGCCTAGGCTTGAACTCTTCAATGGCAGAGAGCTTGCCACCCCCTGGAGTTGCTAACTGGCTAACTCCAGCCTTTGGAGCTCATTGATATGAAGAAGGACAGGGGGAGAACTGGAGTCATTTGTTGGGTATTCATCCAACAATAAAAGGACCAGTTTCTTCCTCTTGGAAGAAATGCCATGGACTTTCTTGGCCTCTGCAGCTTATCTGTATATGTAACTGCAATGTATCCTCAAAGCAGTCTGTCTTATCAACCAACTGGCCAGACATCAGCTCCAAGATGGTCTCAAGTCAGTTCTTTGAAAAATAATGCATGCCTTGATTGAATTCAAACAGCTAAAAATATTTGCAATTGGCTTATGCATGGATTAATGATTTATCATTGTGCCTGAGACCATACTCATCACTGTGAAAGACAGGGCAACTTTGGTACTTATTAGGCAAGTGATAAACAATTTTGGTTATCGCTGTCTGTCCTTCACTTTATGCACAAGGTTCATTGAAATAGAATCCACCTTTCATGTTTATTTTTTTCCAATAGGATCCTCACAGCAGAAAGGATTATTGAGTTCACAGATGGTATTGTATAGTCATTCAGTTATTCCATGATCCTTGATGAGGATCAGCAGCATTCAGGGTTTTAAGTGGGAACAAGGTCTTCTGTTCATCTCAATACCATTAAATGAGGGGGGGGGGATGGCAGTGAGGCTTGAGGTTGAATATATTTACTGAAGAGTGAAATAGAACATTAAGAAAGAAGATTTGAAGATATGTAACCCTGGCTCTCCACTGTACACCATAAAGCTTTCCTGCTTCTGTGCACTTGTCTTTCACTTGAAAGGATTCCCTTTCCTCTCACCAAGTCTAAATTAAATCATACCCTTATTTGAAGGCTCAGTTTATAAGTCACTTCCTTTTTGAAGTCTCCCTTAGTAAAAAATGAGGTTTCCCCAAGTGACTGAAAACTCTCTGAGTAAGACTCAGTTTTGAGCATATGAGCTTGCAGTGCTTAAGGGACATACAAGTTAAGATGACCAGAATACAGCTGAGTTTATGGATCTGGTTCTCAGGAGAGAGGTTTGGACTGAAAATAAAGATCTGAGAATCACCAACATATACATGGTAGTGAAAACAATGAGAGTAGGTAAGAGAGCTTGTCCAGGGAGAGTATGTAGATCAAGAAGAGGAGTATGTGTCACAAAAAGGTTGTATTCAACATGAAGGAAAAGTCTGTTGACTAGATCTGGACAATATGATAATTGAGTTAGTAAAAACTCAGGCAGCTGCATGCTGAATCATGAATGATTCTAATAATGATAACACTAGCTTATGTATACTGTATATTGAGCACTCTGCTAAGGATTTTGCATGTATATCTCATTGAATTTTCCAACTACAGTCTATGGTGAATGAGGAAACTAAGACACAGAGAGGTCAAGTAACTAATAAGGCCAAACATCCAGCAAAGGATAAAGCTGGGATGTGATCCCAGGTCTGTGGGACTCAGAAGTCTGATCCCTTGAAACCTATACCATACTGTTTTTTACCATACCAGTTGTTTGTTGCCATGATAATTATATTATTATTACATTCGACCTAGACAGGCATCTGTCACTGATATCTAGGTCATGGATAAGATAAGGACAAGAAACCAACACATGCTACTTGACAAAGGAATTACAGAGAGAAAAGTCCCATTCTCAAGATTGTTCTTCTAACAAGGTTTCAACTACCCTGAGAGTCACCTCCAGGCTCCTCCAACCCCCACATATGGATGACAATGAAAAAGGTGGCTCTCAGTGGCTCTCAGTGTCCCTCAGTTCTCGCAGTTTAGCTGAATCTTCTGTGTAGGCTGGAATGAGTAGATAATAGCAGGAAATAAAGTAAAGAATAGAGTTGCATGAAAGTGACCAGCAGAAGCTTTCTCAGATCAAGTATACTTTCTCTTTTTTTCAAGTCCTTGCTGAATTTTGGAAAAACATATTTCAATATCAAAAGAGAAAACTAAAATATCTTATTGCTATAAACTTCCCATACCCCCCTAGTAGGAATGCACCTTTTCTTTCCTTGGGTTCCCATAGCACATTACACAATCTTTAAGGACCCCAGTTATTTGTGTCCCTGGTGGTTGCCATCAATAGATTATGAGCCCCAAGAGGGAAGAACTCTGCCTTACTCACCTTGGCAATACCCATAGAATCTATTACTTTGTGCTTTATGTGATGCAAAGGGAGAGGCACTAATAAATGCTTGTTGAAGCAGAGAAAAATGTGGTTGATGACTGTTGTGCTTGTTCTCCCTCAGAGGACTCTGACTTGTGGGGATTCTTACCCCCCATCTCTCCTTGACCCTTCATCTGCTTTTCAGCAACTCCTCTGCTTTCCCCAATCATAGCCTTACAATATCATATCACTATTTATTTACTTGTCTATCCTATAGATTGAAGTGAAGTTAAAAGCAGGGATTCTGTCTGATCCACCTCTGGAACTCTTGTATCTCGAGCATAGTGCCCAATGAGTGTGTGATGAATAAATGAACCAAATGAAGCAGGGTGGAGGGATGGAAGGAAAGAAAAAGATATGCAGAAAGGGAGAAAAGGACAAAAAGAAGAAAGGAAGGACAAAAAATGATTTGAGGATTGTAAGTCTTGGATTGGGAGAAAAGTAGTGCTCATCCTTTCTTCAAAACATGGAATCTAAGAAACTACTGTGGCACGGTTGGTTGGAGTGTTGTCCCATACACCAAAAGGTGGTGGATTTGATTCCCAGTCAGGGCACATACCCAGGTTTCAGGTTTGATCCCCGATTGGGATGGGTGCAGCAGCTGATCGATGTTTCTCTCTCTCTCTTCTCTCTCTCTCTCTCTCCTTCCCTCCCTTCCTCTCTCTACAAAAAATTAATTTTATAAAAGAAGAAACTAGTGTTGGTGGGAGGAGGGAGAAGCAATCAATTTGTCTGCAAGGAGAAATACTTCTGGCCTTTATAAGATACAAGAGTGCCAATTTACAAGTAGAAGTGACTGTGAATCCTTGATTATACAGAAGAAGAATCATACATTGTGGTTTGCTGCTTCATTTATGTAACACTTAGGATCCAACTTTGTCCAATTTAGGGTGCCCAAATTGATGAAAGATTTTTCACCCACTCAGACTATTTTGAATTGATCTAGAGTGTGTGGTGTCATGTCATCACTTTTCTAAAACTTACTGCAACTTAACCTTAAGCCAGTTGTTGCTTTTAAGAATGTGGTGTTAAGCATAGGTGTTTCAGAGATATTCAATGATTGATTGATGTGCAGAAATTGCTCCAAGAAAGAACATGTCAAATTCTAAATTTAGAGAAAAATGACAAGGCATAAGAGTCCCTAGGGAGTCAGTAAAAAATATAGTATAGATTAAAAAGAAAGAAAGTCAATGAGGTATCAAGCAAGATTGTCCACTTGAGAGCATCTATGCTCTATTTTCCTGCAATCAGATAAAAGGAGGATCCAGATCAAGGTGTTCCTTTTGTTAATGAAAAATCAAATGAGAGGAGGTGAGCCTTCACTGAAACAATTCTCATCTTGATTGGACATAAGGGAAAATTTTCTGACCTCCAGGAACACTAAAAAGATCTTCTAAAGAATTCATGGATTCTTCAGCTATGAACATCTTCAAAACAGATACAGACCTAGTTCAGCCTGTTACTTTGAGTAAGTGTTATTTTGGAAGTGTCAGCTTAATATGGGGACAGTGCAATGGACTAGTGGTGGTGGTGGTGAGTCTAAAATGCCAGCATCTAGGGAAAAATCACCTACTTATAAGTTACATGTCCTTGACAAAACCCTTAATTTAACCTCTATTTATTCACTGTGAAAATGATGACTCTATACCTCAGGGGGTTGCTGTAAAGATAAAGTAAGAGATTGTATATATAGGGCTTTGTAAACTGTAAAGCAATGTGTGCATGCTCATTATTATTTTGAATTCTAGAGTTTACAATAATAATCACCATTCTTATCTCAAATTCACAAAGCAGGCAGTCAAGAAAATATTTTCAGGCTAAAGACTGAAGTCTAAAGCCCTTGTCCTGGCACAGAAAACTCCCCATGAAATGGCCTCTTACTTCTTGTGCAGTCTCATCCTTTCTCCTGCTCTCACCACCATCAAACTGATACTCCAATTGTATCCAAATAATGTGTAGTTCCTTAAGTGAACTGAAGCATTATCTTCTCCATGAAGCCTTTCCTGACTCTACCCTGCCAGGTGGCACAGAGCCTCTCTCCTATGGGTTCTCTTTGCCTTTGTAGAGGTCTACCAAGGCACCTCCATTAGACTTCTCTGTTTGCTTGTTTGTCTCCTCTACTAGACCAGAACCCCTTTGCAGACTTCTATCCCTGAATCTTCCCAATTTATTTCTGCACCTGCCCAATGCATGAGTACAACACAATTAGTTTTAATTTGCCATTACTTTGTATAGTCTGTACTTATACCAATATGTTTACCAGTTTCTTGGTTCATCATTGCTTCTTGAATCGCATGCGCTCTTTCTTCCTAAGTTTAATTTCCTTGTTGAAGTTCATATTTTAGTATGTCGTTAAGCAAAGGTCTATGTCTTTGTCTTATTGTTTTGTGTCTAAGGTATAGAAAACCCTAGCATATAGTATGTGGTCAAAAATAAATGTTAAATGAAAGAAGAACAGTAAATTCTCTGTCTTTTTTGCATGACTGTTCTAGATACTTTGTATTTCCATATATATTTTAGAATAAATTTGTTAGATTGTACAAAAAAAGTTTGCTGAGGTTGTGTTTACAATTGCATTGGATCATTAGGTCAATGTGAGGAAACATAATATCTTAATAATATTGTCTTCCAATCCATGGGCATTGTATATCTCTACAATTATTTAAGACATCTTTATTTTTTTTCTCTGCAATGTTTTATAGTTTTAATATGGAGGACTGACATATTTTTTTTAAATATGTTTTTATTGACTTGAGAGAGAGAGGAAGTGAGAGGGAGAGAGAGAGAAATAGAAACATCAATGAGAGAGAAACATCAACATCGATTTGCTGCCTCCTGCATGGCCCCCCACTGGGGATTGAGCCAGCAACCCAGGCATGTGCCCTGACTGGGAATTGAACTGGTGACCTCTTGGTTCATGGGTTGATGCTCAACTACTGAGAAACACCAGCCTGGCGGGACTGGCATACTTTTTCTTAAATTTATTCCTAAGTATTTTATATGGGTTTTGATGCTATTCTAAATGGTATTTTAAAAAAATTTTCATTTTCCAAGTATCTGTTGCTAGTCTATTATGTATTGTCTGTTCTTATAATTTTGTATGTTGGTCTTGTATCTGGGACTTTGCTATAATTATTTATTAGTTCTAATAAGTTTTTTTAGATGCCTTAGATATTTTTGTGTACACAATCTGTGAATGAAAACAGTTTTACTTCTTTTCTATTCTTTTTGTATTTTATTTCAATTTGTTGCCATTTTGAACTCTAGGACCTCTAGTGCAATATCAAATGAAAATGGTGAGAATTGACATTTTGCCTTGTTGCTGATCTTAGGGGAAAGCGTTCATTATTTCATCTTTAAGAATGGTGTTTAAAGACCCAAATATATGCTGTCTACAAGAGACCCACCTCAGAACAAAAGACTCACACAGGCTGAAAAAAAAACCTTCTGGAAGACTTTAAGAGAGAGATAGACAGCAATACAGTCATAATAGGGGACTTTACCATCCCACTGACTTCACTGGATAGATCTTCCAGGCAAAAAAATCAACAAGGAAACAGTGACTCTAAGTGACACCCTAGATCGGATGGATTTAATTGACATTTACAGAACATTTCACCCCAAAACTACAGAATATACAGTCTCCTCAAGTGCACAAGGACATTCTCAAAGATAGACAACATGTTAGGACACAAAATAAGTCTCTACAAGTTCAAAAAGATTGAAATCACATCAAGCATCTTCTCGAACACTTACACAATGAAATACTATGCAGCTGTTAACAAAAAAAAGATCCCCTTACCCTTTGATACAGCATGGTGGGACCTGGAGAGTATTATGCTAAGTGAAATAAGCCATTCAGAGAGACAAGTATCACATGATCTTACTGATAAGTGGAATCTAATGAACAAAATAAACTTATGAACAAAATAGATCCAGAGACATAGAAGCATGGAACAGACTGATGAATCTCAGAGGGAAGGCAGGGGTGGTTGAGTGGGTGGGGAGAAATTAGCTTAAGAACTTATATGCATATATGATAACCCATGGACACAGACAATAGTGTGGTGAAGGCCTGGAGAGGGGTGCAGGTGGAGGTGATCAATTGGGGGAAAGGGGAACATTTGTAATACTTTCAACAATAAATTAAAACATAAAAAAGAATGGTGTTTATTGTTGGTTCTGAATATATAGCCTTTATGAGATTCTCTCTGTTCTTGGTTTTCTGGTTTGTTTTAATTTTAAATAATAAATTGGTGTTGAACTTTACAAATGCTTTTTCTGAATTATTTAGGTGATCATATATGATTTTTCCCCTTTTTCAGTTAGTGTGGTGGATTATGTTGATTTATTTTTTAACATTAACCAGCCTTTCATTCCTGGGGTAAACCTTTCTTGGTCATGAAATATTATCCTTTTTATATCTTGCTAGAGTTGACTTGCTAACTTTATTGAGGCTTTATTTGCTAGATAATGTCTTTATTTTACTCTGCTTCTGAATGATAATTTAGTTAAGTATGGAATTCAGGGTTGACATTTTCTCCCTGAGGACATTGAAGATATTCACCTGTCTTTTACATTCTATTTGTGATGATGATAAGGCTTTACTCCATCTAAGTATTATTTCTGTGAGAGTAATTTCTCTCTTTTCCTGTATGAAAGCTACTAAGATTTGTTTTTCTTCTCTTCAGTGTCCTCAAGTTTCATCATAAGGTGTCTGGGGGTAAATTTGCTTTTATTTATTCTCCTTAAGACTCAATATGATTCTTCCATTTGAGGACTTGTATCTTATTTTAATTATTGCCCTTTATCACTTCAGATACTGCCTCTCTCTCTCTCTCTCTCTCTCTCTCCTAAACCTCCTATTAGATATGTTGGCTCTTATTCTATTCTCTAAATTTCATAATGGGGCTTTTTATCCCCTATTTCTTTATATCTCTGTCTTGTATTTTGGGTGATATCATTAGCTCTATCTTCTAGTTCACTTTTTCTTTCTTCAGCAGTAGCCTGTCTGCTATCTCATCCACTGAAGTTTTAAATTTAAAAATTACATTTTTCATTTTGAGAAGTTCTACCTGATTATGGCTTATTTTTTAATCTCTGTAATTATTTTAAACACACTTACTTTATAATTTCTTTCAGATTGTTCTATTATTTCAAAATTTTTAGAGTGCTAAATTTGTTGTTGTGTCTACTTATTATCCCTTATGAAGGTTTATTGTCTTGTGTAGTTTGTAGTTTTTATTTTAGGATGAAGTCGTATGTGATGAGGGTTGTTTATCATGTTAGAGAACAACGTGTCCTGGTTTGTGAAAGTGTCATAGCAGACTAGCTTGGTGCTTTCTTTTTCTCAGGGCCCCAGGGGTTTGAATGGTTCTAGACCAACTTTCATAATAATGTTTTGACTTATTGCCCATGCCCCATGCAAGTAGTGTAAATCTTAACCCCATATCCATGATACTTGTGGAATGTGAGAATTTTGATTTTTCATGGGGGGTATTTTTCTTCATTCAAAGCTTGGGTGGACTTTAAGATTTCTTACTTCTCTGGGGGTGATCATGGTTTTTCTAGTCTGTGAAGAAAAGGGATACTTTAAGGCTCTTGGCTTTATGCAAAGGGCTCAGTTCTAGCTCCCCTAACATAGACATCTCTTCTTAAACATGTCTCTTCTCTATGCTTGGAACCCACTCCAAACCCAGGCTCTGGGACTTATATAAGGTTCAAATTCTCTGAGGGTTACACCAGGATTAGTTTATCTTTACTGCTGTGGCTTTAATATTTCTCTATATTTGGGGTGCTTAAAAATTCCAATGTATGTTTTTTTGGTGTTTTTTTGTTTGTTTGTTTGTTTGTTTGTTTAGTTTGGCAATATATTTTATTTGTTATTTTCTTAGAAAAACAAAAAATGATTTGATGAATACACAAATACCCAGACCCTAGTTTTAAAAGTATGTGTTTTGTGACCACATTTGTTTCATCTATTAGATTTCTGAACCACTTCAAAATAAGTTACAGTATTCATGGTGTCTTTCTCCCAACTACTTCAGTTTGCATCTCCTAAAAATAAAGACATTCTCCTACATAACCATATCATTATTATAATTAATAATAAAATCAACCTATTATCAAGTAATATTTACATTTTACAAATTGTTTCCAAACTACATTTTATAGCTGCTTAAAAAAAAAAACAAAAACAAAACAAAACAAACAAAAAAAACACAACAGATCCAAACAAGAATCACATGCTGCATTTTTTTTGTTATGTTTGTTTATTCTGTTTTAATCTAGAATCAGCCCTATGAAATTGACTTTTGGAAGAAACCAGGTTATTTGTGTTGTAGATTATCCAGTATTCTGGCTTTGTCTGATTATTTTCTTGTGACAGATTAACTTAATCTTGTTCCCACATTTTCCATAAGTCGAAAGTCAGGCTTAATGGCTTGACTTTTTGCAAAAATATTTCATAGGAGATGCTGTGTCCTTCCCGTTGCATCACAGTAGGAGGAACACAAGGTATAGTTGTCCTATTATTAAGGATCTGGGTTAAGGTGATGATAGTCTGATCCCTCTGTTGTAAAGTTACATTTTTTTCTCATGTGATAAGCAAGTAATCTGTGAGGTATTGACTATGTATTCAAAGCAGATTTTGATTGTGTTTTATCCATGTTTCTAAGAAATTGTGAGAGGGTCCCATTAGCTCTGTAGTTTATGTTGGTGAGCTCCTGACCTGAGCAGACACAAGGATGGGTACTTAGGGAATACAGAGACAAAAGGGGCACAACCTTCACTAAAGGATCCCACAGTCCAGTGGGGGAAATGACACAAGGACACCACAGATATTTCAGATATCTGCTTCTCTGGCTGTAATGAATCACCTCCCTTCTTATAGAGAAAACCAAAGTGTTGCTCTTTGAGAAGCTTACTTTTTTCCATTCTGTTCAGCAAAGATTTCCTGAGGCTCTTCTGTGTGCAGAGATGGTTTCTGGTCCTGGGAATAGGGATCTTAACAAAGCGTGCTTCTTGCCCTCTCAGGGCTCGAGGTCTAATTGGAGAGACACATAAACAGACAACTACAGTCCAGCTTACTGAGTGATCTAGGGAAGAAGTAATCAATGTGCTATGGGAGCTCAGAGGAGAGAGCAATTACGCTCTGCTACTCCAGGTGGATGTGAGGACTCCTCCCATGAAAGCTCCCCACACTTTCCCTGGGTTTCCCTTGTACTACTGTGTGCTCCTTAAATAGAAACATGAATGGAAATCAACCCAGAGTTTCTTATGGAACCTCACACTTTCTGACATGCTCAGTAACAGTTTCTTGGACCTTGTTACAGTTCAGCTGCTCCCCACCCTTTGGGGATGTGACTCCTCAAACACCTTACAATATTCCAAATGGTGTTTGGCCAGTGCAGAAGGTGCAGCCTTCTCTTGACTGAGCACTCCATATCATCAATACAAGGCAGCCAAAAAGTGCATCCACTTTGGGGTGACCACCTTCCTTTGTGGCTTCCAGTTAAACAGGCTGTGAATTGAGCTCCTTCATTTGTTGTCGTGTGGTTATTATTGCTGTTGTTATTTACATTTCAGCCACTGTGAATTACCCTCACTGTAGCTTCTCCAGCCTTTACCCTCAAACCTCTGGAGCCATCTAATCCATTTCTGATTAAGAATTAAACATTTCCTACTCTGACCAGGTTCTACTAATCCAAGGCAGTGTTTCATTTATTACTTCATGGTTTTTTGTAATGACTGAGTGGGCAGACATCTCCATTCACTGGAGAGAATTTCCTGGAATTAGCAGTACAGTAAAGAAAAACCTTGGCTTATTAAGGCAACTACAGCTAAAAAAATGAACCATTTCAACCATGGTATAAAAGCAAATGGTTAATCCCAGTTTGTAATTAATTTGAGCTTCTAATTAATTCCTTCTATGAGTAAAGCATGTGAGGAATTTGATCCCCAAATTATTAATTCATAGCAAAAGTTCACTTCTTTGAGGTATGAGCAATGTCTGGTTGGTCTCTCTTTACAGGTCTCGACAGGGCAAACTTGAGTACTTTCTCCTGCTATTTACCCTATTTTTCCTGCTTAGGTCTCAACTCTAATCAGGGAACCACAAGCTATTATTTATACTTCACACAGAAGAAAAAGCATATAAGTATATATGTCTGTTGTTAACCTGTAGATCAATTAAAAACAACAACAACTAACAGATTCCTCCAAGCTGAGTATTCTTCCTACAGTTTGTGCCAACTTCAATACACTCCAAATGTTTGTTTAATAATAAAATAAACACTTCTAGGAGAGCTGCTATGGCTAACTCAAAAGATAATACTTGAGTTATTGTGTTCTGTGCTGGTTTGGGAATAAAATAGATGAAACAAATGCTCTGATAATGCCTCTGACTTGTCCACCTTCCCCACACATCTAATATTAGGCGCAGAGAGGGCAGAGAGAGGGAAATGTGAAGGAAGAGTTACCTCTGAGACAGACAGGTACAGAAGCCATGTGGCTCAGAGTGCCCCGTTTCTACTTGGATGCACACTCCTCTAAGTGGAGCAATCTTAAGGACATTTTCAGGACTTCATCTGGGGATAATGGCTGCACTTTTGAAGGCAACCTTACTGTGCCTGCTATGGGAGTTGTTGCTGAGCTGATGTGCAACAGTGGTGAGTGCCAGGTTGCCAATGGGAACCAAGAAGTTTGAAGTGGTTTTTATACATGAGTCAGGTCCAGGTGCTCTGTAATGAATGGCTAGCCCTAGCTGTCATGTCCCATCTTCCAGCTCATTGAGCTGCTCACATTTTAAACCATTACTGCCAATCACAAGAGAGTGTTCTGAAAATGTCCACTCTCCTCTCCTGAATACCAGTAATGCTTACTCCACCACAACTTACCTCCACCACCTCCATTGCCAAACAGAAAAAGAGAAAAATATTCCCTTTAGAAGTAACTTTCAGACTAGATTTTGTTTTGAGGGTTGCCATGTGAATTTCTCTTTTGTTTCATTCTGCAGGGGAGATGGAGTCAGAAAATAGGTACTCCAATGTTTTTCTGTGTATGAGAAACATTCTTTTTGTTGATGGCAGGCAATAGGGAGGCATCATGAGTTCCCATTTTGTTGTTCACTTGCAGTACCTTGTGAGAGTTCAAGAAGCTTTCATTTGATTTCCCAAGAGGAGATGATGGATGTTGGTTCTGAAGCAAGAATGTGCACTATCCCCATGAAAGTGGAGTGTGGGATTACTGTCTTGGAATGGAGGCTCCAGAGGGGATGAGGGTCAGTGATAGACCAAGGGCAGTTCTGCCTGAATCGATGTTTCTGTTATACTTCATACAGTACAGACTCACAGATGGGATCATCAAAGGCTGAAGAAGCCAAGGAGCCTGCCCAGGGTCTTAAAACACACTAGTTGCCGAGCTAAAATCATGACACAGCTCTACAGGACTCCTAGTTCATTGCTTTTCCTTGCCAGTGCTGCCAAACTTACCTTTGTGATCAGTGATATTCAGTTGCAAACTTACTCTTCTTGAGCAGTATCAAAATAGCCAGTCAGAGAAAGACAAATACCATATGATCTCACATATATGTGGAATCTAATGAACAAAATAAACTGACCAACAAAATAGAAACAGAGGCATGGATACATGGAACAGACTGCTCTCAGAAGGGAGGGGTTGGGGGACTGGATGAAAGAAGGTGAAGGGTTTACTAAAAAGTGAGCCAGTGTCTATACCTAACATATAGATACAGACAACAGTGTGGTGATAGCCAGAGAAAAAAAGGTGGTGGTGGAAAGATAGGGAGTAGGTGGAGGTGGGCAAAGGGGAGGAAATGGGGACAGAAAGAGACTTTGATTGGGGTGATGGGCGCACGACACAGTGTGCAGATTATGTTTTATTGAACTGTACACTTGAAACATGTATGGTTTTGCAAACCAATGCCACCCCAATAAATTCAATTGAAAAAGTCCTTTTCATTTAAATTCTGCCCATTCTCCACCCCCCACAAAACACACAGATCTTCAACATCATGATATGGGAGGAGGTGGTGCATTTCTCATAAACATCTTTTAAAAAAACAAACAAAATGAACACCTTCCATTAATTTCCAGTGCAGATATATCCATGCGGGGGGGGGGGGGGAGACAATGTATTTGTTGATAAACTTTAAACTTTGCACAGAGACATAGTAAGAACTCAACTCTTTATAACCTGAGACCACTGGTATGAAGGCCAAAGCTGCTATATGATACAAAATGTAGCATTTGTGGGTAACCCAAGTTTTTTTTACCTATTTTCCCTGAAGAGTAGCTGGACCACATCTCTGAGTACAGAGCACAAATGCTGTGTTTTGGCAACAGTGAACTCTAAGGGGTGGCATGGGATAGAAACGAAGAGTCTATTCTACCTTGTTTTAGAACAACTAGAGTGAAGAAGCTGTCATCCTGGATGCCATAACCTTAGGAGCGATATAGTTCAATGAGTCCCAAATGGCAACTGGTGAGCCAGTGTCCAAATGATAAGAATCACCTAAAGGACATGTTAAAAATACAGTTCTTACCCTAGTCGGTTTGTTCAGTGGTTAAAGCATCAGCCCATGGACTGAAGATTCTTGGCTCTATTCCGGTTAAGGGCATGTACCTCGGTTGCAGGCTAGATCCCCTGCTTGGATACTGGGCGAGTGCGGGAGGCAACCAATCAATGTGTCTCTTTCACATAGATGTTTCTCTCTCTCTCTCTTTCTGTGAAAAGCAATGGCAAAAATATCCTCAGGGGAGGATTAAAAAAAAAAATACAGATCTCTGGTCATATCATGAGAAAGTTGGATTTGGTGGAGACTGGGGTTATCTGTATTTTTAGGTATGTGATCCTTGGAATTCTGACTTGCAGCCAGTTTTGGGAACCACTGACTGGTCTATCAGTCACTTGAGTCAGAGGTGGAGGTCAGGGAAGAATAATGGATCTTGGGAGGGAGACACCCAGAGCCTATGGACTCAACCTGTTCAGGGGTTTGCAAACTGTTGTCTGGTGATGGCATCCTAAGAAAGGAGATGCTCTCTAGAAGAGAAAGCACAGAAACATAACAACCTCAGAAGAGAGTCAAAGTCTCCCCTTTCAAGATCATGGAAGAAGAGACATGGATTCATACACAGAAGATCTATTAGAAGCAGCCATAGTGATGCCAGAAATGCAGAAAGTGAGGGATCGGCTTTGCTCAAAGTCACATGGACAAAAAAACACCAGTTTCAGCTAAGCAGTCTGTTCTCAGCCGGGGATGCCTGCACCACACCACAGTTTAGGCTTGTGCAATTTAGGCTTTGCTCATTCATTCATTTATGCCACAAATATTTATCAAGTACTGTAGGAGAGGGTGAAGGCAGAGAGAGGAATCGTACCCAGCCTTTATCGTCAGGGTAGTACCACAAGAGTAGAGGAGGTAGCTGGAACACAAAATTGGACAACGTTTGAGGAGTGAAACAGATACAGGGATGCTTCAGCCTTCCAGGAAACCCTGGAGTGAGTCCAGATAGTAGACATCTTCCTCCCAAAAAGTAACTTAGATGTCTTCATCACTAAAATCCTCAACATCAGAGCTGAGCATGAGCTTCAAACTCTACTAAAGATGTGGCACAGAGGTGCAGAGAGTGAAGGCAATTTGCGAAAGGTCACACAGCCAGCCAGTGGTGGAGCCAGGACTTGATTTCACATCATCTTATCCCCTGGGCGATCTAGTGCCTTTCTTCTTTTCCATGGGTGTGATAGATTCAAGAGTCAGGACATGGGTATGATGGCTCCAGGTGAAATCTTTCAGCTGATTTGTTATATTGTTCTCTGCACTGTGTATGTCAAAAGCAGGCCCTCCTGATTGTTTCCTCTCTAATGTCTGGGCTTCATCTTCGATGATAAAAGAATGCAAGGCAGGACAGACAGAAGGCTTCTGTGCCTAAGGAATATGTTGCTGCTTGTATTGGACATTGGGATACTTGTAGATATTTTAATAAGTTGTCTAATTATGTTTAACTGTACCACTTTGCTACACTTTCCACTTGTCCTGAGTTTTTCCTAAGAATTTCCATGTTTCTTTCCCACTTTCTCACCACAAAGACAATAATGGTAGTTATGAAAAATACTTATATAGCACTTACCATGGGCCAGGCATTGTTCTAAGCACTTTGCAAATACAAACTCATTTAATTCTCCCCACAACCCTCTGACATGAGTACTGATAAAACACACACACACACACACAAAAACCAAAAAAAAAAAAAACACCCACACACAATAAAACATTTTACACATGAAAAAACAGAGGCAGAGAAAGGGTAAGTAACCTGACTAAGGTCCCACAGCTAGGAAATAGTGGAGTTGAGATTTGAACACAGACAGTTTTGGGCCAGAATCTATGCTTTTAATCACTATAAGGAGAGCCTCTCCAGACAGAAAAGAAGAGAGGATAAAAATTTCAAAGAAAATCCTTCCCTTGAAAACATATGTTGATATTATCCTAAAACAAAGTCCTGAAACCCTGAGTACAAGTTTAGAAGCTGACTGAAAATAAAAAACAAAAACAACCCTGGCATCTTATTTGATTGACTCCTATGTTAAATGAAGAATATGAAGAACCCAGTGTTACACCTGGCACAGCAGAAGCCCATAGTTAATATTTGCTGAATAAATATTAGATGAATAAATAAATGAATATATGGATAATTTTTCCTCTAAGCTTACATGTAAAAGTGTCATTGCCCACACCTCTGTCCTTGATAACCTCAAATTCAAAGCTTATTTGAATCATGTTAACAGCTTCCAGAAACGCCAACACTGGGGTGTAAGCCCCACAACCTTCTCTTATGAGCTGTAGACTTCAGACAAGTCATTCAATTTCTCTGAACCTTACATTTCTCTTCTAGAAAATGGAGGCAATAAGCTCTGCCTTACAGGGTATCTAGACTGATAAAATAATTTATTTGAAACCACTTTACAGACAGCCAAGTGCTATCCAAGTATGTCAGTTAGATCCTTCAGATGCCAATCATATTTTCTCTTCCTTCACTCAGCCACAGACTCCAGAAGCAGCTTTGTCCACATCAGTTTGTGATACAGGCTAAGCTTCCTCTCAGTGGCACAACTTTTAGGGGCACTGTTCATACTGTATTTGATATGAATGGTGCCCCTGAGACAAGTACCTCAGAAGCCCTGCAAGTGCCCTCCCTTTAAGGATCGCAGGATAGAGTAGCCCATGATGGGCAGTTTACACAGTGATTTCCTAGTGGTGACCTTACCCTCTGATGGTCCTGGTGGCCCTGTGAGTTGAACAGGTAGTCAGGCCAGGTATGCCATGATGCCAACTTCAGAGCAGCAAACTAAAGCTCACAGGTAGGAAATGACTTGCCCAAGATCGTGAAGCCCATAAGTGGTGGGAGGTGGATATGGAACCCAGATGCCACTTCTTATTCATCCTGGAGCCCTTCGAATTTGTGGAAGCAAATGCTCCTCCACATGCAAAGGCCCATGGGAAGAGAATTGTCATGACAGCTTTGAACAGAAATATTTTTATGGTTTTCTTGTTAAAAAAATTTTGACAGAATCTTGATTTTCTTTCATCTGTGTTAATTGATGTAAGTTATAGGAGTTTGTAAAAGATAAATCTTATTTCCCTCTTTGGTGAATATATATTACTAACTTCAACTTTAAAAGAACACTCATAAAAATGAGCTACAAGAAAACATCTATTTATTTGAAAAAGATAAATAAAACTCATATAACTGGACAAAAAATTATAAACTATCTCCAGGTATTGGCTCCAGAAAGATTTCTGTGTATGGTGTGTATGTGGGTGTGAGTGAAGGGTGAAATGTGGGAAGGGCTATTAGAGTTATGCACATGGCTCTTCTGGCTTCAGTCTCTGCTCTTTCTCTCCCAGAGAAAGGTCTGTTCATTGGTCTGAGGTCTCTTAGGAAGCAAAGCTATTGGAGTCTTGGGACTGAGACTTGAATCAAGGCAGGCTCACTGCAGAAACTGGTTGTTCATCCCAAATGATGGTCACTTTGTCTGGGGGCTACAGTGGGGGAGTGGAGTGAGGTTAACAATTCCCAGTGTAGGAGGCATTGAAATTCACATTTTTATCTAAATTCAGCTTGGTTTCGAGCAATGCAAAGTGGTTTCTCCAGAAGCATCATAAAAAGAAAGGTAAAGAACCACAGTTGTGGAAGGGTTCTCAGAGATTATTTTGCCTAATCCTGTATTTCACATTCAAAGAACTGGAGCTCAGAGAGAAGATGACTTTTGGCCAAAGTCACATACCTTGGTATGGACCCACCTAGGACTAGAACTTAGATCTGCTGACTCTCAAAGCCAAGGCTCTGTGTACTGCAAGTATTTTCTAATTTACAAGGAATAAAAATTCAAGTGTAGATGTGAATTCCCCCTTTCCAATAAAATATTTAGTTATGAATGGAAGAACAAGATTATTTAAAAAGCATTCACCATGATTCATATCAGTTATAGCAAACATGCCAGCTGCAGCATGATGAGGCTTTCAGAGCTATGGTCCAGGAGAGACCTGTACTAGGAGGGAGCTTAAAGGGTTAAATGTTAGAGGGACAAATGAAGACTGCCTATCTTCCTGTGTGCCTTTCTTCCTCTCTTTCTTCTATTATTCTGTCTTTTGAGAACATTTCTTGGTGCTTGTTCTCCTCCGGGCTGAAGAACAAGGAGACCATTCATAAAGGATATGCACTGATTGTGGGGTCGATTTCCTTCAACTAATTCCCAGGACAAAGTCTGATGAATCTTGAAAAGGCGGATAAAAGTGGAAAAACTCAAAGCAGTTAATTTGTAGGAACTCAGAGATAAAAACCAATGGAAGGAAGGCAAATTCACTGATCTGCACCCAAAGTCCAATTGTCTTGCAATGTCTGGGCTCATGACCTCTTTTCACATTGTGATCTACTGAGCAGTACTCTTGGTTCTCCATAAGGATTTTTTTTTTTTTTTTAGTTTCTTTATCTTTATTGTTGAATATATTACAGATGTCCCCTTTTTACCCCCATTGATCCCCTCCACCCCACATCCACCCCACCCCCATGCCTTCCCAAGACCAATGTCTATGTCCATGGATTATACTTACACAAGGCTTTTGAATACTCTAAAAAGGTCTGTGCAGCTGCACCACACCAATAACTATGACAATTCATCTTCTACCCAAAAGAAAGTATGATGATGGGTGACTCAAAATCCAAGATGTAGTGGGTTGAATGGTGGTCCTCTAAAAGATATGTTCATCCCAAACCTGTGAATATGACCTTACTCAGAAAAACGGTGTTTTCAGATGTAATTGAAGACCTTAAGATGAGGTCATCCAGGAATTAGATGTCCTTGTAGGAGGCAGAAGAGGAGAAGACATACAGGGGAGAAGGGGCTTTGAAAATGGAGGAAAAGATGGAGTGATGCAGCCACAAGCCCCGGGATGCCTAGAGCATCCTTCCCTAGAATTCTCAGAGAGCATGTGACTCTACTGACACCCTGATTCCAGACTTCTAGCTCCAGGAACTGTGAAAGAATAAAGTTCTGTTGTTCTAAGCCACAAAGTTCATGGTACTTTGCTATGGCAGCTTTAGAAAACTAACAAACAGGGGTAGTTGCTTGAATGGCAGCCTCAGAAGCTCTGCTTTGCCAAGAGCTGGACCTACCTGGACACACACCTAGTAATGTGACACCTGTGTCCTGAGCCAGGTTGGACGGCAACAGCTAGACTGCAACATCAAGTCCTCCTTGCTCTTACTCCAGCTCCTTCCCACCTTATGCCCAAGCCTCAAGCTTGGTGCCTTTGGAGAGCAAGTCCCCCTTCCTGCCTTACTTGTTACAACTGAGTTCTGTGTTCAAGACTGAGGCCAAATCTTAGAATGCAGTCTGGTTTCTCTAAAGCAGTAGCCATGCCATGTTCTTGCACAGCCCTCTACCATGGCCTGAGTCCTTCTTTCAAGGCCAGCATGTTGACTGGGCCCCTTCTACCTGCTGAGGAATTAGCTAGATGCATTTTATTTGGCTAATCCAGAGTAAACTGTACTTTCATGTTCCTAAACTCTTTAATTCAACTTACCAACTAGAAGATTAGAGAGCCCTCTATATTTTACTAGCTACCTGGATATTTAGGTTTTTTAAAATATATCTTTATTGATTTCAGAGAGAGGAAGGGAGAGGGAGGGAAAGAGAGGGAAAGAGAGGGAGAGAGTTGAAACATCAATGATGAGAAAGTTGTCATTGATTGGCTGCCTCCTGCATGCCCCCAACTGGGGATAGAGCCCACAAGGGGGCATGTGCCCTGACCAGGAATGGAACCCCGATCTCCTAGATCCTACATCGATGCTCAACCGCTGAGCCACACCTGGCCAGGCTTAGTTTTGTTTTTTTGACATCCTCCAAAATATCAGACAACAAATATCAAATCTTAATCAGTTCTTTCTCTCCCTACAAATCCTTTCTTTAGATATGAACTTCAAACATGACTGTTAAGGAAATTTGATCAATTTGTCCTAAGATCCAAATTTGTCTGTTTCTGAATTTCTTGTGACCAGACCATGCCTACTTGACAGTATTACCGTTACTCCATATTTGCTTCCTCAATGTGGATGGCCTGATGTTCTCCTGGTACCATGTTTCATCAATTTAATTGTTCCTAGGACTGTTCCCTGAGCCTGGTCCATGCATGGATGAGGTTAGTCCTCATCCCTCTTCTCTAGGGCCTGACATTCCAGTGACAATGCCTGATGCTGCTCTACCCAGCATGCAATTAAAACTTCATTCTGAGAAAGGACAAAGACTTCAGTGAGGTTGGGGAAGGGGCTGCCAACAACTTAATTGGTATATTTTCTTCTGATAGTATAATTTTAATCACATGTTGTGTTTCCACAGTGTACAGTCAGCCCTACTATTAGACAAATTGCTTTTTATTTTTAAAAATGCTCATTTACTTAGACTTTGATAGCACTAAAGAAGTCATTGGAGCTAAGAAAGCAATTGTTCAGACTATGAAAAGGATCCATGCCCATCACTGCAAATATTATCAGTTTCACATTTTAAAGACATCTCCAAATGTCTTAGGAGATCCATCAGCTTTTCTATTTATAGAATGTGCCTATGCTCCCAACTTCAATTATGCCTGTGTTCTCAAAGCAGAAAATGTGAAAATACTCTATTCAACTGTAGCCTTAAAGTCCTGTTTTGGCACTAATAGGTTAAAAAAATTGAGCTGTATGGAGTTGAAGGTAAGTTTCCATTGCTAGAACCACACTTTCAAGAGATCCAATCTCTTTAGAAAATAATCAAATATCATAAACTCAAACAATTTGACATAGAGATGGGATTTCACCTGAGTCTAAGCTAGTTTGTGCCAAAAAGCATAGGTGGGGACACTGATATTCACACATTTTACTCAAATTGTCTCATTTGTCTCTCTCAACTTAAATTTAATGTGTATGTCATAATTATATTAGGTTTTGATCTTTGTATTTAATGTTTTGAAAGTCCAAATTTTCACTCAGATAGGACTTGGCCATAACAAAAGAGAAAGGCAAGCTTCATAATCTGATACTTAGCTTTTTTGGAGGAAGGATGAATTTGTCATTTGGGGGAAGCCTATGGTTTTAACTAAGGAGGGCCCATGTGCCTATAGCCCCTTTATACAATTGGATCCTGAGGCATTTACCTGGGCTGCAAAATTTAAGGGGTGACATCCAAAATTTCAATAATTAAAATTAATAACATTTTAATGCAATATGCTGAAAATAAAAATTAATGGGGAAAAATCCATGATGAACAAAACATCAAACTTTTAAATAAAAAAAGGATCGAATCCTGTACTTGCACAAGCATGCCTCGTTCAACTCACCTTAATTATGAACTATGTGCAATAAAATTTCATTTACAAAAGCAGGCAGCTGGTTTGTGGGTGTAGTTTGCTAATTTGAATTCTTTAAGGTATTGCATTAACCTATTATTTATTCTAACTGCCCCCTTAAGTTGCATGACCAAGGCAAGTGCCTTACCTTGCTTTAGTGGGTCCCAACCCTGCAACCAAGCCAGTCCTTTGAAGCAGACATTTTTTTCTACTGATCTCTGCCACAGGATAGTTAAACTTTATGTCAGTCAGGTATGAAATGCTGTGTCATGTTGGGTTAGGTTAAGTTAGGCTATGCTAATTAATGCCACAGGACTCAGGAGTTAAAAAGGAACTAAAAGGGCCTTTTCATAAAACCACTGCTGATGTCCAGTAGTTGCATTTTATACTTTTCTTTATGACAAAGAGTGGCAGGAGCAGTGAAGACAAGGCACAACATATGCATCATATATATATATATATATATATATATATATATATATATATATTTCTTTATTAATTACTTTTTTTTTTAACTTTATCTTTATTGTTGAGAGTAGTACAGGTATACCATTTTCCCCCCCAATTGGTCCCCTCCACTTCCCTCCCACCCCCTTCCCAGGCCTTCACCCCATCATTAACTGTGCCCATGGGTTATACATATAACTTCTTTGGTTAATCTCTTCCCACCCTCCACCCCCCTTCCCTCTTTCCCCTGAAATATGATCGTCTGTTACATGTGTCAATGTCTCTGGATCTATTTAGTTCATCAGATTCTTTTGTTCATTAGCTTCTTGTTAAAGAAGACCCTTCAACATTTCCTGTAGTGCTGGTTTGGTGGTGATGAACTCCTTTAGCTTTTCCTTGTCTGAGAAGCTCTTTATTTGACCTTCAATTCTAAATGATAGCTTTGCTGGGTAGAGCAATCTTGGTTGTAATTCCATGTTTTTCATCACTTTGAATATTTCTTGCCACTCCCTTCTGGCCTGCAAAGTTTCTGTTGAGAAATCAGCTGACAGTCATGTGGGTGCTCCCTTGTAGGTAACTAACTGCTTTTCTCTTGCTGCTTTTAAGATTCTTTCTTTGTCTTTAACCTTTGGCATTTTAATTATGATGTGTCTTGCTGTGGGCCTCTTTGGGTTCCTCTTCTTTGGGACCCTCTGTGCTTCCTGGCCTTGTAAGTCGATTTCTTTTCCCAGGTAGGGGTTTTCTGTAATTATTTTTTCAAATAGGTTTTCAATTCCTTGGTCTCTTTCTTCCCCTTATGGCACCCCAATAATACTAATGTTGGGCCTCTTGAAGTTGTCCCAGAGGCTCCTTATACTATTTTCATATTTATGGATTCTTTTTTCTTTTTGCTCTTCTGGTTGGGTGTTTTTTGTTTCCTCATGTTCCAAATTGCTGATTTGATTCTCAGTGTCCTCTACTCTGCTGTTGATTCCCTGTAAATTATTCTTCATTTCAGTTCCTGCAGCCTTCATTTCAAATTGGTACTTTATTATGTTATCGATTTTCTCAGTTATTTCCCTAACAGTCTGCTTAAACATCCATATAACCAAAGTTCTGAACTCTCTATCTGTTAGCTTGCTTGGATCTATTTCATTTAGTTCCTCTTCTAGAGATTTCTTCTGTTCTTTCCTTTGTGACATCTTTCTTTGCCTCCACATTTTGGCTGCTTTCAGATGTTTGTTTCTATGTATTAGGTAGAGCTTCTATGTCTCCTGGAATTGGTAGAGTGGCTTTCTGTAGTAGGTGTCCTGTAGGGACCAGTGGCTCAGCCTCCCCAGTCACCTGAGCTGGGCCTTCTAGGTGCTCCCCTGTGTGGGCTGTGTGCACTGTCCTGTTGTAGTTGAGCCTTGGTTGCTGTTGGCGTCCCTGGGAGGAACTGACCCCCAGGCTAATCAGCTGTGAGGACCAGATGGAACTACAGCCAGAGAGCTGCTGTTCTGGAGATACCCTTATGGATCAGGATTTACTTCAGTGGAGCTTGGGTGTTCAACCAAGTGCACCCCTTAAGTGTCACTCGTGGATGTGGCAGGGTTGTAATCCAGTGCTGTAGAGTCTGATCCCCAGGTGCACTGTCTCTGGGGCCTCCAGGGAGGTGCAACGTCAGCCTCTGCCAGTGCCTTGCCCAGGGCCACTCAGCATGAGCTACACAGCAAACCGTAGTTGGCTGCTACTTGTGCTGGGCTTGGAGGTGTCCAGGAGAGGCCAAGCTATGAGCCAATGCAGGCTGCTGCTAGTGCCCGGCCTGGGGCCACTTATCAAGCTGTATGGGGCACGCTGCTGCTTGTTTGAGAGATTTTAGGAAAGTCCTAAGAATGAATCTTGAGAGGCCACTTGCATAGAAAAGCCCCTGGAAATGGCTTGGATGAGCCTGCAGGTGGGGAGGGGCGGGGCCTCCAGGATCACGAGGGGGGGCGGGGGGGCAAAGGTGTGAGTCAGGCACTGGCGATTCAAATATGGTGCCTGCCTGCTGGCTGTGTGCGGGGAGGACTCACCCAAGGAGCAATGGCCTCTGCCAGCTCTTCTGCCTGGGAGAAGCTGCCCTTCACCTCTTGCCCCAACTTCAGGCAGGTTAGTTCCTCCCCAAGTGTCCCAGGTCCTTTCAGGCTGCTGCCCGGCGCTAGGCTCAGAGGGAGAGCGTCTGATTGAGTCTGTGTGCAGGCCCTTTGAGAGGAGCTGCTGGGGATCCTGCTGCCTCCGCAACCCTCAGGGACAGTCCCCTCTGGTTTCACAGCACAGAGTTGTGGGGACGTCTCTTCCCGGCCTGGAGCCCTGAGCTGGGGGCCTGCTGTGGGGCTGGGACCCCTCCCTCCTCCAGGAAACCTCCGCCGCTGAGATTCCCTTCCAGGTTTCAACCGCGGCACCAGGTGTGGGCCCGCAGCACATCTTTGAGATTCAGCCCCGATCCGCCCGCATCTGCGCACCTCCTACTGGTCTCGGTGCTTCTTCAGGTCCCTGGTTGTGGGCCTTCTGTTCAGCCAGATTTCAGGAGGCTCAAAGTGATGGTGGTTCTGTATTTTAGTTGTAATTTTGATGTGGTTGCGGGAAGCAGAAGGTGCAGCTGTTACCTACGCCGCCATCTTGTTGTTCCTCCTCTTCTTTATTGATTTCAAAGAGAGCACATATGTATCTTTGTTGATGTCTTTTTAACCATTTAAATTATTTCATGGCTATCTGTTCATCAAAACAATCCTAGATTGAGACATTATTAGAAAAAAAACACCTTTTATATGCCAAATTTCAAGTAAGTAAAGGAACCAGCTCATGCTTGATTAATTCAACCAGGCCGATTAAGGCAGACAGAAACCCTTACTCTAGAAACTGATGGTTCAGCTAGTATTTTTTTCTGGCTGGAGCTCAAGCCACACCAATGACCAGTGGTTCCTGGCCCCTGAGATATCAGTGGAAGCATGTGCTACAGAGCACAATACAGGTCTGGTTCCCCGCCTGAAATCATCCCAGCTTCCCAAGCCCCTCATGACCAACTTTGAAGCTCTTAAAGGAAGGGCATAGGCCCTCCATGCCCTAGTTTTCCTGCACACACCACACTGTTTTCTATATCCAATATCTTACTAACGCTGCTCCATCTATCTGAAATGCTTTCCTCCTGGATTCTCCTGGCTTGCATCATTTTTTGACTCAGCTCAAGCTTCTGGTAAAGATGGTGGTATGGTCATGTACCTCTAATTTAACACTGTCTTTTAAACATGGAGACTTACAATGGCAGGAAGAATAGAAATGGAGACAAGTACAGCAACATTGTAAAATCTGAGGGATGAACCAGTGGTAGCTTACTTAGCAGACATAAAGCTGAATCCAGTTTAGCAGTGGGGACTGCTAAGAACCAATCTAGCCTACATCACAGAATCCTTAATAGGCAGTCCCAGATATTTCTGGAACTGGGTTGTGGATAAGTTAAGCTCTGGAGAGAACTGAACAGAGGATCTCTGGACTGGAGGACACCATGAATAGTTGAGGACAGTGGATTTTGTAAATATATGTGACCTGAATGTTGAAAGCAGAGGTATCTGCCACCTTTGTCCAGATTGTCTCCCAGAACACTGGCACCTAAGCTCTTACCTTCTGAGGCAGGAGACTGGAGAAGTCAGATTGGCTGTAGCATGGCATGCACAAAAGGGAAAAGAGGTGAGTAAGTGCAGACTGAGCTCAGAAGTATGGCTTTTATTTTCCATGAAGAGAGTTGGTACTAAAGGTTTTGAACAGGGAGGAGACAGAATGAGTGAAAAAAAGAAGAGATGTGGACACTCAGGTATATTTTAAGTTCAGTGGCATTAAGTACATTCACACTGTTGTGCAACCGCCCCTACTATTGATCTTCAGAACTCTTTTCATCTTCCTAAGCTGAAATCTGTCCCTATTAAACACCAACATCCCATCCCCCTTTCCTTCAGCCCATGACAGTGACCATTCTACTTTCTGTCTCTGCTAATTTGAGTCTCTAGGGACCTCATATAAGTGAGATTATACAGTATTTGTCCTTTGTGACTGGCTTGCTTCGCTTAGGATAATATCCTTAAGGTTCATCTATGTTGTAGCATTTGTCAGAATTTCCTTCCTTTGTAAGGCTGAATAGTATTTCATTATATGGATGGATCAGTTTTTGTTTGTCTGTTCCTCTTTCAATAAACACGTGTTGCTTCTACCTTCATGTTATTGTGAATTATGCTGCTATGAATATGGGTGTCCAAATATCAAGGTATTCTTTTACCATGGAGTATTTGTACCCTGTGATTCCAGTGAAGACTTGATCACAGCAACAATAACAAAATACAAGTTTTTTGGAATCTCTAGGAGGGCCCAGGATTCCTGAGGATGCAGGATGCAGCAGGGAGGCAGAGAGCATGGCCTAGAAGTCTTAGTTTTGTAAACTGATGCTCATGAGTCAGGCTCTGCCATCCACCCAGGGCTGTTGAGAGGTCACAGGGCTAACATGTATATGACTCTTATAAATCCAAAAGTGTGGCCCGGCTGGGCGTGGCTCAGTAGTTGAGCGTCGACCTGGGATCCAGGTGATCAGGGTTTGATTCCTGGTCAGGGCACATGCCCGGCTTGCGGGCTCGATCAATGACTCTCTCATCATTGATGTTTCTGTCTCTCTCTCTCCCTCTCCTTTCCTCTCTCTGAAATCAATAAAGATATATTTAAAAAAAAAAAAGTGTGGGACATGAGGACTCTAGTACTGCTGCTGCCTAAGGGAGGTAGCAAGGGAGCTTCAGTGAAGCATGAGAGTAGCAGCGCTGGGAGTAGGTGTGAACAGGTGATGCAAGCTTACAAATAGCTCTGGGAATCTTTCTGGGAGTAGGACTCTGGGACACAGCAAGTTTTGAGATCAGGGTACAATTTGAGAAAGTTGTGTGGAATGACATGTCAAAAGCAATTGATTATCTTAATTGCTCCATAGTTAGCTTGTTCTTTTACTTCTTAAATAAAAGAAACTAGTACATATGCACTTACTATAATTTGGACCAAAATCAATGGTACCCAGAGGACAAATGGAAATATGGACCTCACAGAAGGGAGGTCTTCATGACATGGTGACATTCCCCTTTTAGGGCACAGACTCAGGAAATAATAGCTTTGTGGCTGAGCTGCCTTTACCCGTGGTCTGCTGCAAGATGCTGTCATCTGAGATGTCCTCTCTCCTGGATGGAGGACATGGACTTAAGGCTATGGAGTAAGATATGTTCTTGACCATGTCCTGAACATTTTCCTTCAATTAAAAAAAATTAGTGGCTCCTTTACTGCCTAAAAACCGTCAAAAGTTTTGGAACCTAAAATAGGTAAATGAAGCCCAGTTCTCTCCTTTCCTTTCCTGTCAGGGAAAGGAAGGGTGTTGGCAGACATTCTTTATTTCTTGAGAGCAGCTGTCCAGGCAACACACCAGCTCCCCAGCCAGGCCCTGGCTATAGACTCTCAGTTCTGCTCAGAGGCCTTCAGAACTTAGGGCTCTGACAATACCAGCTTTACCAGGTGTGGGACATCCAGCCTGGACTCAGGCCATGCATCCATGTCCAGCACATGTCTCTGATTTCCTTGGTGAACTTGAGCAAGCAGCTCCCTCTCTGAGTCTCACTTTTCCCATCACCTTGGAGCCAGGGATCTCTAAGGCCCTTGTCCGCTCACCTGCCCCAACAGCCTTTTAGCCCAGTGGAAATTCAACTTGTTTTCTATTATCCTTATAATAACTTTAAGGAGTAGACATGACTATCCCATTTGAAGAGAAGAAAAGGGAAGCTCAGAGGTGTTAGGCCATGATGTCACCCAAAAGTTAAGTGCTTGGAGTGGTATTGGACTGCAGGGCTCTGGCCTTCTGTTACTGGCTTAGGTCCCTCTTGCACCACTCTTTTGCTTCCCTGGGAATGAAAACAGCAGGTGAAAGCTGTTGAGGCATGGTTGTTCCACAAATGTTTTTAAACTAAGATTAGAAAAGAGTTTGCTTTCTTGTCCCCAAAGCCATATGTCCCATATGTTCAGATTGTTTGTAGTCTCAGACAATGGATGTTCTTTGGATGGAAACTGGTCCTGCCCCTCTCCCTACATTTACCTTAGATGTGACGTCCCTATGGCCTATATCTCCGAACAAGGCTTTTCCTTTCTCTACAAATTAGTGAAAGGATCAAGTCTGCAATCAGTACTTCCCTCTCCTATGTAAACACAGAGAAGAGACTTGGAAACCCTGCCCCAGGCCTCTCTGCTCAGACTAGCTTTTCAGGTCATCAAATGTTATATGAGGTCCTCTGCCCACATTTATCCCTAAGGCAAGGAGCTCAGAGCAGTCTTTCAGTGTTAGAGGCATCGTGCTTTCTATCTGAGGGACACACATCATTACTGGAACCTTAGTTCCAATAATATGTGTATTTGTGTGTGTGTGTGTGTGTGTGTGTGTGTGTGTGTGTAGAGGTGGGGTGGGTGTAGAGTAAGGGGAGTAGTAAATTCCCTCACTGCACTGTGCTGTGGTGAGTGGTTAATTACCTGGGTGCTGTACAGCCCCTCTCAGGGTCAATTTACTTTGAGATAAATGAGTGCAGGGAAAGGGCTGCCACACTAAAGGACAGATTTTTGTCCAGTCTAGCCATTGCATGATCATGGAGAAGCCAATTTACTGCTCTCATTTTGTCCACCTGTAAAAGTGGAGGCAGAGGGTATCCTAACCACCTCATGGATAGTTAAGAGGGTCTAAAAAACTCACATGAGAAAATGATCGACGTCGCTAATCATCAGAGAGATGCAAATTAAAACCACAATGAGGTATCACTTCACACCTGCCAGAATGGCTGCCATCACCAAATCAACAAACAACATGTGCTGGCGAGGGTGTGGAGAAAGGGGAACCCTAGTACACTGCTGGTGGGAATGCAGACTGGTGCAGCCACTATGGAAAACAGTATGAAAGTTCCTCAAAAAGTTAAAAATGGAGCTGCCGTTCGACCCAGTGATTCCACTCCTAGGAATGTATCCTAAGAATCCTGAAACATTCATCAGAAAGGATATATGTACCCCGATGTTCATAGCAGCACAGTTTACAATAGCTAAGATCTGGAAACAGCCCAAGTGCCCATCAGTAGATGAGTGGATAAAAAAGCTGTGGGACATTTACACCATGGAATACTACGCAGCTGTAAAGAAGAATCTCGTACCCTTTGGGACAGTATGGATGGACCTGGAGAATATTTTGCTAAGTGAAATAAGCCAGACAGCGAAAGACAAATATCACATGATCTCGCTTATACATGGAATCTAAAGAACTTAATAAACTGATGAACAGAATAGATTCAATGGCATGGAAGCATAGATGAGACTGATGAATGTCAGAGGGATGGAGGAGCATGGGTGGGTGGAGGGGGAGAGAGTAACCAAAGAATTTATGTGCATATATACACAACCCAAGGGCGTGGACAATGGTGGGGAGAGGGACTGGGGAGGGGGAAGGAACGGGGTGGAATAGGTCATTGGGGAGAAAAAGGGACATCTGTAATACTTTAAACGATAATAAAACTTAAAATAAATAAATAAATAAAAAACTACTGACCTAGTGGATGTGAATCCATTTTGAAACTCCTAGAACTTATCCCAATGTTTACCCTCCTCCCTGGTGCCCTTCACAGTAGCTTGCACTTTCCATCCCTGGGCTTAATGACAAGTTAATTATTCAACCATCATTATCATCAAGAGGCAAGTATGGGGCTCAATTCCTTTTCCCTGCTACATCTCAATGCTTCAGCGGGTTGCCTTGGAGTTGCCTCTCTTTTCCATTAAGTTCTTGATCTTTCTTGATATCTTTCCAAACACTGAAGTTAGCTAATTGGCTTTGACCCACACTTTTTCTCATTAAATACCCACTCTGGCACCATTTTCTTTTTAAAGGGTAATGCAAGATTATATTTCTTATGTATTATTAAGAAGAAAGCAGATAACACATATATACAATATTCTTGGTATGAGAGGCAAGAGGGATCACTGCTTTTGCACCATTCCAGAAGCATCATTCACATTGTATTACACGTGAATGGTGTCCTGGTGAACATCTGTATTACCGGGACAGATTAGAGTTAAAGGAAAGGCTCTGAGCCCAGATTTGTTGGATTCCTTCATTTCCTATCCCTTTTCTCCATGTCTGAGTTATGTAAACCTGGGCAAGTTATTTTTACCTCACATGGTTGATGTGGAGATTAAATGAGTTCCTTCAAACAAATGCATATCAAAATCTCATGCTTGACACCCTTATGTGTTAGTTAGCTATTATTTTTATTCTTCATTGTAAGTCCATTTTCAATCCTCAGGGTTCTAACATGCCTGTTTGCAAGCTTTCATTGCATCTACTTCTAAATGTTAGTATTTCTTAGCCCATCTTTACCCCCCTTCCCTCCTTGCTCTTTTCCCATTTACTTATTTTCCTGTTCTTTGGGGATCTTTGATTTTTCTATGCAATGATTTCTTCTCATTTCTTCATCTTATATTCTTTGTCATTCCTATTTCTAAAATAGTTATAATGACTACTTTTCTTCTAATTCTTTTCTTGTTAGGAGAAAAAAAGACAAAATATTTTTCTTATACATTTGATAGTGGGGTGCTTTTCATACAATTTTTCTGAACTTCTATTTTTCATGAGTTGTTCACAGGAGTCCATATTTCGATACAGTTTTAGAGGTGTATTTCTAATTGCCTTTTACTTTTCCATAGTAACTAAAAACCACAGGCTGGAAACTGGGAATTTACGAATGGCACTGGCTCAGGCTATAACAACAAATCAAGCTTCTAAGATCAAAATGACCTGTTTTGGTGTATAACTGCAAAATGTGTGGGTCAATTTTATCCTATTTTATGTTTTAAATTTTAATAAAGTTTATTTTTCTATAGTTAAAGTAACAAATGCTCATTACAGAAAATTTGAAAAACACAGAAACATAGGACCAAAACAACTCTAGTTTTACCTCTCAAAAGTAACCACAGTTATTAACACTTTGTATTTTCCCTGTGTGTCACTATTTAAAAGAACTTGTGACAAATTCACAAGGCTGTAAACTTTGTGAGGTAGAAATCATGTCTTCATGTCTTATTCATCTAGAATACTGCATAGAACAAAAAAAGGAAACTCTACAAATGTCTATTGAACAGCCAAGTATCAATCCTGGGTCCCTGACCTAGGTAACTGAGGTGGTGTGTCATTAGCCATGGTAGGAAATATGAGAGAATCAGTTATGGGACAAGATGAGGCTGAAAAGATAGGCAAGGGCCTAGTTGGGGAAAGCCATGTTAATAGAAGCAAGACTGGAACATGAAAGTCCCTGAAAGTCAGATTATTGGGGAATTTGAACAGTTTTAATCAAGAGTGTGATATTATATTTTATTTTGGACTATTCTCCCTGACTGCTGTATTAAAGTGGAATCTGCAGAGCAAGTGCTGAAGTGAGGGGGATGGAGGAGTCAGATGACTCTCAAGTTTCTGACTTGGGCACCTGAGTAGTTAGTGGAATTATTCACTGATACTAGGAACACAAGAAAAAAGGGCACATTGGGAGGGGAAAACATTGAGTTCAGTTTGGAATATGTTGAGTCTACAAAGACTAAGATCAAAAAAGAGATTTCAGTAGGTGATTGGATCTATGGGTCTGGATCTCAGGATAGAGGCCTGGGGTTTTATATAGATTTATATCATAGAGTTGTTGATGCCATGGACTTGATTAGATCTCCCATGATCAAGGAGACAAATATTCAGAAAGTTAAGTATAAGGACTTATAAAGGAGACTGATAACAAGTTGGAGGACAACCAGGAACATGGTTTTATGACATAAAGGAGGAAAAAGTTTTTTCAAGAATATGGAGGTCGCCTCGGCTGGCATGGCTCAGTGGTTGAGCATCTACCTATGATCCAGGAGATTGCAGCTTGATTCCCGGTCAGGACACATGCCTGGGTTTTGGGCTCGATCGCCAGTGGGGAGACGTGCAGGAAGCAGTTGATCAATGACTCTCATCATTGATGTTTTTATCTCTCTCTCTCCCTCTCCCTGAAATCAATTAAGATATATACATACATATATATATATATATATACATTTTTTAAAAGATTATGGAAGTGGTCAATAATATTCAATGCCACAAAAATTAAGACCTGGAATTTGTCCATTTGACTTTTTCACTTGGGAGCTATAAATAAGAGTAGTGTTAGTAGAATAATAAGGTAAGAGCCTAATTACAATGGGTTAGAAGGCAAATGATGGCAACACACATTTAAAAAATATAATTTAAAAATATACCATTTATAATAGTAACAGAAATTATAAGATATTTATTTATAAATAAAATTCTACAATTTTGTTTAAGAAACCATAAAAAATGACCTAAGTAATGTGAAGATACATTATGCTGATGAACACAAAAACTCAATATCATAAAGATGTCAATTCTCCAGGTTACTCTATATATTCAGTCAAAGTCTTAACTTTTTTTCTCATGGAACTTGAGGAGGTAATTTTAAAAATTCATACAAAAGAACAAAGGGCCAAAAATAAACAGCAAAATATTGAAGAAAGAAACAAGGTGGGAGATTTTCCTTACTAGATATCAAGTCTTATTATGAACAATGTAATATTACACAGGCAATGAACAGTATAATGAGCTCAGACACAGATCCACACATGTATGGAAACTTGATATACAATAGAGGTAGCACTACAAATTATTGAAGAAAAGAAAAACTATTCAATAAATAATAATGTGAAAATTGGTTATCTACATAAAAGCAAATATAAAATGTATATATCCTTATCTCAAACCAAGTACAGAAACAAATCCAAGCAAGATAGAGTGCTAAATATGAAAAGCAAATTTTAAACTTTTATGAGAAAATATAAGGGGATATCATTATGGCATTAAATTAAGGAAGGGGTTCTTAATCAAGTCACAAAAACACAAACTATAAAGAAAAAAAATGATAACTTTTACCATATTACAATGTAAAATATCTACTCAACAGACTACACCATTAACAGAATGAAAAAGAAAAGCCACAAACTTGAAGAACATATGTATAATGCATATAACTTGTAAATATTAATATTCTGAATTAATAAATAACTCATAATATCAACAAGAAAAAGATGAACAGCTAAATATGGGTAACAAATAGTAACAGAAATAATAGTAGATGCTTAATGGCTACTGCACTTAAGAGAATATGCTCAACCTCACAAGTAATCAGAGAAATGCAAAGTAAAACAACCATAAAACACCATTCTACACTTGTATAATTAACACATATTTAAAAGTCTTATTATACTAAGTATTTCAAGGAAGTGGAGGAATAGCAACTCATAAACAGCTGGTAAAAGGATAAAATATACAATCTAGAAGAGCAGTATGAAAATGTTTGGTAAAGCTGAAAATAAACACATAGCAATTCCAGATCTAAGAAAGAAATATCCTATAAAAACACTTTCCCACAGTGCAAAAGGAGACATACATGAATTTTCATTACAACCTTTTCTGTAATAGCAAAAGAAATTGAAATAAGAAACAGGATAATAGACAAATACATTAAGGCACATTCATAAAACAGAATATGATAGAACAATAAAAATAAATGAATTATAAGCTATATGTATCAACATGAAAAAAAATCACAAGAACATAACATTGAGTGAGGAAAGCACATTGTGAAAGCTAGAGTGTATTACCATTTACATAAAGTTGAAAAGTATACAATAAAATATTATATATAGCTTATAGAAATATAATCTTGTAGAAAGGTTAGAAAACAACAGATGGGGATAGTAAAAACCAACTAGGTCTTAATTATTCCCACCACAAAAAAAGAAATGATAAATATGTAACATAATGCAGGTAGTAACTGCTACAATGGCAATGATATTACAACATATAAATGTATCAAATCAACATGCTGTATATCTTAAATTTACAATGTTACATGTCAAATATATTTCAATAAAAAAATAAGATAGTAGCCCTGGCCAGGTGGCTCCATTGGTTGGAGTGTCATCCCGTATAACAAAAGGTTGCGGGTTCGATTCCTGGTCAGGGCACATACCTAGGTTGAGTGTTCTATCCTCAGTCAGGCACATAAGAGAGGCAACCAATTGATGTTTCTCTCTCACATTGATGTTTCTCTCCCTTTCTCTCTAAAAAAATCAATAAACATATCCTCGGGTGAGGATTGATAAAAAAAGAAGACAGTGGTTAACTCTTGAGACAAAGGAGAAGTGAGGAGAGGATTCCCAATACTTCAACTGGATCTTCAACATTTTGTGTCTTTAACAAAAAGATCTGAAGTAAATATGTTAAGTTCTTAGGATCTCAAAAAGCCATGGGCACATGGATATTTTCTATGTATTTCTCCATATTTTCTATATACCTGAAATATTTTATAATTTTAAAAAAGAATTAAGAAAGTTGAATAGTGGAAGATAATTTACAAAAATAGTTGGGAATGAAATATAAAAGAATTTAGACTTAATTCAGTAGGAAATGGGGTGTCATAGAAGGTTTCTAGGATCAGAGTTATGCTATAGAAAGAGTCGCATAAGAAGAGTAGTTAGAAACCTACTGCAATGGTCTAAATATGAAATGATAAAGGTGTGAGCATGAGCAGAGGCATTGAGATTGGAGAAGAGAAAATGATGAATTTGGGAGACATTACAGAGATAAGAAGAAATGGGATTTGGTTTTCGAATCCAAGCTAAGAGAGCCTGCCAAATTATTTTGTATCTTGAAAACCTTAGCAGAAAGTAAAAGAGCAAACACCATCATAAATTATGGAACCAAGCTTTGGGGCTCTGATAGTTGCAGTAATAAAAAGAAATATTTATTGAACAGCTCAGTTTTAGTCTGACAACTTATACAGAATCAGGAAGAAAAACACATGCTTTCTTTGCTGCCCGGTAAGAGGGACTGCAAGCAGCCTAACAACACAGCTAAAAATCTTTTCCTGGGTAAGATTCCAGGCTGAACACACCCCAGAGATCACTTCCACGTGAGTAGCTCTTTTCTTGTTACTTACCTACCCTAATTTTTCACCACTACCCCCATTGGCCTCATGGAGATACCAAGGCTTAGAAGTACTATGGTCTCTCCTAGGTCACAGAGTGAGTTAATGGCCATACCAGGACTAGAAATTGGCTATTCCAACATTCAGTTTGAAGGTCATTTCACCAAGCACACTGTCTCCCCTTTATGTCTTTCACCATAATTCTTTAAGCGATAACAATATATTCAAATGTACAGCATGACTCATCTAATAACAAGTCACCAAATCAAACATTTAAAAAGTTAAAAACAAAATTTAAACATCATCTCACTGCTTAAAAGATTTACTGAGTTATCTCACTTACCATAATGCTCTGAGAGTTTATCTATGTTGCTGCAAATGGCAGGATTTCTTTCTTTCTTAAGGCTAAATAATATTCCATTGTGTATATATACCACACCTTCTTTATCTACTCATCTGTGGATAGACAGCTGGGATGCTTCCAAATTTTGGCTACTTTGTGATATCACTTATATGGGGAATGTAAGAAAACTGAACTTGTAAAAACAGGGTAGAATGGTGGTTACCAGGGGCTTGGGAGGGGTGTTGTTTAAGGGTACAAACTTGCAACTAGTAGATAAATAAATTCTGAAGATCTAATGTACAATATAGTGATTACTGTCAACAATACTATATTATAAACTTCAAAGTTGCTAAGAGACTAGATCAAAATTGTTCTCAACATAAAAAAGAAAGATAATTATGCATTGTGATAAAGATGTTAACTAACATTACTGTAGTAATTATATTGCAATATATAAATATATCAAAACAACACACTGTACACCTCAAACTTACCCAATGTTATATATCAATTATATCTCAATTTCAAACACACACACTTGACTGAGGAACTGAAAGGAAATGATGGCAGAGCAACAGGGACCTCATAACACAACAAGGGAATATGTAACAAGGGAAGACTTGAGAAGATCCATTGAGTCAGTAGCTAAGCAACTTTTCAAGCAGTTCTCCTGGTGGTGGAGACAGGAAAGTAGGGGACACCAAGGAGGTCTAGAAATAATATTGCCCCTCCCTGGGAAGGACCTTCAAAGAATATCTGAAACTTGTTCAACCACAATTAAAATTTCAAGTGGCTTTTCCTAGTTCTTCATTCCTTCCTCCCTCCTTCCACTCAGTGATGGTTTGGTAGGCAGCTACAGGAAGTAACTTTTGTATGACTTGAAATGTGGTGTCTTTGGAAGATCTAAGTTTGATCACTCCTTTTATTGTACTTATTGACAAATTGCAATAATTTTATGTATTTTACTAGGTATTTGCTTTTGTCCATTTTCTCATTGCCATCCTCACCCCACCTTCATAGTTGCCCTGCAGTATATACACGCCTGGCTGTAGGCTTAATAACAACAGGTACTGTGATCTGCCTTGTCTGCAACTGTAGCCTCAGAACATAGAAAAACATCTGGCACATGATAAGTACTCCTTATATGATGTAACTAAACAATAAAAAAGACCCCCAGAATTATATTTTTAAAAATGTTTTTAGGGAGAGGAAACAAGCCTAGGTAACAGCTGTACCCACCACCTCCCACAACCACAGCAAAATTATAACTAAAATACAGAACAACCATCACTCAAAACCTCCTGAAATCTGGCTGAACAGAAGTCCTACAACAAGAACACTGAAAAAGCATAGAGACTGGTAGGAGGTGCAGAAACGCAGGCAGATAGGGGCTGAATCTCGAAGACATGGTTGCAGGCCCACACCTGGTGTCGCGGTTTAAACCTGGGAGGGATATCTCAGCGGTGGAGGTTTCCTGGAGAAATCAGGGGTCCCAAGCCCACAGCAGGCCCTCAGCCCAGGGCTCCAGGGCCAGGAAGAGAAATTCCCACAACTTCAGGCTGTGAAAACCAGCGGGGACTGTGGCTGAGGGTGGAGGAGGCTTCAGGAGTCCCAGGCAGCTCCTCTTAAAGGGCCGGTGCACAGACTCACTCAGATGCACTCCCTATGAGCACCAGCACCGAGAAGCAGCTAGAAAGGAATCTGGGACACTTGGGGAGGAACTAACCTCCCTGAAACTGAGGTGAGAGCTGGAGGGGCAGCTTTCTCCCAGGGAGAAGAGCTGGCAGAGGCCATTGCTCCTATAGCAAGCCCTTCCCCCATACAGCCATCAGGCAGGTGCCATATTTGAATCACCAGCACATGACTCACACCTTTCACCCTGCCCCGGTGATCCCAGAGGCCCCTACCTGCAAGCTCATCCAAGCCATTTCCAGTGGCTTTTCTGACCAAGTGGTCTCTCAAACCTTATGCTTAGGACTTTCCTAAAATCTCTCAAACAAGCAGCAGCATGCCCCGTGCATCTTGATAAGTGGCCCCAGGCCTGGCACTAGTGGCAGCTGCATTGATTCATAGCTTGGCCTCTCCTGGACACCTCCAAGTCCAGCACAAGTAGCAGCCAACTACGGTTTGCTGTGTAGCTCATGCTGGGTGGCTCTGGGCAAGGCACTGGCACAGGCTGACTTTGCACCTCCCTGGAGGCCCCAGAGGCAATGCGCCTGGTGGTTAGACTCGACCACGCTGGATTACAACCCTACCACATCCACGAGTGACACACTCAAGGGTGCACTTAGTGAACACCAAAGTTCCACTGAAGTAAATCCTGATTCATAAGGGTGTCTCCAGCACAGCAGCTCTTTGGCTGTAGTTGCAGCTGGTCCTCACAGCTGATTGCCCTGGGGAGTCAATTCCTCCCAGGGATGCCAACAGCAACCAAGGTTCAATTACAACAGGGCAGTGCACACAGCCCACACAGGGGAGCACCTAGAAGGCCCAGTTCAGGTGACTGGGGAGGCTGAGCCACTGGACCCTACAGGACACCTACTACACAAAGCCACTCTACCAATTCCAGGAGATGTAGCAGCTCTTCCTAATACATAGAAACAAACACCAGGAAGCAGCCAAAATGTGGAGGCAAATAAATACTGTCACAAAGGAAATAACAGAAGAAATCTCCAGAAAAAGAACCAAATGAAATGGAGCCAAGCAAGCTACTAGATACAGAGTTCAAAACAATGGTTATAAGGATTCTCAGGGATCTTAAGAAGACCATTAAGGAAACTAGTGAGATTATCAATGACATAATAAAGTACCAGTCAGAAATAAAGGCTACATGAACTGAATAGAATAATAATTTACAGGGAATCACAGTAGAGTAGAGGATGCTGAGAATCAAATCAGCAATTTGGAATATGAGGAAGTAAAAAACACCCAATCAGAAGAGCAAAAAGAAAATAATTCAGAAATATGAAGATAATGTAAGGAGTGTCTGGGACAACTTTAAGTGGCCCAACATTTGCATTATGGGGTAACCAGAAGGAGAAGAAGGAAAGCAAGAAATTGAAAACCTATTTGAAAAAATGACAGAAAGCTTCACCTACCTGGTGAAAGAAATAGACTTACAAGTCCAGGAAGCACAGAGAGCCTCAAACAAGGGGAACTCAAAGAGGCCCGCAGCAAGACACATCATAATTAAAATGCCAAAGGTTAAAGACAAAGAGAGAATCTTAAACTCAGCAAAAGAAAAGCAGTTAGTTATCTACAAGAGAGCACCCATACAATTGTCAGCTGATTTCTCAACAGAAACTTTGAAGGCCAGAAGGGAGTGGGAAGAAATATTTAAAGTGATGAAAAACATGGAACTACAACCAAGAGTATTCTACCCAGCAAGGCTATCATTTAGAATTGAAGGTCAGACAAAGACCTTCACAAATAAGAAAAAGCTAAAGGAGTTAATCACCACCAAACCAGTATTACATGAAATGTTGAAGGGTGAAAGCCTGGGGAGGGGGTGGGAATGAATGGAGGGGGTCAATGAGGGGAAAATGGGACACCTGTAATACTTTCAACAATAAAGATAAATTAAAAAAAAAAACTTTATTAAGCGTTTCCTTTGAATAACTAGTTTTTATTATATTAAATATATAATGAGAATTGAGGCTAGAGGCATTCTTGGGTATCAACTAGTGCCTTAGTGTGTTAAAATCATTGAAGAGCAACTACTAACCTTATTCACTGACTGTGGTCCTCTGTGGCAAAATCTTGCAAAGTATTGAAGGTGGGTGATAAGAATATGGGGATTTATTATATTACCCTCTATTTTTATGCATGTTTGAAAATTTTCATATAAAATGAATGTGTGCATATGCATTTCAGACTGATTAAAATTTTGTTAACACTCTCTAATGATGCAGAATAGCTTTTTTCCAAAAACTATTGGGGTATTAAAAGTAAAATATTTTCCACTTTGGATATTAAAAGCAAGTGTGTTTTTTTTTTATAGAGTAGGAGTGAATGTGTCCTTAGAGGAGGAATAGAAAATGTATCAGCTCCTTAAATTAAAATTGTTGAAGCACTAAGTCAATAGGAAATTTGAGGATGGGACGGTATGAGACTATTGGCATCCTATGTCTTGGGTATTGGATCATAGTTTCCTTACTGTTTTATGTATGTCCTCCTTTGAATGTCTCTAATTTTTGTGATGGTTTCACTTTGGTTGTTTTTCAATCAAGATACCATAATATTTCAATGATCATCTCTAAAGACATTTGGAGAGTCTCAATGGAGAAGTTTGCTTTAACTCTGAGATGATTGTGGCCCTATTCTCTGCTTATTTCCATAAAATCTACATCCACTAAGCAGCATGAGAGTAAATAAAGATAAGAGTTTAATTTTGTGATTGAGAAATTGGGTTTTACGACTGAAATCATCAGAGGCGTTTACCCTCAAAATATATCCTGAGCCTTTAAACAATTGCTCTGAGTATGTTTGCTAAAGTTATTTAACAATGGTTTTATTTTCAGGAAATACCTTTTTTCTTACAGTAGTGGTGTGCTTGCATATAAAGATATAATAATTATACAATTTAATTAAATTATAAACAATATTTATATATAATTTTTAAATTTACTGATATAAACAATGCATAGCATGCAATTTTCAAATAATAGTAAAATATACAGCACACTTCTTTGTAAATTCCAAATATTCAACTGATTCTCCCAGAATACTTTCAGCGATTTTTGCCAAGGTCTTGTATCCATAGCCAAGCTATGTCTGAAATCATAATCAACCACAATTTGACAAATATAACTGCATGCCAATCAACTGTTTTCCCAATAATTTTGTCACTAAATCTTGATACATTATTACAAATAAACAATATTTAACAATTGTACAAACTATATTCATTAAACTGAAACCTCTTTTGTCTAACCATTGCAGCTCAGTGGTTGAGCATCACCCATGAATCTAGAGGTCACGGTTTGATTCCCAGGCAGGGCACATGCCCAGGTTGCTGGCTCGATCCCCAGGAGGGGACATGCAGGAGGCAACATTTCGGTGAATCTCTATCATCATTTATGTTTCTATCTCTCTCTCCCTCTCCCTTCATCTCTGAAATCAATAAAAACATCTTTTTTAAATAGACAGGGTTAAATCTATGTTTAAAAAAAATCCTGAAACCTCTTTCAGTTTCAGCATTATGTATTTCAGAAATTCACTTATAAAAGAGGTGAATGACTTTCTGTTGAATCAGATGATAGTTTTCTTAGCATAGTCGTCTCCAGGTCCATCCATGCTGTCACAAAGGGTAAGAGCTCCTTCTTTTTTACAGCTGCATAGTATTCCATTGTGTTAATTCACCACTCATCTACTCATTTACTGATGGGTACTTGGGCTGTTTCCAGGTCTTAGCTATTGTAAATTGCGCTGCTATGAACATAGGGGTGCATATATTCTTTCTGATTAGTGTTTCAGGATTCTTAAGATATATTCCCAGAAGTGGGATAGCTGGGTGAAATGTCAGGTTCATTTTTAATTGATTAAGGAACCTCCATACTGTTTTCTACAGTAGCTGCACCAGTCTACATTCCCATCAACAGTTTACTAGGGTACCCTTTTCTCACATCCTCGACAGCACTTGTTTGTTGAATTATTGATGGTAGCCATTCTGGCAGGTATGAAGTGATACCTCATTCTACTTTTAATTTGCATCTGTCTGTTAAGCATTTTTTCATATGTCTATTGGCCATTTGTATGTCCTCTTTGGAGAAGCATCTATTCAGGTCCTTTGCCCATATTTTAATTGGATTGTTTGTCTTCCTGGTGTTGAGTTGTAAACTTTTCTTATTTTATTTTTTTCAATTACAGTTTACATTCAATATTATTTTTATTATTTTCAATGGTTATATAATCATATACTTCTAATATTTCAAATACCCACCTGGCACCATACAGTTATTACAATATTATTGACTCTATTCGTATGCTATTATTTACATCACTGTGATTATTCTGTAACTACAAATTTGACCTTCGTAATCCCTTCACCTTTTTCACCCAGTCTCCTAACACCCCTCCTCTCTGGCAACCATCAGTCTGTTTTCTGTGAGTCTGTATTTTATTAGTTTATTTTATCCTTTAGATTCCACATATAAGTGAAATCATATGGTATTTGTTTTCTCTGTCTGACTTATTTCACTTAGCATAATACACTCTTGGTCTATCCATGTTGTCACAAATGATAAGATTTCATTTTTATAGCCAAATAATATTCCATTTTGTATATCTACACCATTCTTTTTGTCCACTCATCTATTGATGAGCACTTGGGTTGCTTCCATAGCTTGGCTATTGTAAATAACATTGCAATGAATGCAGGGGTGAATATGTTTTTTGGAATTAGTGTTTTGGGTTTCTTCAGATATGTACCCCAAAGTGAAATTAATGAGTCTTAAGGCAATTCAATTTTTAATTTTTTGAGGTCTCCACACTATTTTCCATAGTAGTTGCATTCCCATCAACAGTGCATGAAGGTCCACTTTTCTCCACATTCTCGCCAACACTTGTTTCTTGATTTATTGAAAATAGCCATTCTGACAGGTGAACAGTGACATCTCATTGTGGTTTTAATTTGCAATTCTCTGATGATTACTGACACTGAGTATCTTTTCATGTCTATTGGGAATCTGTATGTCTTCTTTGGAGATGTGTGTGTCTATTCACGTCCTTTGCCCATTTTTTAAAATTTATCTTTATTGTTGAAAGTTCTACAGATGTCTCCCTTTTCCCTCCATTGACTCCTTCAACCCTACACCTTCCCCCCACGACAGGCCCTTGCCACACAATTGTCTGTGTCCATGGGTTATGCATATATGCATACAAGTTCTTTGGTTAATCTCTTCTCATCAACACACCCACCCCTGACATCCTTCTGAGATTTGTCAGCCTGTTCTGTGCTTCTATGTCTCTGGATCTATTTTATTCATCAGTTTCTTCATTTTTCTTTTGATTCCACATATAAGTGAGATCATGTGATACTTGTCTTTTTCTGACTGGCTTTTTTTGCTTAACATAAAATTCTCAGGGTTCCTCCGTGCTGTCTTAAAGGGTAAGAGATCCTTCTTTTTTACAGCTGTATAATATTCCATGGTGAAATGAACCACAGCTTTTTTATCCACTCATCTACTGATGGGCACTTGGGCTGTTTCCAGATCTTAGTTATTGTAAATTGCATTGCTATGAACATAGGGGTGCATACGTTCTTTCTGATTGGCGTTTCTGGTTTCTTAGGATATATTACTAGAAGTGGGATCACTGGGTCAAATGGCAGGTCAATTTTTAATTTTTTGAGGAAACTCCATACTGCTTTCCATAGTGGCTGCACCAGTCTGCATCCCCACCAGCAGTGTAGTAGGGTTACCCTTTCTCCACATCCTAACCAGCAGTTGTCATTTGTTGATTTGTTGATAGTAGCCATTCTGAAAGGTGTGAGGGGATACCTCATTGTCATTTTAATTTGCATCTCTCTGATGATTAGTGACTTTGAGCATTTTTTCATTTGTCTCTTGGCCATCTGAATGCCCACTTTGGAGAACTGCTTATTTAGGTCCTGTGCTCAATTTTTAATGGGATTGTTTGCTTTTTGGTGTTGAGTTGTACAAGTTCTTTATAAATCTTGGATATTAACCCCTTGTTAGATGTGTCATTGGCAAATATGTTCCCCTGTTCAGTGGGTTGTCTTTCATTTTGATGATGGTTTTCTTTGCTGTGCAAAAAATTTTTAGTTCTATGCAGTCTCATTTGATAATTTTTTCATATCCCTTATTTGAGGAGATACATCAGAAACATTATTACTAAGAGAAACGTCCATGATTTTACTGCCTATGTTTTCTTCTAGAATTTTTATGGTTTCACGTCTTACATTTAAGTCTTTTTTTTTTTAAATTTTATTTTTGTTTAAAATATTACAGATGTCCCTTTTTCTCCCCAATGACCCATTCCACCCCATCCTTTCCCCCTCCCCAATCCCTCTCCCCACCATTGTCCATGTCCTTGGGTTGTGCATATATGCATATAAATTCTTTGGTTACTCTCTCCCTCTCCACCCACCCGCCCTCCTCCATCCCTCTGAATTCATCAGTCTCATCTATGCTTCCATGCCATTGAATCTATTCTGTTCATCAGTTTATTAAGTTCTTTAGATTCCATGTATAAGAGAGATCATGTGATATTTGTCTTTCGCTGTCTGGCTTATTTCACTTAGCATAATATTCTCCAGGTCCATCCATACTGTCCCAAAGGGTACAAGATTCTTCTTCTTTACAGCTGCAAAGTATTCCATGGTGTAAATATCCCACAGCTTTTTTATCCACTCACCTACTGATGGGCACTTGGGCTGTTTCCAGATCTTAGCTATTGTAAACTTGCTGCTATGAACATCGGGGTACATATATTCTTTCTAATGAATGTTTCAGGATTCTTAGGATACATTCCTAGGAGTGGAATCACTGGGTCAAATGACAGCTCCATTTCCAATTTTTTGAGGACCCTCCATGCTGTTTTCCATAGTGGTTGCACCAGTCTGCATTCCCACCAGCAGTGTACTAGGGTTCCCCTTTCTCCACACCCTCACCAGCACATGTCGTTTGTTGATTTGGTGATGGCAGCCATTCTGGCAGGTGTGAAGTGATACCTCATTGTGGTTTTAATTTGCATCTCTCTGATGATTAGCGACGTCGAGCATTTTCTCATGTGTCTCTTGGACATCCGTATGTCCTCTTTGGAGAAGTGTCTATTCAAGTCCTTTGCCCATTTCGTAATTGGATTGTCTGTCTTCCTCTTGCTGAGTGCTATGAGTTCTTCGTACACTTTGGAAATTAGCCCCTTATCAGGTACATCCTTGGCAAATATGTTTTCCTAGACCATGGGGTTCCTTTGTATTTTGAAGCTGTTTTCTTTTGTTGTGCAGAAGCTCTTTAGTTTGATGTAGTCCCATATGTTTATTTTTTTCCTTTGTTTCTCTTGCCCTAATAGAGGTATCAGTGAAAAGTCTACTACGTGGGATGTCTGTGACTTTACTGTGTATGTTTTCTTCCAGGATTTTTATGGTTTTGTGACTTACATTTCAGTCTTTTATCCATTTTGAGTTTATTTTTGTGTATGGTGAAAGTTGGTGGTCTAGTTTCACTCTTTTGCATGTATTTGTCCAATTTTCCCAGCACCACTTATTGAAGAGACTGTCTTTACTCCATTGGATACTCTTGCCTCCTTTGTCAAATATTAACTGACCATAATGGCGTGGATCTATTTCTGGGGTCTCTGTTCTGTTCCACTGATCTATATGCCTATTGTTGTACCAATACCAGGCCATTTTGATTACAGTGGCTATGTAATATAGCTTGACGTCTGGTAATGTGATCCCTCCCACTCTGTTCTTTTTTCTTAAGATCGCTGCAGCTCTTTGGGGTCTTTTTTGGTTCCATATAAATTTTGAAAATGTTTGTTCTAGGTTTGTGAAATATGCTGTTGGTATTTTTATAGGAATTGCTTTAAATTTATAAATTGCTTTGGGTAGTATGGACATTTTAATGATATTAATTCTTCCAATCCATGAGCATGGTATCTTCTTCCACTTGTTGAAATCTTCCTCTATTTCTTTTTTCAGTCTCACGTAGTTTTCTGAGTATATTTAAGTCTTTAATCCACTTTGAGTTTATTCTTGTATACAGTGTATGAAGATAGTCTTGTTTCATACATTTGCATATGTTTGTCCAATTTTTCAAACACCATTTATTGAACAGACTGCTTTTACCCCCATGTTTGTTCACCCTTTTTTTGTCATAAATTGACTATATAAGTGTGGGTTTGTTTCTGGGCTCTGTATTCAGTTCCATTGATTGATGTGTTGTTTTTTTGCTGGTACCAATGTGTTTTGATTAGCATAGACTTTTAGTACAGTTTCATATCAGTTAGTGTTATTCTTCCAACTTTGTTCTTCTTTCTCAAGATTGTTGTGGCCATTCCGGGTCTTTTGTGGTTTCATATTAATTCTGAATTATTTGTTCTAGTTCTGTGAAAAATACCATTGGTATTTTGTTAAGAATTGCTCTGAATCTATAGATTGCTTTGGATAGTATGGACATTTCAACAATGTTAATTCTTCCTATCCATGAGTATGGTATATTCTTCCATTTATTTGTATCTTCTTCAGTTACTTTCTTCAATGTCTTACAATTTTGCAAGTATAGGTCTTTTACCTCCTTGGTTAAATTTATTCCTGGGTATTTTAATTTTCTTGATGCAAATGTAAATGGGATTGTTCTCTTAGCTTCCCTTCTGATTGTTCATTATTGGTGTATAAAAATTCAACTGATTTATGAATATTTATTTTGTATCCTTCTACTTTACTGAATTCATTGATCAATTTTAGTAGTTTTTTGGTGGAATCTTTAGGGTTCTCTATATACAGTAGCATACCATCTGCAAATAATTAGTTTTTATTCTTTTTTTCCAGTTAGGATGACTTTTATGTATTTCTTCTACTTGTCTGATTGCTATGGTTAACGCTTCCAGTTCTATGTTGACTAAGAGAGGTGAAAGTGGACATCCCTGTCTTGTTTCTGATCTTAAGGGAAATACTTTTAGTTTTCCCTTTTGAGTATGATATGGATTTGTCATATATGGCTTTAATTATGTTGAAGTATGATCCCTCTATTCCAAATTTGCTGAGGGTTTTTATCATAAACTGGTGCTGGATTTTGTCAAATGTCTTTCCTCTATCTATTGATATGCTCATATGATTTTTCAGCCTTTATTTTATGTGGTGTATCATTTTAATTGATTTGCAGATGTTAAACCATCTTTGCATCCCAGGAATAAATCCCACTTGATCATGGTGTATGATCTTTTTAATGTATTGCTGAATTTGATTTGTTAATATTTTTTGAGGATTTTAGCATCTATGTTCACCAGGGATATTGCCTGTAATTCTCTTTCTTTGGAATCAGAATAATGCTGGTCTCATAAAGTGTTTTAGAAGTATAAGTGTTGGTTCTTCTTTAAATATTTTGTAAAATTCATTTGTGAAGGCATCTGATCTCTTTGTTTGTTGGGATTTTTTTTTTTTTTATTACAGCTTTGATTTCGTTGGATGTAATTTGCCTGTTGAGATTTTCTGATTCATCATTTTTTTTCTTTTTCTTTTTTTTAATATATCTTCATTGATTTCAGAGAGAGGAAAGGATTGGGAGAGAGAGAGATAGAAACATCAATGATGAGAAAGTCACTGATTTGAGCCCGCAACCCAGGAATGTGCCCTGACTGGGAATCAAACCCCTATCGCCTGGATCCTAGGTTGACGCTCAACCACTGAGCCACACCCGGCCGGGCTGATTCATCTTGACTCAGTCTTGGAAGCTCTTATATTTTTTTCAGATGATAGTTTTCAAATACTTGAAGAATATTTCCATTTGTTGTGCTGTTTACAAATACAATGGCCACACACACATTTTTAAGTTTCATCTAACTTTTTAATATGTCCACCATACTTTTTTTTTTTTAAGTATTGACAACAAATCAAGCCCTGATTTATATTGTTTTCTGATTTCCATAGTGTGAATACTCTCACTATGTGTGATTTCAAACTACCAACAAGGTTGTCAGAGGGAAGGAGGTGGGGATGAAGGAAGTCTTAATATATGGTGAAGGGAGAAGATATGACTTTGGGTGGTTGGCACACAGAGCAATAAACAGATCTTGTAACACAGAAACACACACCTGAAATCTATATGTTCATATTAATCATAGTCACACCAATAAAGTTAATAAAATGTTTAAAAAAGCAGAGGTGCCTTAAATTAAACCAAACTACCAACAAGTTGTCACTGAATGTAGAGTTGGGAAGAGATGTGCAGTGGCACACTGTTGTATAGCATTTCCATCATATAGATAAAATAGAAGTAAATAACATGAAAACCATACATAATAATAAAATGAAAAATAAATAAGCAATGATGAATTTAGAAGAACTATTCCTTTGATTTTAATATAATTTATTCAATTGTAATCTTATATGTCTGAATTTTTAATAATGACTGTGTTTAACAACCAGCTTACACTTGCCTGAATATTTAACAATTGACTCTTGTGAGTAAGTATGAGCTGGTTCTAGTATACAAATTTCTTACATTCACATAATCTCTATTTGTAAGAAATCAGAATTCTGGGTGGATAATATGGCTTCTTTTTTATTATCTAACTTGCAAATATATGCAAAAGTAGATAAAATAGTATAATAAACCTCCATTCACCCACCACTTAGCTCTTACAATCACCAATATTTTATAAACTCATTTCATCTATCCCCTCTTTATTTTGAAATAAAGGTAATACTTCAGCACAGAGTAGAAGGGAATTTGACCCTCTTATTGGAACAAGAGAGCTGTTTGGGGATTTAATAGCTGTTGAGATGAATGGAGATGTATGGACAGAGACCAAGTAGAAGAGCAAAAGAAGATGGATATCTAGGCTAGTAATTGACCCCAAGTGCAAGATGAAGTACTGGGTGGGATGTCTCAGCAGTGGGGAAAGAATCTTAGAATTAAGATTAGGATTAAGGTTAGGATCTTAATATTAGGATTAATATCTTGGGGGAGGTTTACTTTGGGAAAGCTGGCAGATGAGTTTCAGTGCCTAGTTGGGCCCCAATCCCAATTTTGAGAAGGTTAAGCCTAACATGGGACAAACCACTCTCAAGAGAAACAAAGTTGCAAAAACCAATACATTCTCTAAAGCAGCTATTATGAGACTTGAGTGTACAGAAAAGTCACCTGAGGACCTTCCTAATGCAGATTCCTGGGCTGCACCTCAGGAGGTCTGCTTCTGTAGACACAAAAGTGGGCCCAGGAGTCTTTGCTTTGAACCAGTAACCCAGATTATTCTGGGGTAGGTAGTCCCAGAATTGCCCCTTGAGAAAATTGTCTCTGAATCTCAAAAGAGGGGAGGGCTTTCCTTCCCTTCAGTCACCACCTTACTTATTATATAATTGATTTCAATTTTTATCATAACATGACAAGAAAAAGTATTGTCTTTCACTTGACATGACTGATGAGAGAATGAATATGACATACTTTATGAACTTAAAAGCTGAAAGGACACTAAATTTTACTATGTATTTTGTACTAGGTACTGTGCCTGGTGCTTCACATTAACCGGTTCTCAAGTTAAGAGTTTATTATTGGAAAGCAGCTGTGAGACAGTGATGGGAGCTCACAGTTATTGAGTGTTTCTTCTGTGCCAGTACATAAGCATTAACTCAATTTCTTTGACAACCCTTTGAGTAGATACTATTATTATTATTATGACAATTTTACAGATAAGAAATCCTCTCATCTGAGGTCACACAGGGAATAAGTAGAGCTGGGATTAAACCCAGGCTTTCTGGGTTCAAAGACCGGACTTGACGGTCAGATGTCCTAGGTTCTGCTAGCCCTTTGTCTTATCTTTGGTCAGTAATAGCATTTCTTCAAATAGTGATTTCTATATAGTTCTTGGAATTTGTCCAGACTAATTTTTTATTGTGGTAAAATACAAATAACATAAAATTGACCATCTTAGCCATTTTTAAGCCTACAATTCAGTAGCATTCAGAGCATTCAAATTGCTGTGCAACCATCACAACCATCCATCTCCAGGACTTTTTATCTTCCCAAACTGAAACTCTGTACCTCTTATTCAGTCTAATGTTGACTAATGAGTAAGGAGGACCACTCTCCAGTTGCTTTCAGCTCATTTTTGTAAGGTAAGTAGAGTGGAAATACCCTTTTACTCATATTTCTTTTTACTTGGGGGAAACATGTGGCTTGCTTAAGTAACTTTTCCCTTTAATATTTTTCTTGTTTTTTATGTTCACAATGCTGCTTTCTCTTTCCCTAATTCACCTTCACAATCATATATCTTGAAATCTGCATCTCACAGGTCTTAGAAAATGCAAGCTTTGTGAGAAACCCAGCCTGTTCTCCTCACTCTCCTCTCTGCTCCCTTGTGAAGAGCCCCCAGTCCCTTTGGCCTCCCCCAACAATACGCTGTCCTTTTTGTATTCAGCCTTGTCCTTATACTGAAGTGACATCTCTTTTCTCTTCTCCCAGGGCCCCACCAGCTACCTTTCTGGTGTTCTTCATTATTAGCCCCACTTGTACATGTCTCAATGTTAAGTTGCAGTTTCTGTTTGTGTCATTTTAATGAGTCATTTGAGGCTGCCTTTGAACTCCCTGCACTTCTCCTCTTCCTCCCTTAAACTTCTTTTGATTTCCCCTATCTCAAACCTGAGGCGACCTCCCATATTTTGATTACATCTAGTCTAGGTCTGCTGAACTTATTTTCTTTGCTCTTTCCTTTCAGTGAACCCTGGAAGTCCTCTTTCCTACATCTGCCATCCCCTTCATCTTATCTTTTCCTGCTCAGTGGATTCCTACAAAGTGATCAGTTCTTGAGGAGATGAGGCTCCTGCTTTCTTGTCCTTTGTCTTTGGCCCAGTTATCATTTCCTGAGACCTCTCTGTCCTCTCAGCTCCTTTTCCAGTTGAATTCTGTTTCTTTCCTGCTGAAATTGAGATACAGCCTCCTTTTTGTCTCCCCCCTCTCAGAAATTCCTGTGTCACTCAGTTCTTCCCTTTCTCCTTTCCCTCTGGCATTCAAGGCTGGCCTTGTTGTCCTGCCTCCCTCCCAAGACAAAGTTTATGCTTAATGCCCTTTTGCCATTAGCACAGCTGAGTCACTAAAGCCCCCTGTCCTACCACTGATTTCTTGTACAACACCAATGTTCTGTCTTTGGGTCTCCACAACACCTGCACTGAAAACAGTTTCCAAACTAAAAATGGAACAACTACTTTTTCCTGACTTGAGCTTTGCAATTATGAAGTGTGCCCCAGTGCAACAGAGACTTAAGTCCCACTGAGTTATCATGATGTGTTCTATGTGTATTTTCTGAGAAATAACCCCCCAGAAAGAAGTACTCCTTCTCCAGACCCAACTCTTCCCAGACTAAAGCTGGAGAGCACCCACTTGCTCCTCCAGCTCTTTGGGTCATGTTTGCATGCTCAAGTGAGCTCCCAGAGCTGTCTGTTTCTTTTCTTGTGACTGTGAATAAGTTTACAATAGCTCCCTAAGCAAGTCAGGATTTCATTCCTGCAGAGCATGAACAGATTCCTTACCTATGGCCTACCAAGTGGAATCATCTTGCTGCTACTCTGGCCCCTTTTCTTCTGACATGATCACCACAATCACATTTCTCTGCTCCATCAAACCTCTTAGTCTTCAGGATGTGAATAACTGTTAATTGGTCTCATGGGTCAGTTGCAATCAAATTAATAAGCAAGGTCTCCACTAGATTGTCTCTGATTGAGCAGTTGCTCTAGTTCTCCAAACAAATCTTCCCTTGCAGGGGTCTCCAACTTGTCTCACCCATCCAGAGGAAACTGGAGAGTTACTTTTCACTTCCCCTTGCCTTTCCCTCCTCTCAATGCCTATAGCCAGGACACTGCAGACACAACAATATCGTCCTCCTTTTCCTTTTTCCTTCATCCTTGAAAGTCTTCACATTTATTTATCTCCCTCTGATCTGCCCCAGTTCTTAGAATTTTTCTTGTCTTACCTCTTCTAAAGGGTTCCTGCTTGCAGGTGGCTCTAATGCAGGTTGTGTAGTCGAGTTTTCTTCCTTACCATGATTTATGCTTACCCTGTCATCCTCTTCTTCTACCCCTAAACTACTTCTTCAGAGCTATTTACATGACTTGTCAGAGTGGCCATGTTGTCTTCTTCCTTGCATTCACCATTTACTTACAAGTGACACTTGTTCTAACCTCCCAGTGCCTCTTTAAGTAAATAGGGACAAGAATCAGGTAGCATCTCAATTTTACATTTGGAAAAGTTGAAGCCCTGAGAGATTTCATGATTGGCCCAAAGTCCCTTGGTGAGTTGGTGTTAGCAGCAAAACTATGACTCAAGCTTCCTGACTCTTAGCTGGACGTTCTGTCTGGTTGATGCTGCCATGATATGCTTTATCCAAATAACTTCTGACTTAGACCAATGATTCATGAATAACCCTCATTTCCCAGACCATGCTTGCCACTGAGAAATTGAGGGTCTGGTTACAGTTAAGAGTCTCTAAATGACTTGAGCTCCCACACAAAGTTTCTGAGCTCTTAATAACAAGCCTACTGTGGATAACTGTGTGTTAACTAAGCACACTATCCATGTTCTGTACTCCCTTTACAGTAAGTTTTGTGTTGGGGCATTACAGCTCCCTCTCTTCTTCCTTACCACTCCTTCCATCCACTTTGTTAGTTTATCACATTTCTTCCCTTTGCAAAGATTGTTTATTTTCTGTTCAAAATATCTTTGTTTTTTTCCTTCTCTCTGTGAGTCTCTCTTTCCCATAACCCTAACCCTGACATTAATTCACTGTGTGACCCTGGCCCAATCATTCCATCTCCAGTCCCTCATTAATAAAATAATATATATTCTATCTGGAGGGATCCAAACACTAGAGCAGAAATTTGATGAACAACAAACCAAGGAGGACTGAGAGAGAGAAGAATCCAAATTTTACCAAAGGACCCACAAGACCTGAACAAATAGAGTGACATACCTGGTACCTGGGTAGATATTTTGTAAATGAATATAAATATGAAATTCCAACCAAAGTGTCAGTGGTGACTTTTTTTGAATTTAACAAATTGATTCTGATGTCTTTTGGGAGATTTAATGTAATTATAAATATATTTTTTAAAAAGAATAATAAGGAAGGATATGTTTTAAATATCAAAATGAATTATAAAATAAAGAAAATAATCCATTGTAAAGTCTTAGTAATTAAAACAGCATGATACCAGCACAGAAATAATTGAGTAGATCAATGAAATAGAATGAGTATTCTAGAAAGAGAAACACACACACACACACACACATATATAGCTAGGAATGTAATATATGATAAAATTGACATTTCAAGTCAATGGGGAAAGTAAGGCTTATTCAACAAAGTACATGGACTATTATTTGAGATAAAACAAATATAGAGCCCTATTTCACACGTTATGCAAAAATATGCAGGTGAGTTGGAAAATCAATATATAAAACCTATACAGTTTTAGGAAAAAATACAAAATAATATTTTTTTACCCTGAAGTAAAATGTTAAAACCCAGAAGCTATAAATTGAAATATTGACAATATGACTACATACAAAAATTTAATCTATATAGTAAAATATATATAAACAATGTTAAAAGACAAACAATAGAAGAGGAAAAATATTTGCAACACATTTAACAAAGGGTTAATGGTTTTTTCTATGCAAAAAATTTCTACAATTTAGTCAAAAAATGGATGAAGAATACCAAGAAGTCATTTAAAGTGTTTTTAAATAATCCAAATAGTCAATAAACACACAAAAACATATTTAGTTTTGTCAAATAATAACAAAATAATATACCATTTTCCCAATCAGATGAATAAGCATTAAAAATATTGATAATATTCAAGTATTGGTGAGTTTTAAAGGGATTGAGTATTCATGGATTTTTAAACAGAGTATATATATATGTATATATAAGATATATGTGTATATATATATATATATATATATATGCACAAATATATGTGTGTATGGGAAACTAGGTAGGGTCTACTAAAATTTTCTATATATGTGGTTCACAACACTAAACTTCCATTTCCAGGAATACATACTCCATTCTACAAAAATATCACTAATATGTAAATAAAGGTATATGTATGAAAATGTTTATTTCAACCTTGTTTTTTAAAAAAATATGTTTTTATTGATTTTAGAGAGAGAGGAAGGGAGAAGGAAGAAGAGAGATGGAAAGATCAATAAGAAAGAAATACTGATCGTCTTCCTCCTGTACACTCCCTACTGTGAATTAAGCATGCAACCTGGGCATGTACCCTGACCGAGAATTGAATCAGTGACCTCTTGGTGCATGGGACAACACTCAATCCACTGAGCCACACTAGTCAGGCTCAGTCTTGTTTTTAATAGTTCAAAAAGGGAGGTAAATCACCTAAGTGTCTGTAAAAAAAGAATGCATCCGTATATTACAATACATCTACACAATGGAATACTAGGCAGCTATAAAAAAGCAGGGCATTGGGGTGTCTTATAAAGACATCTTGATATCTTGTTAGGTGAAAATATAAATTGTATCTCATATGTCTAACATGATTGCAGTATTATTTTTTAAAACAACATACTTACGTTTATCTAATATAACTATGTTCTTATGAGCAATAGGACAAAGTAAAGAGGTTTATGCACCAAAATGTTTTAGAGCTTAGTCTTACCCCTTTGGGGTGATTGGAGGGGTCCAAGTGGGAATCTCATTTTTTTTCCTTGATATTATTCCTTCAAAAGGTGGCAGAATGGCACTGGTCAGTGTGGGTCAGTGGTTAGAGTGTCAGCCCTGGAACCAAAGGGTTATGGGTTCAATTTCCAGTCAAGGGCACTTACTTGGGTTGTAGGTTTTGATCCCCAGATCGGTAGGGGAGGCAACCAAATGATGTGTCTCTTTCACATTGATGTTTCTCTCTATGCCTCTGCCTCTGTCTCTACTTCTGTCTCTATCTCTCACTCTCTTCCTTCCTCTCCCTCCCTCCCTTCTACTCTCTCTAAGAAAAAAAAATCAGTGGAAAAATGTCCTCAGGTGAAGATTAACAAAACAAAAAAGATGGCAGAATGAAGGCAGTATTTATATTTTCCTGTGTGGTTTAAAAATGCAAACAAATCATTAAAAGAGAATAATTAATATGAATAAAGAATAAAGAATTTTATTCATTCATTTCATCAACATTTAAGCACCTACTTGGGCACCAAGTTTTATGCAAGTTGCTGGGGATATATTGGTGACTCAACCATGGTGCTTGCATGTGCATGAGTGGGGAGGGAGAAAGAGAGAGAATGAGAAAGAGAAGTTAAGTAGACAATGACAACCCAACTGGAAGAGTGGTGACATAATGAACTGAAACATCAAATATAGAGGAAATTTTTGAATGCTAGAGGTGATGATAAATTTGTTTTGGTCATCTGGAGTGGGAATGTACCTATGGGACTTCCAGGTGGAAATATCCAACAGACTGATAGATAGTTCTGGGGTTTGAAAGAAGAGATTAGGGCTAAAGATGGGAATCTGAGAGTACTCTGACAGAGGTAATAATGGAACTCTTGAGGGTGGGCAAATAATCTAATCAGAGCCCCACTTGGGAACCCAACCTTGAAAGGGCACACACAGAGGAAGAGGGACCAGCCCTTACCAGCATGAAGACCTACAGTGAATCTTCCACACTTAGTAAAAGATGTCTTTAGTGGCATTGATAAAAGCAGGCCCAGGAGTAGAATCTAGATTTGATGCAATAGGAATGATAGAGAAATGAGTTTGTGGACTACTCTTGTGAAAAGTTTGGATGGGAATAGAAGGAAAGGAATTTCGGGCAGGTAGTTAGAAAATGATAAGGTGTCAAGGGAGAGTTGGTTTTAGTGTGTGTGTTTTTGAGTGCAATTACCCAGAAGAGAGAGTAATCTTTATTCTTATTTTGTATCCTTTTTTTCCCCCCACTTTCTATAGTGTGAACATTTTCTCATATCCGTAGTATTTTCACATATTATTTTTGAATTTTTATATAGTATTCATATATCAATAACATAATTAATTAACTAATAATAGACATAATAATATTTTGTACTTAATGGAAATTGGTAGACACTTAAGTTATTCTCAATTTGAGTCTATTATGAGTAACACCTTTATACACATTTTTAAAAAATATATCTTTATTGATTTCAGAGAGAGGAAGGGAGAGGGAGAGAGAGAGAAACATCAATGGTGAGAGAATCATTGATCGGCTGCCTCCTGCATGCCTGCTACTGGGGACGGAGCCTGGAACCCGGGCACGTGTCTTGACCGGGAATCAAACCTCAATCTCCTGGATCTTAGGTCGATGCTCAACCACTGAGCCACACTGGACCTGGCTATACACAAATTTTTGAACTTATCTCTAATGTAGCTTAGAATGTGTGCCAATGAAAGTAGAATTTCTGGGCCAAAGTCTATGAAATGTTTTAAGGTTCTTTATACATACTGCCAATTGCCTTCTAGTAGTGCAGGTGAAAGCCCTTCTCACATGTCTGCCACAACTGGGAGTTAGCACTGAAAAAAAAGCTTCCCATTTGATAGACAATAATCATAGTACTTTTTAATTTGTGGATTTTACTACTAATAAGGTTCTCATGTTTATTGGCTTTTTGTATTTTTTCATTGTCAATTGTCTCTTTATGTCTGTTGCCTATGTTTCTAGTAAGTGAGTTCATCTTTTCCTTACTGAGTTGTCTGAATATTGATATATATGTGTTGCAAATATTGTTCTAAGTCTATCATTTGCCTTTTAACTTTCTTTTTGGTGATTTTCTTTACTTGTAGTCCTTTTTATAATCAAGTTTATCACATTTTCTTTATGATTTCTTCCTTTGTTTTCACACTGAAAATATTTTCTTTGTCTCCAAATTACATTATTATTTATCTTCATTTCCTCTTCCTTTTATTATTTTTTTTGTACATATAACACTTTGCTTTTTTATTTTTTAAATTAAAAGTGTATTTCATGCTTATTCCAAACAGATTCTATGGGATTTTTTTGTTTGTTTTTATGGACATCTGTCAAAATATCATTGCAATATGCCACACAAGGGAACAGACCTCCGATAAACTAATCAATTACTTTTAATTTGTTTTAATTTAATTTTATATAGAGTTTTCTCAAAGAGACCTTACTAAACATATTATTCTGCAACTGGATTTTTTAACTCAACATCTTAAGTCTAGCCTTTCAGGTTTATACATACATACGTATCTCATTTTTTTTAATGGTCACACATCAAACTCTTTAAACAATCAGAATTTGTTTAAGAGTATCCTGGGAAGTCTGTCTTTAATAAGAGAATTTTATACCAAATAGTTAACCAATTATTCCAGGGCCATTTATGGAATAAGTAATTTTTTCCATATCAGAAATGACACCCTTGCTGGCCGGGCCTGGCTCAGTGGTTGAGCATGGACCTAGGATCCAAGAGATCTTAGTTCGATTCCTGGTCAGGGCACATGCCCTGGTTGCAGGCTTGATCCCCAGTCCAGGGCTTGCAGGAGGCAGCCGATCAATGACAACTCTCTCATCATTGATGTTTCTCTCTCTCTCTCCCCCTCCCTTTATCTCTCTGAAATCAATAAAGATATATTTAAAAAAACAATAACAAATGACACCCTTAATGCATAATAAATTCTTAAATACTGGGGCTGTTTCTAGACTTTATTTTGTTCCATTAATCTATGCCTATCTCTTACACTGATGCTTCACTTGCTTTTGGTTTATTTTTTACAATACCTTTGATTTTCTAGTAGCACAAATAGTAGAGGGAAGGAGAGAAGAGGAGGAAAATGAAATCTTCACCTTAGGCACAACCCAGTGAACCTCTGACTATGCCAGAGATTTAGTAATATCAGCTTAGCTATTTTTAACTGCAGGATTTTGTTTGTTTGTTGTTTTGTTTGGATTGGTGTTTTGGGTTTGTTTTGATTCAATGGACTTCCTGGTAGAACTTAAAGGCAAAAATCTATGCTTACTCAGTCTCCAAATGTCAGCTCTGTCAGGATCAAGACATGCTGACTGGCTACCCATGGTGCTGTGCAGGTAGAGACCAGATATACTCAGTTTGGTTGCACTGCCAAGGCCTTAAGCTGACTCCTGGAAAGTAGTGACTCTTCTTGCATGAGCAAGAATTAACTACAGCAACCACTGAGTTTTACTCTATTAGGGAAAGGTGGTGGTGGGGGCGGTAATCCCTGGACACTTGCTCATGTGCAACGCTCAGCACATAACATGTTCAAGAAGGCACCAGTGGAGTTTTCAAGAACTTCAGATCAAAGAAGCCTAAACTAGATTTTGTAAAATCCAGAGAATTTCACTTCCCACAAATTCAAATCAGGGCTGTCCTCTTCTCAATGCACTAAATCCATATCATGCTTCCCAGGCTCCCCATCATTATTAGTTTATAAAGATTCATTGATATTCAATTAAGTAATTCTAATGTCCTCAATGTAGCTAGAGACAGCACTTTATAGAAGAATAAATACATCCACCTTCTGGAGATAGCTGAGGAAGCCAAATAGTTAAGATAAATTTGCATATCAATCCAGCTGTGGAATGAAGTCAGCATTGTTCCCCAGTCACAATGTGAAGAGGAAAAGGAGGAATCCAAGTGCTCGCTTGTCCTTTATTCCCTCACCTCAAGTGAGCCACAGCCTTTATTAAAAGGAGAGAAAATCCATAAATGCTCCCATTCCCTGCTAAGTATGCACTATCACTTAGAAGCAGTTATTAATAAGGAATGTTTAATGCCCTCGCAAAAGGTGGTACTAATTCACATAAATATTGTATCACTTCATAAAGGAGTTTTGTTTTAGTGGTTGAAAAATTGGATAGTAATTCAACTGTCAAATTAAACTTCAACATAATGAGGTTCAGTTTTCTAATGATTCCATTATCTAGCAAGGATTCAATTCAATTCAACAAACATATAATGAGTCACTACTATGCTAAGGCCCTGCTCAAAGTACCAGAATATGAAGAAGCACTTTGATAAGGCACAAACAGCAACTTTTAATGATCGTGAATTCATAGACTATGAAAGCTGGAAGGGATGGTCCCTAAGCTTACTGAGCCAAATCCTACCTAAATACTTTCACAAGCTCTGCCACTAGAAGCTTGCCAAGATAGTTTTGAAGAACTCAGAGGCTCCCCTGGTTTCTTCTTTTCTAAGCTAAGCTGAAGCTCTTCCACACTTGGCAGGAGCTCAGATGGTGAATAAAGAAAAATTGAATTTATTTAAGGAAAAGGGGATGGGAGATGGAGATATCCAAAGAGAAGGGCTACACAGTGCTGAGTCCAAGGGTATTGGGTCCATGATGGCAACCAAAATATACTTGGGACAGTGAAACAAGGAAGAGCATAGAAGACGTAACAGGAGAACCTAGCTGGGCTGCTTTAGCTAACTGAGAAGCTAGAGAGAGAAGGGGGCCTTGGAGACAGATTCAGGGAGTAAGCCCAGGATGAGCTGCTACTACCCATTGCCCCCTGGTTGCAAGTCTCATGGGGTCCCTACAGAGGGAGGAAGGGAGAAAGAGATTCTGTTGACTTGCTGCCTTAGTGGGGAGCATGTGCTGGTCCCATGTCCTGATCATATTTAATCTCTTTCAAGTGGATATCTTAAGGGAGGTTTCAGGGGAGTCTGTCAATAGAATATTCATCAGCTTTCCAGGTGTTCTCTTTCAAGTCTCCACTGACTGGTGAGTGCCAGGGCAGGAGGCCATTAATCAATGTAGCTGGTCATGAGACAGCCACTGCATCACTTGACTGTTTTTGCTGCTTTTGTGGGCCTGGAGCTGAAGTACAACTGAGGCTTAGATGTTATCTTTTTTTCTTAATATGTCTTTATTGATTTCAGAGAGAGGAAGGGAGAGGGAAAGAGATAGAAATATCAGTGATGAGACAGTCATTAATTGGCTGGCTCCTGCATCCCTCCTATTGAGGACCAAGCCTGAAAGCTGGGCATATTCCCTGACTGGGAATTGAACCGTGATCTGGATCATAGGTTGATGCTCAACTGCTGCAACAGACCATCAGGGCTAGATGTTATCTTAAGAAGGAAACACTCAGGGGGTCTAAAATGCATTACCAGCGATATGCTAGTGGAAGATAAGTTACCCTGGGGGCAAGGTTCTTGTTTTCCCAGTTTTGCCTCTTGTTAAGCATCCAGGGCTTTCTGCCCTGGGGAGTCTCTGTACCTGAGTTTTCTGTACCTGTCCTCTGCTTATGTCTAACACTTTCCCTCTCATCTTCTAAATTCCTCTAGGCTGGTCTAATAATCAAATTAACAGATACAGATTAACAAGAGAAAATTGTCAATGTAAGAAACATTCAAACCTGTGAAGAATTTTTGTGAGTTTATTTGATCCAAACTATCGATGAATGCCAGGAAGCAGAATCTCAACCGATTGAGATAATGCTCCAGAAAAATGTCAGTTTGCACTTTGTTTTATATATTACAATCAAAGAGGAGATGTAAGTGCATTACATGAAATCCATTGGTGATAGATTAGGGAGGCAGAAGAAAGCAAAGTGGGGAAACCTCTGGGATTGGATAAAAAGTAAAATAGTAGACACACACTTCTTTTACTTAGGTGAGTGCAGGATAGTTAACAGTGAACAATTAACTCAATAACAATGAAGACATTTGTGGTCTCTGCAGAGTGGTACCTGTATTCTAGGGGTTCAGAAAAAGGAAAATTATTTTGACATTCCAATGATATGTTATCATAGATGCCCAAAGGACAACAGATAGGCTCGGCTAAGGTAAATATTGACCTTTGTCAGGGAAGATACAGGCCTAAGACATAACTACACACCATAAACTGCTTTTAGTTAAAAAAATTTAAATTCAGACTGTCCTTTTTGGTTACTTTAGGTTTCTGAGTTTGCAAGGCCACCATGTAGGCCTTCCCTGAGCTAGTCAGGTTAGCATGTGACCCCTTTTTGTCCACAAAATCACAGTTTTAATACATGCATATGGAGAATTCACATAGGCATAAAAATTTCAAAGACAGTGGGGCAACATTGGGTATATAAGACATTTTGGACAAAGAAGAAAATGGGAGAAATGGGGTATTAGATTTTAGAAGTGAGGATAGCTGATTTACAAATAGTTGAGGAGGAGCAGAACATACATGACAGGAAAATTCTTGCTAGGTAACTCAGAAACAATGGGACAGAGATTATCTAGCTAACAGGCACCTGCTTGAAGCCATCTTATTTACCATATTTAATTAAAATTAGGCTAAAGCAAACATCCTACATTCTTCTTCCTGAATCAGGTTTCTCTGCCTGAATCTCTTGGGGAACAAAAAGAGGAGGAGAGTTCAAAAGTGCTTCCTGAGTCTTGTTTCTTTTTTTTTTTTTAACAAGTGCTTAATATTTGCCATATTTTATTTTAAGAGCTTTAAATTGTACTTATTTATTTTTAAGTTTTTAATTAAAAAAAAATTTAAGTTAAAGTTTACATTCAATATTATTTTGTATTAGTTTCAGGTGCCATAGCATAGAGGTTGGGCAATCACATACTTTGCAAAGTGTTGGCATCATACATAGTTATCACAGTATTATTGACTAAATTCCTCATGCTGTACTTTATATCCCCATGACTATTTTGTAACTATCAATTTATACTTCTTAATCCCTTCACCTCTTTCACCCAGTTCCCCAACACCCCTCCCTCCTGGCAACCATCAGTCTGTTCTCTATATCTATGAGTCTGTTTCCATTTTGTTTGTTTATTTATCTTATTATTTAGATTCCACATATAAGTAAAATATGGTATTTGTGTTTCTCTGACTGACTTATTTCACTTAGTATAATATCCTCCAGGTTCATCCATGCTGTCACAAATGGTAATATTTCATTCTTTTTTTGTGGTTGAGTAATATTTCATTGTACATATTTACCACCACTTTTTCATCCACTTGTCTATTGATGAGCACTTGGGTTGCTTCCATATTTTGGTTATTGTAAATAATGCTGCAATGAACATAGGGGTGCATATATTCTTTTGAATTCATGTTTTGGGTATCTTCAGATATATACCCAGAAGTTTAATTGCTGGCTCATAAGGCAGTTTCATTTTTAATTTTTTGAGGACCCTCCATACTATTTTCCACAGTGGCTGCACCAATCTGTATTTCCGCTAACAGTGCATGAGGGTTTCCTTTTCTCCACATCCTTGTCAACATTGTTTGTTGATTTACTGATAACTATTTTGACAGGTGTGAGCTGATATCTCATTGTGATTTTAATTTGCATCTCTCTGATGGTTAGTGGTATCTTTTCATATGTCCATTGGCCATCTGAATGTCCTCTTTGGAGAAATGTTTATTCAAGTTCTTTGCCCATTTTTTTATTGGGTTATTTGGGGGGTTTTGGTGTTGAGTTTTATAAGTTCTTTATAATTTTTGGATATTAACCCCTTAACTGATTCCCCTATCTTGTTCTAGCTACAGTTATGCTTCCTCCCTCCTCAATATTTCTGGGGGGAAAATACCTCCTTGTCACTGCTTCCTTTCTATTATCTCCTCCCATTCATGGTTCAGTCCATTGCAATTCTGAACACAATCTCTTCTTCCTGAAACTGTTCGTAAGGCCAAATTCAATGGATAAACGTCAATTCTAATTTACTGACCATGGCAGCAGTGTTTAGTCAAGTCAACAATCCCTTAATTCTTTTTTTTTTATTTATCTTTATTGTTGAGAGTATTACAGGTATCCCATTTCTCCCCCCCCCCAGTTGATCCCCTCCACTTCACTCCCACCCCCTTCCCAGGCCTTCACCCCATTATTAACTGTGTCCATGGGTTATGCATATATGCATATAACTTCTTTGGTTAATCTCTTCCCACCCTCCACCCCTCTTCCCTCTTTCCTCTGAAATATGATCGCCTGTTGCATGTGTCAATGTCTCTGGATCGCTTTAGTTCCTCAGATTCTTTTGTTCATTAGCTTCTTCTTAAAGAAGACCCTTCAACTTTTCCTGTAGTGCTGGTCTGGTGGTGATGAACTCCTTTAGCTTTCTCTTATCTGTGAAGCTCTTTATTTGACCTTCAATTCTAAATGATAGCTTTGCTGCGTAGAGCAATCTTGGTTGTAGTTCCATGTTTTTCACCACTTTGAATATTTCTTGCCACTCCCTTCTGGCCTGCAAAGTTTCTGTTGAGAAATCACCTGACAGTCGTATGGGTGCTCCCTTGTAGGTAACTAGCTGCTTTTCTCTTGCTGCTTTTAAGATTCTTTCTTTGTCTTTAACATTTGGCATTTTAATTATGATGTGTCTTGCTGTGGGCCTCTTTGGGTTCCTCTTGTTTGGGACCCTCTGTGCTTCCTGGACTTGTAAGTCTATTTCTTTCCCCAGGTAGGGGAAGTTTTCTGTAATTATTTTTTCAAATAGGTTTTCAATTCCTTGGTCTCTTTCTGCCTCTTCTGGCACCCCAATAATATGAATGTTGGGCTTCTTGAAGTTGTCCCAGAGGCTCCTTATACTATTTTCATATTTCTGGATTCTTTTTTCTTTTTGTTCTTCTGGTTAGGTGTTTTTTGTTTCCTCATGTTCCAAATTGCTGATTTGATTCTCATCATCCTCTACTCTGCTGTTGATTCCCTGCAAATTATTCTTCATTTCAGTTCCTGCAGCCTTCATTTCAAATTGGTACTTTATTATGTTATCGATTTTCTCAGTTATTTCCCTAACAGTCTGCTTAAACATTCTTATAACCAAAATTCTGAACTTTCTATCTGTTAGCTTGCTTGGATCTATTTCATTTAGTTCCTCTTCTAGAGATTTCTTCTGTTCTTTCCTTTGTGACATCTTTCTTTGCCTCCGCATTTTGGCTGCTTCCAGGTGTTTGTTTCTATGTATTAGGTAGAGCTTCTATGTCTCCTGGAATTGGTAGAGTGGCTTTGTGTAGTAGGTGTCCTGTAGGGTCCAGTGGCTCAGCCTCCCCAGTCACCTGAACTGGGCCTTCTAGGTGCTCCCCTGTGTGGGCTGTGTGCACTGCCCTGTTGTAATTGAACCTTGGTTGCTGTTGGCATCCCTGAGAGGAATTGACTCCCCAGGGCAATCAGCTGTGAGGACCAGCTGCAACTACAGCCAAAGAGCTGCTGTGCTGGAGACACCCTTATGAATCAGGATTTACTTCAGTGGAACTTTGGTGTTCACTAAGTGCACCCTTGAGTGTGTCACTCGTGGATGTGGTAGGGTTGTAATCCAGCATGGTCGAGTCTAACCACCAGGCGCATTGCCTCTGGGGCCTCCAGGGAGGTGCAAAGTCAGCCTGTGCCAGTGCCTTGCCCAGAGCCACCCAGCATGAGCTACACAGCAAACCGTAGTTGGCTGCTACATGTGCTGGGCTTTGGGTTGTCCAGGAGAGACCAAGTTATGAGCCAGTGCAGGCTGCCACTAGTGTCAGGCCTGGGGCCACTTATCAAGCTGTATGGGGCCTGCTGCTCCTTGTTTGAGAGATTTTAGGAAAGTCCTAAGCATGAGGCTGGAGAGGCCACTTGCACAGAAAAGCCACTGGAAACGGCTTGGATGAGCCTGCAGGTGGGGAGGGGCTGGGCCTCCGGGAAGCATGGGGTGGGGCCAATGCATGAATCAGCTGCTGGCAATTCAAATATGGCGCCTGCCTGCCGGCTGTGTGTGGGGAGGACTCCCCAAAGGAGCCACGGCTTCTGCCAGCTCTTCTGCCTAGGAGGAAGCTGCCCCTCCACCTCTCACCCCAATTTCAGGCAGGTTACCTCCTCCTCAAGTGTCCCAGGTCTTTTCAGGCTGCTGCCCGACGCTGGGCTCAGAGGAAGCGCGTTCGAGTGAGTCCAAGCCCAGGCCCTCAAGAGGAGCTGCTGGAGCTCCCACAGCCTCCACGACCCTCAGGGGCAGTCCCCACTGGCTTCACAGCCCGGAGTTGTGGGGATATTTCTTCCCGGCCCTGGAGCCCTGGGCTGGGGGCCTGTTGTGGGGCTGGGATCCCTCACAGCTCCAGAAAACCCCCATCACCGAGATTCCCTACCAGGTTTCAACCGTGGCACATCTCTGATTCAGCCCCCATTCAGCCCTGATCCGACGGTATCTGTGCCCCTCCTACCGGTCTCGGTGCTGCTTCAGCTCCATGATTGTAGGGCTTCTGTTCAGCCAGATTTCAGGAAGCTCTGAGTGCTGGTGGTTTTGTATTTTAGTTGTAATTTTGATGTGGCTGTGGGAGGCAGCGGATGTAGCTGTTATCTACGCCGCCATCTTGTTTCTCCCCCTTAATTCTTGAAACTCTCTTTTTTCCCAAATGTTAGTCTCTCCTCATTTCCTTCTACTTTTCTGGTAGATCTTTCTTAGTCTCCTGATAAGATTTTCCCCCTGCACACTCCAAGAAAATATGTAACTATCCACCTATGGAGAAACCTTAATCAGTAGAGAGTTCCTCATCACTAGGAGTGTTCAACCAGAAGCTCATAAGTATCTGCAAGAGACATTGAAGAAGAAATCCTTACACTGAGTATTAAGTTTAACTAGGTGACTTTTTCCAACTCTATAATTTTATGAGTCTGTCTACCAAGTGTCAAATAAAAAGTTCAGTCAAACAAATGTTATAGGAATTCAGTGGCATAAGAAAGCCTCCCTAGTTTGAAGCTAATTGAGTTTGAGGAAAAGCTGCTGAATCCTAAAAGACATAACAATTAAATAAAGAGGGTCAATTTCACTTTATCCCAACATAAAAGCTTTCAAAAAATATTGGTTAAGACTTATACAATTGCTTTATATTATGAGCCAAATAATCAATTGGATTTTACAGTTGAATTATATAAGTGATAAAATACCCATTTAGGCCTTTGTCAGTAGCTCTGGAAAGTCTCTGGGTTAGAAGTAGTGGACTGAGTGAGTTCCAGAATGAAGACATTTCTTTCTACTATTCTGCTATCTTTATGCCTCATTCAAACTGAGCAACTCAGGATTATATGGCCTGCCATGCATCTTCCCACTTCTTAGACTTTGCCTAAGCTGTGCCCTCTGCCCGAAATGTCCTTTTCCTTCACAAGTTAATAAAATCTTGCCCATTCATTAACAAATACCTGTATAAATATGAATTACTCCACTTTAATATGTTTGGATAATACTATTGCCATAAAACTTCACCCAGACCAATGGCTATAATATTACTCATGATTCCAATCTGAGACTTATTTGTCTTTGGTACTAAGATATCACTGTCCCCATGTGGGTCTGTCTGAAGGGGAAGAGGGCAGAAATGAAGAGAATTCTCCCACCCTTTAACCTATATTGGCAATTCTGAAGTCTCTCTGACACTACCCCTTCCATGACCCTCCACTGTGACATGGAATATTTTGTTTCTGGGAACCCTAGAAAGAACTACAGGTTCCCTATAAAGCTCTAAATCCCACCTTAGAAAAATTGTTGTAGCCTAAATGTCTATCTCCTTCTATCTTTAAAGAGTAGATTTCTCTTTGGTATCAGACTGCTTTTTGCTATTATTTAAGGGTTGGCGTAGAGTTTATATTCAAAATTTGGGTCAGTTTTCTTAATTTGGGTCAATTTCTGCAGTTTTCTTAATAACAGGATTGCAATTTCAAATTTTCAATCATGCTTCTAGAATTTCCCCTTTAAATTTCAAGTTGTTTTTATATCACCTAATTCTGAATTCTGGAACCCTGTGCTGGTAAGGCTGTCATTTTCAGCCATTATTTTCAATAGTCATAGCTGTGGGGTTTGTAGATGATTCTCAGGCCAGAAAGCAACAAAATCACAACCTTACAACTACATTATTTAGAATAAATTATAATCTGCCTTCTGGCTGGTCTTTGAGTGGTTTTAGTGCCTTTCGGTAATTGTCTTTAACCACGTTATCCAATTTCTATCATTGTTATCTGTGGGAGAATTTACATTCCCCTGTCCTCTTTACCATCTCTAAGCCTTTTAGGGATGAGGAAAGAAAAACCACTATCATTCACTGGACAGGTACATGCAAAAAAGTGAAACTAGCCCACCAACTTACACCATACACAAGAATAAACTCAAAATGGATAAAAGACTTAAATGTAAGTCGCAAAATGGTAAAAATTGTAGAAGAAACCACAGGTAGCAAAATCTCAGAAATCTCACATAGTGGAATTTTCACTAATACATCTCCTAGGACAAGAGAAACAAAAGAAAAAATAAACAAATGGGACTACATCAAACTAAAAAACTTCTGCACAGCAAAAGAAATCAGCCTCAAAATACAAAGGAAACCCATGGTTTGGGAGAACATATTTGCCAAGGCTGTATCTGATAAGAGGCTAATTTCCAAAGTGTACAAAGAACTCATACAACTCAACAAGAGGAAGACAATCGATTTAAAACATGGGCAAAAGACCTGAATAGACACTTCTCCAAAGAGGATATACAGATGGACAAGGGACATATGAAAAAATGTTCAATGTTGCTAATCATCAGAGAGATTTAAATTAAAACCATAATGAAGTATCACTTCACATCTGTAAGAATGGCTACCATCAACAAATGACATGTGCCCGTGAGGATGTTGAGAAAGGGGAACCCTAGTACACTGCTGGTGGGAATGCAGACCGGTGCAACCACTATGGAAAACAGTATGGAGGGTCCTCAAAAAAGTTAAAAATGGAGCTGCCTTTTGACCCAGTGATCCCACTTCTAGGAATATATCCTAAGAATCCTCAAACACTAATTAGAAAGAATATGTGCACCCCTATGTTCACAGCAGTGCTATTTACAATAACTAAGGTATGGGAACAGCCCAAGTGCCCACCAGTAGATGAGTGGATAAAAAAGAAAAAAAGCTGTGGGACATTTACATCATAGAATACTATGCAGCTGTAATGAAGAAGGATTTCGTACTCTTTTGGACAGTATGGATGGACCTGGGGAATATTTTGCTAGGTGAAATAAGCCAGGCAGAGAAAGACAAACATCTCATGATCTCACTTACATGTGGAATCTAAGGAACTTAATAAACTGATGAACAGAATAGATTCAATGACATGGAAGCATGGATCATACTGACGAATGTCAGAGGGATGACGAGGTGTGGAGGGAGAGAGATTAACCAAAGAACTAATATGCATATATGCATAACCCAAGGACACAGACAATGGTGTGGTGAGGGACTGTGGAGGGGAGTGGGAAGGGGTAGAATGGGTCAATAGGGAGAAAAAGGGATATCTGTAATATTTTGAACAAAAAATTTAAAAAAGAATAAGAAAAAAAATAAAACAGTATGGAGTTTCCTCAAAAAATTAAATATGATGCTCCCATTTGTCTCAGTGATCCCACTTCTAGGAACATATCCTAAGAAACTCAAAAAACCAATCAGAAAAAAATATATCTACCCATATATTCATAGCAGGGCAATTTAAAACAGCTACAATCTGAAAAAAGCCCAGTATCCCATTAGTAGATGAATATATAAAAAAGCTCTAATATATTTACACCATGTGATATTATGCAGGTATAAAAAAGAAGGATCTCTTACCCTTTGAGATAGAGATGGAGAGACCAGGAGAATACCATGCTAAGCATAATAAGACAGTAAGAGAAAGACAAGTATCACATGATCTCACTCATATGTGGCATGTAATGAACTCAATAAACTTATGAACAAATGGATCCAGAGACATAGAAGCATGGAACAGACTGATGAATCTCAGAGGGAAGGCTGGGGAAGGTGAGTGGATCAGGAAAGATCAACCAAACAACTTATAACCCACGGACAAAGACGGTAGTATGATGAAGGCCTGGGCAGGGGCAGAGGTGGGGGTAGGGTGGAGGGGTTCAGTGTGGAAAAAAAAAGGTACATCTGTAATACTTTCAACAATTTAGTTAAATTAAAAACAAACTGAGCCCTGCCAGGCGTGGCTCAGAGGTTGAGCTTTGACCTAGGATCCAGGCGATCAGGGTTCGATTCCCGGTCAGTGCACATGCCTGGGTTGTGGGCTTGATCTCCAGTTGGGGGTGTTCGGGAGGCAGCCAATCAATGACTCTCATCACTGATGTTTTTATCTCTCTCTCTCTCTCTCCCCTTTCCTCTCTCTGAAATCAATAAAGATATATATTTTTTAAATGAAATAAAAGTATTATCAACAGAAAAAAAGAAAATGGAATAACCCTGCCTGGTGGTGCTCAGTGGTTAAAGCATGGTCTGGGGACCAAAGGGTCAGGGGTTTGATTCCCCATCAAGGTCAGGTACCTGGATTGCAGGTTTAATCCCTAGCCCTTGTCAGGACACTTGTGGGAGACAGTCTCTCTCACATCAATGTTTCTCTCTCCCTGTTTTTCTCTCTCTCTTTCCCCCTCCCTCCCTCTCTTCTACTCTCTCTGAAAATTAATGGAAAAAATATCCCCTTTCCTCTCTCTGAAATCAATAAAGTTATATTTTTTAAAAATGAAATAAAAGTATTATCAACAGAAAAAAAGAAAACGGAATAACCCTGCCTGGTGGTGCTCAGTGGTTAGAGCATGGTCTGAGGACCAAAGGGTCAGGGGTTTGATTTCCCGTCAAGGTCAGGTACCTGGATTGCAGGTTTAATCCCCAGCCCTTGTCAGGACATGTGTGGGAGACAATCTCTCTCACATCAGTGTTTTTCTCTCTGTCTTTCTCTCTCTCTTTCCCCCTCCCTCCCTCTCTTCTACTCTCTTTGAAAATTAATGGAAAAAATATCCTCAGGTGAGGATTATCCAAAGAGAGAGAGAGAGAGAGAGAGAGAGAATGGCAATGGCGTATTACATGGTTTTCTTATGTACTAGAAATGAGAAGAGGTAGAAACTGCAGAGAATGCAAGGAGACAGAGACATTCACTAATAAGAGACTTTATTACACCATTTTCAGTACAATACAAATAGAGGAAACAAAATATATATGGAGATAGGATGTGCATATTGATTAGGAAACAATAAGCAATTAGATATTTTGAATATATTTTGAAGTCTCCATCATAATAATAGGAAATACACACATTCTTTTGTTGTTCTTGTTGCCTCTATTACAGCTGTTCCCCATCTGTTCCTCATTTTCACCCCTACCCCCGCCATTACCTCCCTCCACCTTGCTCACACATTGACCTATGATCCAGGTGATTGAAATTGGATTCCCAGTGGGAGCACATGCCCAGTTTAGGGCTCTATTCCCAGTGGGGGGTGAGCAGGAGGCAGCCAATCAATGATTTTCTCATCATTGATATTTTTATTTCTCTCTCTCCCTCTTCCTTCCTCTCTCTGAAATTAAGAAAGATATATATATTTTTTTTTTAAAAAAGCAAGCTAAAAGAAAGTACAAAGAAGGAAATAATAAAGATAAAAGCAGAGCTCTGGCCAGTGGTGCTCAGTGGTTAGAGCCTCGGCCTGAGTTCCGAAGGGTCTCAGGTTCAATTTCTGGTCAAAAGCACATACCTCAGTTGTAGGTTTCATCCCTGACCCCAGTCAGGGCACGTGCGGAAGGCAACCAATCTCTCTCTCTCGCTCTCCTCCCCTCTCTCCTTTCCACTCTCCCTAAAAATCAATGGAAAATCATCCTCAGGTGAAGATTAAAAACAATAAAAATAATAAATAAAAATACTTTTAAAAATGATAAAAGTGGAAATTAATGAAGAAAAGAATGGAAAAACAGAGGATCTAAAAAATAAAAGTACAATTTTGTAAATATTAATAACATACACAAAGTAATAGCTGACTTTATCAAAAAAAGAAATTGAGGAAAGAAGCACAAATATATGAAAAGACATGACAAGGGGGAAGTAACCACTGAAACAAAAGAAATTTTAAAAATTATGAGACTTGATACAAATAAATTTGAAGAAATTTGAAAACCTAGAGGAAATGGATAATTTCCTAGGAAATTCAAGTTACCAAAATTGGCCCTATCAGAGTTAGCTTAAATAGGTAAATTTCTTTTTTTTTTTTTTTTTTTTAATCCTAACCCGAGGATATTTTTCCTATTGCTTTTCAGAGATAGTGGAAAAAAGAGAGAGAGAGAGGGAGAGAGAGAGGCATTGATGTGAGAGAGACACATCAATTGGTTGCCTCCTGGGTATGGAGCTTGCAACCAAGGTACATGCCCTTGGCCAGAATTGAACCTGGGACCCTTCAGTCTTCAGGCGGACACTCTAACCACTGAGCAAAACCCGCTAGGGCTAGGCCAATTTCTATAGAAGGATAAAGGAAGTTATTAAGGGACCACACCACAAAAGAGCACCACACCCAGGTGATTTCACAGGGAAAAGGATAAGATTACATCCATATTTCACATCATAGACAAAAAAATAGATTCAAAATGGATTAAAGATCTAAAAATAAAAACCATGCAGGTTATGTAAGAAAACATAAGGAATTCCTTTTTAAGTTTGGTGTAGGGAAAGGCTTTCTAACTATGACTCAAAATCCAGAGGCAATAAAAGAAGTCAAATATGGGGGACATCTGAATTTGTTGATGAATCTATGGGGAAACAAGTATGCCCATGTATTGCTGCTGAGAATGCCAACCAGTACAACTTTTCCAGAGGGAAATTGGCAATACCTTACATAACCTTTCAACCCAGAAATCCCAATTCTAAGAATCTATCATTGAAGATGAACTTCCAACAATACAAACATATAAATGCACAAGGATGCTTGCCACAATAAAATATTGCAAAATATTGGCAACAACCTAAATGCCCATACCTAAGAAAATGTTTAAATAAATTATGCCACATTAGTACAATGGAGTCCTATACTGCTGTAAAAGAAAGAATGAAGATCTCTGTGAGCTGATGAGCAGTGATTTCTATGGCATACTGCCCAAGTGGAAAAAAATCACATTCAGAATGACAAAGTATGGGCTTCCGAAATGTGTTTCTCTATAAAAGCAAGGAGAACACTGCAAAAACTATCAAAAATCAAATGTTTTCAGAACTCTGAAAATTAACCTAAGTCTTGCAACAATCCAAGGAATGTTTATTCAAGAAAAATCTTAGCAAGAATAGTGAGTTTGGCCCTAGCCAGTTTTGCTCAGTGGTTAGAGAGTCGGCCTTAGGAAAGAAAGGTCCCAGGTTAGATTCCGGCCAAGGGCCCATACCTCTGTTTCAGGCTGACCGGGTCCAGGCTCCAGTGAGAAGCAACCACTAGCTGTTTTTCCCTCTTCCTCTCCCTTCCACTCCCTCTGAAAAGGCAATGGAAAAAAATATCCTCAGGTGAGGATTTAAAAATAATAATAATAATAATAATGATAATAATAATAATAGTGAGTTTGTTGGTGCTTTAACTTGCACTAATGCCATTATTCTCTCTTAGCTCCACAACAGCTTTGAAAATCAATAGCCTCACAACTACAGTAGTTGTGAAAAACAGATAACAGGTTTGGAGTTATGCAAAACTCTTGGTGTGAGTTTAATAAGTTGTGTCCATTTTATCTAATTATCAAATTTACAGGCATAGAGGTGTTCATAGTACTCTTGTATTATTCTGTTTATGTCTATGGGATCAGTAGTGATGATTGGTCTTTCATTTCTGATATTAGCAATTTGTGTCCTCTATTTCTTTCTTTTTAATTGGAGAATAATTGTCATATAGCATTATATTAGTTTCAGATGTACAATAAAATTATTTGATTTTATATATATTGCAAAATCAACATAATAAGTCTAGTTAACATTCATCACCATACATAGTTATAATTTTTTTTTTCTTGTGGTGAGGACTTTTAAGACTTATTCTCTTAACAACTTTCAATTATGCAATACAGTAGTATTAACTATAGTCATCATGCTGTACATTACATCCCTGGGACTGACTGATCTTTCATTCTTTCTTTCCCTCTCTTTCTTTCTTCTTTCTTTTTCTTCCTTTCTTCTTTCTTCCTTTCTTTCTTTTTTCTTTCTTTTTTCTTTCTCTTTCTTTCTTTTTCTTTTCTTTCTTTCTTTCTTTCTTTCTTTCTTTCTTTCTTTCTTTCTTTCTTTCTTTCTTTCTTTCTTCTTTCTTCTTTCTTTCTTTCTTTCTTTCTTTCTTTCTTTCTTCTTTCTTTCTTTCTTTCTTTCTTTCTTTCTTCTCTCTCTCTCTCTCTCTCCTTTCTCTTTCTCTTTCTTTCTTTCCTTCTTAGTAAACCTGAATAGAGGTTCTCCATTTTTCTTTTTTATCATTTCAAAGAACCAGCTTTTAGTTTCATCGATTTTATCTATCAATTTTCTGTTTCCAGTGTTCTTAATTGCTGCTCTAATCTTTATTGTTTCTTTTCTTCAGCCTGTTTTAAGCTCATATTGCTCTTCTACTTCTAGTTCCCCTCATCCACAAACATGTATTTGTATACCAGTGTTCATAGGAATATCATAACAATAGTCAAAAGGTAGAAACAATCCACAGTTTCACTGGTAGATGAATGGATAAACATGTGGTGTATACATATAAAAGAATATTATTCAGCCTTAAAAATGAATGAAATTCTGATATACACTACAACATGGATGCACCTTGAAAACTATGCTAAATAAAAGAAACCAAACACAAAAGAGCACATATTATATAATGCCATTTATATGAAATGTCCAGAATGTATAAATCCATAGGCACAAAAAAATAGAATAATGATTGTCATAAGGGAAGTGGTAATGCAGAATGAATATAAGTATAGAGTTTTTTTAGGGGAGTGATAAAAAATATTCAAGAATTAGATTACAGTGATAGTGGCACACTTTTGTGAATATACCAAAAATACTGCATTGAATAATTTTAAATGATGAGATTTATGGTATCTGAATTATATCTAAATAAAAGAAAAATATGTATTTACTATAGAAAATATTAAAAATTAAAACATATGTGTATTTTTATATACTCATTTTGGTTTTGTTAACAAAATTACATAGTAATTCATTGCATGCTTTTTCAACTTAAAAATGGACTGAAGATATTCCACATCATTAACTATTTCTATGAAAAATTTTTTAAAGAACTGCTGATACATCCAGCAACTTAAATGGCCCTCAAAAGCACAATGTTTTCCAAAATTAGCCATACTCAAAAGCACACATGTTATTCCTTTTAATGAAATTAAAAGATAAGCAAAACTGGTCTGTGATAATTGAGATTAAACTAGTGGTTAACTCTAAGGAAGGTATTGACTGAGTTTTTGTATGAAAGTGCTTTTTGAGATTCTAGAAATGTTCTATAGCTTCATCTGGACTATGGTGCTATCAAAGTATGCATGTGTGTATTCATAAAATATATATTTATATAAATATATGGTTATGTAATAATTATATAAAAAACATCTACTGCCAATAATAACCGAGAAACATCGAATTTAAAATAGTCAAAAGATTTGTTCAGACAACTCTCCACTTGTTCATAAGCTCTATTACTTGGTCCCAGCAGCCTCTGGGGTTGTGACATTATTGGTCTTGGCTTCACTCCTCCCATGGGAGGGAAAAGGCACCTGTTTTCAGAAGACATTGGAGGCAAGATCCAGAAGTCGAAGAGCAGCAGTTCAGGTCATCCATTGTCAGTGCACTGGTGGAAACACACTAAACCAAGTGAGTCTTCCACCACCAACCCCATCCTGACCTCACCAGAGTTTGCTATGTACAGAAACTGAAGAGAGAAGGGTCATGTGACTTCTTTGGGGTGTAGCAAGATGGTAGCAGGGATGGAACTTGCACCCAAGTATTCTGGTCCCCTAAGGCCAATGCTTTTCCATCCACCCCTGAACCTTTCTCACAAGTAAGTCTGATGGAAGAAGTGAACTTATCAACAAATTGCACACCAAAGCCACAAAAATGCTTTTATTTAATTGCTACCACAATACAGAATCAAATTAAGGGAGTATAATACATTTCCACTTATCCTTACAAGCTTTTGTACAGTAAACTTTGTTATAAGTGTCCATTTGAATCAATAATTGAAATTTTTATTAAACAACTTTTTCTTGAACCTTAGGAAAAAACTATTTCTTGGGCTGTCAAGTGTGCTGATGCAAGATGTTTATGACTAAACATTGTTTATCACTGCACCCCAACCAAGGGGGGTAGGATTGGTTGATGTTGTCATCTCTTCCTCTCCACTGCTCACCTCAGCTAGGGACAAGAGGGGAGAAAAAGGCTTTTGGAGAAACAATCATTTACAACCTCCATGGAAGGACTCTATGGACTTCTGGTTACCAGTTATTACCTCGAATTCCCTTTTGAATGAAAAAGGAAAACATAAAAACTAATTGTTTAAAAACATCAGGTTGTTTAAATGATCCTAAGTGACACACTAGATCTGATGGATTTAATTGACATTTACAGAACATTCTTTCTGAAAGTTGCAGAATATACATTCTTCTCAAGTGCACAGGGGACATTCTCAAAGATAGACCACATGTTAGGACACAAAACAAGTCTCTACAAGTTCAAGGAGATTAAAATCATATTAAGCATCTTCTCGGACCACAGTGCCATGAAATTAGAAATCAACTACAATAAAAACACTAAAAGACATTTAAACACATAGAGACTGAAAAGCATGTTTTTAAACAATGAATGGGTTACCAAAGAGATCAAGAAAGAAATAAAAATTTCCTGGAAACAAATATAAATGAAACACACAACTCCAAACCTATGGGACACAATGAAAGCAATCCTGAGAGGGAAGTTCATAGCACTACAATCCTACCTCTAAAAACAAGAAAAACTTCTAATAGACTCTTTAACCCTACAAGTTAAAACCTTAGAAAGGGAACAACAAGAAAAACCCAGAGTAAGTAGAAGGAAATAAATAATAAAGATTGGAGCAAAATAAATGACATAGAGACTAAAAAAACAATACGAAAGATCAATGAAACCAAGAGCTGGTTCTTTGAAAAGATAAACCAGATTGATGAATCTTTAGCCAGACTCATCAAGAAACAAAGAGAGAAGACTCAAATAAACAAAATCAGAAATGAAAAAGGTGAAATAACAACTGACCCAACAAAAATACAAAGGATTGTAAGAAAATACTATGAACAACTATATTCCACCAAGCTGGACAACTTGAATGAAATGGATAGATTCCTAGAAAAGTACAACCTTCCAAAACTCAATCAGGGACAGTGTGCCTTGTCTTCTGTGAAGGGAGGAAGGCAAATGAGTTGAGTGGGGCTGGAGGAAACATTGCTCAGCCCAGGATGGAAGCCTTTAGAGATAAACTCAAATGATTGTCTTTTCTAGGAAGCTTTATATTGAAAATCTACATAGCTATTAATAGGTATATTGCTATTTTGTAATTTAAATTAGGTAACATTGGTAGGAGATCAGGGAGGGGAAGATGGCGGCACTGTGAGAAGCAGCAGAGTGTCCCCGCTCCCAGCCATGGACACAATTTACTCCTAAAATTCTACGTAGCCAGCTTGGTAAAAACAGAGAAACATACCTGAGTGGACAGAGTGTAAGTGGGGAGCACTGAAGAAACATCACAAAGTCCGGTAAGAAAGGGGGGGTGTGGGAAGGGAGAGTCTCCACTGAAACCTGTGCTGGGATCCAAGCCCTGAGGCTTGGAGGCTGCAAAGCTCCCTCCCCTAGGGAGTGCGGATCGGCCTCCAAAAATGGGGATCTCACACCCAGAGCGACGAGAGGGGAAGAAGCACCTGGCACACAGGGCAGAGGGACCCAGGGAAGTGGTGAGACCCAGAGGGGTTGGTGCCTTCCTAGGAAACAAAGCCTCTAATGGTGAATGGCGCCTTCCTAGTGAAACAAAGCTTCTAGTGGTGGCTAGGACTGACCTCTAATGCTCGGGGTGCCGACCATAAGGAAGGCTGTCCCAAGGTCTGTGGCATGCAAGTGGTAAAGGACCAGAGGATTGCGTTGAGCAGCCGCACACAGGGACCCTCTGCCTCCCTGTGGGGCATTGTGCTGAGCCCAAGAAAGCACTGAATCTGCGTGGTGCAGGGGAGGGGAGGAGCCCTCCCTCCTTGAGCTCCTGGTGCCCAGAGGCTCGGGTCTATGACCAACCCTGAGGGGCACCATGGCGGAGTGTGGAGCCCCCCAGCTTTGCTGAGACCAGCGGTGCGGGGAGCTGCATGGAGCTGACTTGGGGGTCTCCTACAGCTGGGTGCCATGGTCTGCAGGCAGTGGGACTTTGCTGGGTGGACTCTGCCTGTGTGTTGCTTTGTGCATTTCTGACTTTGATAGTGGAACTGGTTCCCACCTTCCCAGCATGCTCTGTGCCAACAGACCAGTGGAGGCTGGGATTGGCATCTGCACAGTAGAGGGTCTGAGGGGTGGGCTGGATGCAACCAGCTAACCAGAGCTGAGCAGGGAGGGGCAGAGCCCCCCTGCCTCTCCTGCTACCAGGAGCACTGACCCCAACAGGAAAGGGGCGAGTCCCACTCACTGAAGCCCCAGACACACCCGCAGGGTACAGTCCTGAGGGGGAAGGGAGAGCAGCTCACAGGAGGACTTTACAAGAATAAGACTCTCAGGGACTGTTGTTTGGGAACTGGAGGAAATGCTAAAAACCGCTGCTGGGGGCTGGGCAGGCAAAGGGCTCACCAGAAGGTGTTTTTAATTCAACCCACTGAGCCCAGGTTGCTGAAACAGCCCATACAGAAAAGGCAACAGGCTGAAATCAATCTGAACCTGCAGCAGGCCAGGGCATGGGGAACTAGAATCAGAGGACAAGGTAGGGAATGAGGAGCTGGCGGTGAAGCAGAGACTAACTCCTGCAGAGTGAGTGCCTGACAGTGAAACCTCTAAGGGGAGTGATACCCTGAGCTACACTAGCCACCCTGCACCCTAAAGAGTCTACAGAAGACTCTAGAGTAATAGCAGGCAACTACAAGGCTGCAAAATAGCTGACAAGAGGAGGTGGTCCACAAAGAGCCCCAGATCAACCATCTACCTAAGGACACCAGAGCCAAACCTAGATGGCTCCTCACTTTGGCTGATACACAAGTACCTCCCAGGACAACGGAAATTAGCATAAAAAACGGTGACCCTCAGACAACATAAGTTGCCCAGAAAAAACTCACCTGATTGACTATCTTTTTCCTTCTGTTTTTTTGTTTTGTTTTGTTTTGGTTTTGGTTTGGTTTTGTGTTTGTTTTTAGTTTGTGTGTTTGTTTGTTTTTTCTCTTTTTTCCTTAGGGAGAAGAGAAAGGGGAGTAAATTTGTTTTTTCTTCTTTTTTAAGTTTTATAATTTTTTTTTTAAACTTTTTAACTAAATTTTTTTCACTTTTTTATAAAAGAATTTTGTCTTGCTTAGCTTGTTTTTAGTTTTGTTTTGGTTATTTGCTTTGTTTTGTTTTATCCTTGCTTCTACTATCAACACTTTCTTGATATTCCCTGCTTAACGACTGGGACTTTATTATTATAACCAAGTTTACTGCTTTCCTCTATAGTTTACTAACAAATCTCTTACCGGACTCTCTCCCTGCCTGGGCTATCTTTCTCTCTCTCTGTCCTCTCGATCCACTAGCATAACTTTCTTATCTTTTTCTTTTTTCTCTTTCTACTTTTCTTTCCTTCTTTTGTTATCCTCCCTTCTGTCTTCCTGTCTTCTTGTTTGATTGTAAGTTTCTCTTATTCTCTTTATTGTATTTTTGTTTTCTCATTTTCAACTATTATCTTATTCCTATTCTCTCCCTTAATTTTTTGCTGGCCCTTCTTTCAGAAACTTTTCTCTGCTTCTGTTATCTCCCAATAGCTTCTCTATTTTTTACATTTTAGTTTATTATTATTTTCTAAGTTTACACCACTATTAACAACAATATACATCTCTCTCTCTCTAACCGTTACTTTTCTTTCTCTCTTTCTTTCTTTAAGCATTTTTTTTTTTCTGTGTGTGTGTTCTCCCTTCACTCTCCCAGTTCTATTTTCACATGGGTTGTTTTCATTGTGACTGTTAAGATATTTTGTAAGATACCTCTTGTTTCCTGGAAGTTTAGTTGTATATTGTCCTGCCTTGACAGCACCCATACAACAGCTTACATGACGAGGTTGGGGCTGAGACACAGCTAGCCAACATGAGAGGAGGGTCCTCCCAAGGACTGATCAACCACAATCTAGACCCAACCACAACAGGAGAACATAAAGAAACTACAAAAGGGACACCCACAAGAGGGACACACCTAGAGCAAAGAGCTCAGAAGTAACACACCTCTGGGCTCCACTGGACCCACAAGACAAAATCCCATTGCGCAAAACTGGGAGACAACAAATATATCTAATATATAGATACAAACACTAAGACCTACCAAAATGGGGAGACAAAGAAAGAATCCCCAAATTAAAGAAAAGGAAAAATCTCCAGAAAAAGACTTTGATGAAATGGAGTTAAGCAAGTTATCAGAAACGGAGTTCAAAGTATTGATGATGAAGATGTTCAAGGAACTTAAGGAGACACTAGATGATAAGATCGAGGATCTAAGTGAAAACATAAAAAAAGAGATACAAACCATAAACAAAACTCAGACAGAGATAAAAAATGCTGTATCTCATATCAGGAATGCACTGGAAGGAATTAAAAGCAGGCCCAATGAAGCACAGAAAAGGATAAGTGACTTAGAAGACAAGGTAGAACAAATCACACAATCAGAGCAGCAAAAAGAAAAAAAAAAACACTTAAAAAGCATGAGGACAGTCTAAGGGAGCTTTGGGACAACATGAAGTGAAACAACATTCACATTATAGGAGTGCCAGAAGGAAGGGGAGGAAAGAGAGCAAGGGATAGAGAACTTAGTGGAGGAGATAATGATGGAAAACTTCCCTATGCTGGCGAAGGAGAAAGCCACACAAGTTCAGGAAGCACAGAGGGTTCCAAACAAGAGGGACCCAAAGAGACCCACTCCAAGACACATCATGATTAAAATGGCAAATGTCAAGAACAAAGAGAAAAATATTAAGGGCTGCAAGAGAGAGACAAGCAGTGATCTACAAGGGAACCCCCATAAGGCTGACAGCTGATTTCTCAACAGAGACTCTTGAGGCCAGAAGGGAGTGGCATGAACTTCTCCAAGTAATGAAAAGCAAGAACATGCAACCAAGATTGCTTTATCCAGCAAGGCTATCATTTAAAATTGAAGGTGAAATAAAAAGCTTCACAGACGAAAAAAGCCTAAAGGAGTAGAGTAGCACGAAACCAGCATTGCAAGAAAAGCTAAGAGGACTGCATTAAGAAAAAGAAGGAATAGTGAGAGAAAGGTACATCAGTATAAAGAGGAAAAATGGCATTAAATAAGTTGATATTAATAGTAACCTTAAATGTAAACGGAATAAATGTTCCAATCAAAAGTCATAGGGTAGCAGAATAGATAAAAAAAAACAGGACCCAAACATATGCTGTCTACAAGAGACCCACCTGAGAGCAAAAGACTCACATAGGCTAAAAGTGAAGGGATGGAGTAAAATATTCCATGCAAACGGAAAGGAAAAGAAAGCTGGAGTTGCAATTCTTATTTCTGACATAACAGACTTCAAAATAAAGACCATAACAAGAGACAAAGATGGTCACTACATTTACTAAAGGGATCAATCCAACAGGAGGAAATAACCCTTATAAACATTTATGCAGCCAATATAGGAGCACCTAAATATATAAAAAATTTCTTGGGGGACTTTAAAGGGGAGATTGACAGCAACACAATCATAGTGGGGGACTTTAACGCCCCACTGTCAGCATTGGACAGATCATCATGACAAAAAATCAACAAGGAAATGCAAACCTTAAATGACTCACTAGTCCTAATGGATTTAATTGACACTTACAGGACATTTCACCCCAAAGCAGCAGAATACACATTCTTCTCAAGTGCACATGGAACATTCTCAAAAATAGACCACATGTTAGGGCATGAGGCAAGTCTCTACAAATATAAGAAGACTGAAATCATATCAAGCATCTTCTTCGATCACAATGCCATGAAACTAGAAATCAACCACTATAAAAAAAACTCAAAAATATTCAAACCCATGGAGGCTAAAAAGCATGTTATTAAACAATGAATGGGTTACCAAGAAGATCAAGGAAGAAATCAAACACTTCATGGAAAGCAACTAAAATGAACAGACAACAACACAAAACCTATGTGACATGGCGAAAGCAGTCCTGAGAGGAAAATTCATAGCATTACAGGCCTATTTCAAGAAACAAGAAAAAGATCTAATGAAGCATCTAACACAACAACTAAAATAACTAGAATGAGAACAGCAAGAAAAGCCCGGAGGAAGTGGAAGGAAAGAATAAAAATCAGAGCAGAAATTAATGACATAGAGACTAAAAAAATATATAAAAAAAGCAATGAAACCAAGAGCTGGTTCTTTGAAAAGGTAAATAACATTGATGCACTGTTAGCCAGACTCACCAAGAAACAAAGAGAGAAAACCCAAATAAATAATATCAGAAATGAAAGAGGCAACAACTGACCCAACAGAAATACAAAGCATTGTAAGAAAATATTATGAGCAACTATATGTCAACAAATTGGGCAACCTGGGGGAAATGGACAAATTCCTAGAAGCATACAACCTTCCAAAGCTGAATCAAGAAGAGGTAGAAAACCTGAATAGGCTGATAACAACTAATGAAATTCAAGCAATAATGAAAAAACTCCCAGCAAACAAAAGTCCTGGATCAGATGGATTTACAGGCAAGTTTTACCAAACATTCAAAGAAGAATTAACACCTATTCTATTCAGAGTATTCCAGAAAATTCAAGAGGAGGGAAAACTCCCAAACTCTTTTTATGAGGCCAGCATCATCCTAATCCCAAAACCAGATAAAGGTACTACAAAGAAAGAAAATTACAGGCCAATATCCCTAATGAACATAGATGCTACAATCCTCACTAAAATGCTAGCAAACTGGATCCAGCAATACATTAAAATGTCATACATCATGACCAGGTGAGATTTATTCTGGGGATGCAAGGCTGGTACAACATCCGCAAATCAATAAATGTGATACATCTCATAAACAAAATGAAGGACAAAAATCATATGAACATATCAATAGATGCAGAAAAAAACATTCGACAAAATCCAGCACCCATTTCTGATGAAAACTCTCAGCAAAGTGGGAATAGAGGGATCATACCTCAACATAATAAAGGCCAAATATCACAGACCTACAGCCAACATCATACTCAATGGGCAAAAACTAAAACCATTTCCATTAAAAACAGGAACAAGACAGAGATGTCCACTTTCACCACTCTTATTCAACATAGTACTGGAAGTCCTTGCCACAGCTATCAGAGATGAAGCAAACATAAAAGGTATCCAAATTGGAAAGGAGGAAGTAAAACTGTCATTATTTGCAGATGACATGATCTTGTAGATAGGAAAACCTAAAGATTTCATCAAAGTACTACTAGATTTGATAAACGAATTTGGCAAGGTAGCTGGATACAATATCAACATCTGGAAATCAATGGCATACTTATACACCTACAATGAACTTTCAGAGGGAGAAACTAAAAAAGCAATACCATTTACCATTGCAACTAAAAAAATAAGATACCTAGGAATAAACCAAGGACATAAAAGACCTGTACTCAGAAAACTACAGGACACTGAAAAAAGAAATAGAGGAAGATTTCAACAAGTGGAAGAATATACCATGCTCATGGATTGGAAGAATTAATATCATTAAAATATCCGTACTACCCAAAGCAATTTATAAATTCAATGCAATTCCTATTAAAATACCAACAGCATATTTTACAGACCTAGAACAAACATTTTGAAAATTTATATGGAACCAAAAAAGACCCCGAATAGCTGCAGCTATCTTCAGAAAAAAGAACAGAGTGGGAGGGATCACTTTACCGGACTTCAAACTATAGTACAAAGCCACTGTAATCAAAACCGCCTGGTATTGGTACAACAACAGGCATATAGATCAATGGAACAGAACAGAGACCCCAGAAATAGACCCACACCATTATGGTCAGTTAATATTTGACAAAGGAGGCAAGAGTATCCAATGGAGTAAAGACAGTCTCTTCAATAAGTGGTGCTGGGAAAATTGGACAGATACATGCAAAAGAATGAAACTAGACCACCAACTTTCACCATACACAAAAACAAAGTCAAAATGGATAAAAGACTTAAATGCAAGTCAAGAAACCATAAATATCCTAGAAGAAAACATAGGCAGTAAAGTCACAGACATCCCACGTAGTGGAATTTTCACTGATACATCTCCTAGGGCAAGAGAAACAAAAGAAGAAATAAACATATGGGACTACATCAAACTAAAAAGCTTCTGCACAGCAAAAGAAAACAGCCTCAAAATTCAAAGGAACCCCATGGTCTGGGAAAACATATTTGCCAAGGATGTATCTGATAAGGGGCTAATATTCGAAGTGTACAAAGAACTCACATTACTCAGCAAGAGGAAGACAAACCCAATTACGAAATGGGCAAAGGACTTGAATAGACACTTCTCCAAAGAGGACATACAGATGGCCAAGAGACACATGAGAAAATGCTCCACGTCGCTAATCATCAGGGAGATACAAATTAAAACCACAATGAGGTATCACTTCACACCTGTCAGAATGGCAACCATCAACAAATCAATGAACTACAAGTGCTGGTGAGGGTGTGGAGAAAGGGGAACCATAGTACACTGCTGGTGGGAATGCAGACTGGTGCAGCCACTATGGAAAGCAGTATGGAGTTTCCTCAAAAGATCAAAAATTGATCTGCCATTTGACCCATTGATCCCACTTTTAGGAATATATGCTAAGGAACCCAAAACCCCATTCAGAAAGAACTTATGCACCCCTATGTTCATAGCAGTGCAATTTACAATAGCTACGATCTGGAAACAGCCTAAGTGCCCATCAATAGATGAGTAGATAAAAAAGCTGTGGAACATTTACACCATGGAATACTATGCAGCTGTAAAAAAGAAGCAGCTTTTATCTTTTGAGACAGCATGCAGGGAACTAGAAAGTATTATGCTAAGTGAAATAAGTCAGTCAGAGAAAGATAAGAACCACATGACCTCACTTATATGTGGAATATAACAAACAAAATAAACTGATGAACAAAGTGGATCCAGAGACATAGAAGCATGGAACAGACTGAGGGATCTCAGAAGGAAGGCGGGTAGTGGGGAGTGGGTAGGGAGAGATTAATCAAAGAACTTATATGTTTATAAGCATAACCAGTGGACACAGACATTGGTATGGGGAAAGCCTGGGGGTAGTTTGGAGGGTTCAATGGGATAAAAAGGGGACATCTGTAATATTCTCAGTCATAAAGATAAAGAAACTTTAAAAAAAGAGAGAATATTGGAACCACACAAAAAAAAAAAATACAGAAAGAACCACACTGCAGTGTTACCTCAAACAAACAAACAAAAAAAGAAAACAAACAAACAAAAAAACACATCAGGCTGTTTAAAAACTTCTCTGAGGTAAAGTATAGTTATGAATTACAATATTAAAAACATGACTATAATTGATCCTAGCAACCATATATTTAAATTTTAGAAGAAATCGGTTTATGAATGGATTTGTTTCTCTGAATATAAATGAAAAAAAAAAATTCTGGCAGATACTAAAAAAGGTGACTACAAATAGGTAAAAACATGTAATTCTTTGCATTCATGTTGGACTCTAAAGATCAGCACTGATGTTTGAATTTTCACAAAATAAAAATAATTCAGTGTGGTCATAGCTTTCATTTTGCCATTTGATTTCATAGGCATAAAAATGTATTTTAATAAGAACTTGTCAAATTATTTATTTAGATATGGGTCATATTTTGTTGCTGGAATTTAGAAACAAAACTGTTTCAACTACTTGTACTTTATCACAACTGCCTTTCTGATTGCCATTAAATGTACAATATAGAGTTACACACTTAGGCACATAAAGCTCTGTGGTCACATTAACTTTATAGGGCACACCTTCACCAGTGTACATGTCCCCCAATCCCTCCCTCAGGGAATGGGAGAAGAAAGCAGGAACAGAAAGGAGGAAATGAGAGAAGGTGAGAAAGGGAAACAGAAGTGGGAAAAAAATCAAAGTCTAAAATATCAAAGATCACTTTGGGCTCAAGGTCAGCAGTAAGAAGAAAGGTAGGCTCAGAACAGATGTCAAACTAGACTGCAATTTGGTCTCTAAAATAGCACACACACACACACACACACACACACACACTTTTGAAAGTATGTGATGTAATGGAGTTACCTGAATGATGGAATTAGCTTACACCATGGCCGTCAGTGTCTGCGAATCTTTCTGTGTTTAAATGTAGTGAGGTGCCTCCCTTAGGATTACATATTCTAGACAAACTTGAAAGTCGACCACTGCTTGGCCACCCACTAAAAGCATTTTTCACACAGCCATTTCATCAGAATCAACTTCAGCATCAATAACCACAACCTCATGGTAATCATTGCTGTCATTGGTGACCACAGTGGAGTCAAGAGGGTCAGTGGCAGCAGGGGGCTCCAGTGGACTGGCAGGGTTGGAGGAAAGTTCAGGGAGGTCAGTAACATCACACTCCAGGTGTCCAGTAGCAGTGGTCTCAGAGTGACAAGACGCAGTGAGCTCATAGTGTCCAGCAGTAGAGGGCTCAGGGTAACCAGTGATGGCAGGCTTGGGGTAACTGGTGGCAGCAGGCTCAGGATAGTTGGCAGTAGAGGGCTCGGGGTAGCTGGTAGCAGGCTTGACATGGCCAATGGTGGGTTTAGGGTGGCTGGTGACAGGGCTGAAGGCACTCTTGGAGGGGCTGCCAGTAAGGATGTGGTAGTCAGTGACAGGCTTGTGGTGGTTGGAGGCAGGCTTGAAATGGACAGAGGGAGGCTTGAAATGGTCAGAGTCACCCTTGAAATGAACAGAGGCAGGCTTAGTGTAGACAGTGGCAGGCTTGGTGTGACCAGAAGCAGACTTGGAGTGACCAGAGGCAAGCTTGGAGTGGCTAATGATAGACTTGTGGTGGTCAGAAACAGATTTGTGGTAGGTAGAAGCAGGCCTGGAATGGCCAGAGGCCAGCTTGGGGTGGCCAGAGGCAAGCTCGGGTTGGTCAGCTACAGCATTACTAGGTAGTGGAACATGCCGGATGTTCATTGGTATTTCCTCCAGAGCAGGACAGGCATAGGCATGGTCTTGTTCATGGGCTTGTTCTGGAATTTGGTCACAGGCATGGGCACAGGCATGAGTACAGGTATGGGTAATGGCTAGGGCCCCGGCCTTCCACATCTCACGCATATCAGTGATGATGCCAGAGAGGAAGAGAATAGGGTGCCTAATAGCATGGAAGATGGTCCAGTATTCTCTTTGGAAATTCTCATTGAGGAGCCCATAAAGAACAGCGTTGAGGGAGCTAATGAAATAGGCTATGAAATGGGCTGTAAGATAAAGCCATTTAGGGATCTTGCTTACCATCTCTTTTGGACTCACAGACACCAAGTCAGTGAGCACGTTGATAGGGCACCAGCATACTGCAAAAAGGAGGAAGACCACGAACATGGTTAGAAAATTGCAAACCTCAGTAAGTTGGTTGTCAGGATTTTGCCCAGCAGGGTCACGGGCTACCAGCACTTTCATCCAGATCCTCACATAGCAAAAATCCACTATGAGCACAGGGATGACAAAGTGGATACAGACCATGGTCACAGCAAAGATGGGGTTGTTCAGATAGTTGAAGATGCAGGTATAGGTGCAAGGATCATACTTGATGGTGCCAATGTACATGTTGGGCAGGACATCCAGGATGGTCATGATCCAGCTGGCAACCAGGTAAATGCATGTATTGCGCAAGCTGAATATCCGCTCATACTGGAGGCTGTGACAGATGTAGCAGTAATGATTGATGGCAATTGCCACGATATTGAAGATAGAGTCGACCACGCTCAGCCCTGTGATAAATCTGACCACCTGGCACCGGAACTTGCTCAGATCCCAGCCCCCGATGGCCATGGCATGCAGCATCAGAGGGTAAGGGTAGATGGCCACCAGCATATCAGCCACAGAGAGGCTAACCACAAAGATGTTGCCTGAAAATCACATCCGGGGAAAGAGAGGGGGAAAGACAGAGAAGAATAAATGGGTAAGTATAAAAAACTACAAATTTAAGCTGGAGGAAAAGGCCAACTGGAGTCTTGATAATTTAGAATTCTAGAATTCTTTCAAAGAAATACACCTTTTTAAAAATATTTATTTACAAACATATCCCAAGTGATTCTGATGCACAGCCAGTTTTGGGAGACTCGTCCTTTGTCCACATTATTTCTTCAATAAGCAGTAAGTCCAAAAGCCCCTTTAGGAGCCCTTCACACTCACACAGGGACAGGATGCCACCATTTTCAACAAAAACAAAATGCAAACTTTTTTCCCACGGTGGTGAGAGAGGGGAGATGACCCTAGAGGTGAGCTAGATCAAGCTGTTGTAGGAAGCAGGATGGAGAGTGGGGCAGGGGAGAGGTTGGAAGAATGTCAAGAAGCTTCCATAACCTGCACCCCCAAAATTAGGCCTTTGCCTTCTCAAGCCTAGCATTGCATTCATAACGCAAACAAGTCTACAGAGAACTGTAGTGTTCTTAAGCAGTCTTTCCCAGCAAAATTAGACAAGAACCTAAGACTTAGCCTAGTAAAATTTACCATTTCCAAGGAAACCTAAGAATAAAAACTGAGGGGAAGACAGGGAACCCTGTAAAATTTAGTGTGAGACCAAAGAAATAGTGAGCAGGGATTTTTTTTTTTTTAATCTTGAAAATCCTGGAAGGATTAGCAGAAATGCAGGTTCAGTCCAGGCTCTGAACCGCATGGGCACATTTGCCGCCCTGCACCAGGATCTAGCCCCTGGCACTGAGTATTCTGGAGCTGCTAAACAGGAAAGTGAAAGGAAAGTGTGTGTGTGTGTGTGGGGGGGGGGGGGGGTTCTACTCCCACTCTAGTTTTGTAAGGCAGCGGTAGGAACAGTTTTCCTAAAACTTTTCAAAACAAAAAGAAAAGTAGATGCAAGCACAGAGCCCTCTTTCTTTGGAAACACCTGGTTGCTAATTAGCACTGGTTTGGCAAAATATTGCACTTCATCTAGGACTGGGAGAAAATGAGTACTTTTGAAGACAGTAAAGGAATGGCTCCTCTGCCTACGCTCCCAGGGTAGTAGCCTCAGTGCTTTCTACCCAAGAGGATTTTTCTAGGGTTTCCCTCAAAGTAATGGATTTCGCGAAGAAAAGCGAGAGGGCAAAGCCTTAAAAACAAAGCCACAACAACCATAAAAACCTGTACTTGAATTATAGAAGGAAAGGAAGAAGGAGAGAAGTAAGGTAAGAAGAAAATTAAAGAAAAGAAAATGGGCTTCTCAGATTGCCCCGGGGCTGCGTGGTTTTGTCCCTTGGGACCGAACTACTGAAGTGAAGGTGAGGTCGAAGTGTGCGGCCCATTTCCCCAGGGGATCAAAGAGAAACCAACACATCCACCAAAGTCTAGAAGAAAACTTAATGACTGCGTGCCGTCCAGGGCATTTTGAAATGTGTGGTGTTTGTGATTCCTCATCTCAGCAAAATAATCCTCCAGAGACTGGCCACCTCCTCCCCCGCGCCCGGACCGCCAGGGTCCAGTAGGTACCCGAACCCGTAAGACCCCGCCCCCTCTCCCTGTACTCCCGGGGGCCCCAGAAAGAACTTGGCCTGAGACCCTGAGCGCTGCCCCCTCCTTACCCCTCTTTTCCGCAGCCAAAACGCAGAGTTTGGGCCCCTTTGCCCTTCCCTACTGAGCTCTGTCCCACACAACCTGCAAAGCGGGCTCACCAATTCGCAGTGTCTGCTGCCCCTAGCCCCGGCCCAGGTCCCAGCACCCTAGGAAGCCCCGCCCGCAGCCGGCTCCCTTCCCTGAGCTCTGGCTGTTAGCGAGGGGAGTCTTGCTTGCCACTCCACCGCATCCCAGATCCCCCTCACTCTGCAGACTCTCTGAGCCTTCCCACCGCCCCTCTGAGCAGTCCTGCAGTCCTGCTGCAATTCTGTCTTCTATCCAACCGCACCCCCACCCCCGCTTCTGAACCTCACCTCCGCCCCGCACATCGACCCCGGTACCCAGCTTACGGTCTTCCGGATCTCCGCCGCCACAGCCTGCTGCGCCCAGCCTGCTTCTCGCCTCTGTCCACAGTGCGCCCTGAGACTGGCGGATGGAGCTCGGTTCCCGCGGGCTCAGACTAACCCGCTCCATACTCAGGCGCTGGGGTCTGTGCTCCGCCTCCAGCGCATCCCAGAAGCCAAGGCGAGCAGGGAATAGGCCCCCCAAAGGCGCGGCTGCTGCGCTGCCTTAGGAAAGCGCCACCGCAGCCGCCTAAACTTAACTTTCCCAGAGCGGGTCTCAGCCCCACTGCTCCTCTTGCGTCCATTCTGCCCTCGCTGCCTCTGCGCGGCCACCTCTGTGGTGTCTGGCTCCGCGTGCTGTCCCCGGGTGGCTGATGGACTCTCCGTTAGGGTGCAAGCTTCCTCTGCATCAGGTTCCCAACTGGCAAGAGTAGGCGGCCTGCCACACACTTCGGGAACCCGAACTTTGCATTTGGCCCCCCAAAGCTAAATCTCTGAGCTCCCCCAGCCTAGAGAAGCTCTAAGTTTATGGGGCTCAGGCATAACATCACCGCCCAGGTTCTCAGGGAATTGGGGAGCAGGGACATACAGTGTGAAGGCCTGTCCATGGATTCCCTATTACGGGTACCCAAACTAACACCCTAAGGGTTTCGGCTGGCTGCTCGCTGGGTAAAGAGAAGGAACGATAGCTTACCAGAATTTCGGAGCTTCTTGTTCTTCCCCACAGCCAAAATGACCATGGAGTTGCTGGTGAGGTCTATGATGATGGTGATAACCATTGGGCAGAACATAAAGGTGATTAGAGCTGGTGGGTAGTCTGGCTGTGGCAGCTTACGGCCAATGAAGCCATATCGGGTGGGGACTGCCAGAGTAGGCACCATGTTGCTGCTGGAGACAGTTAGGATCTCCCAGCCAGTCCAGACAGCAAAACCTGCTCTGTGATCAGGAGCTTCCGGAAAGTGGCTTCCCCTTTGAGAATCAGAGAGCAAATGACAGCATTCCGTCCCCTCTCGGATGAGCTTTTAAAGCCTCAAGAGGCAAATAGCCCCACCCCAAATCCCTCCCTCTGACCAATCAGACCTGCTTGACCACCCCTGCTTTAGTCACCAACTCTTTCTGGACAAATCCACATTGAGGTGTCGTCTTGCTTTGGATTGCTTTATTTGTGCTTCCTCTCTACCCCACCTCCCAACCTTCCCCTAGGTACATCTGGTCTTGAGAAGCTCAGAGTCCACCTCCCTCCCCCACACACCCCAGCCATTGCGCATCCATTTCTAGCAAATTCTCCTTCCACTTCCAACACAAACACTGCGCAAAACGATGTAAATGGCAGAGCAGAATCCTTCTTGGGATCCAGTGTCAACCCAAGCCAGTCTGAAGCCCCCAGCAGAATGTGACAAGCGGCCAGTGGCCCTTTGAACCCTAGATATATGCCCCTACAGTCTCCTTAAGAGGCTCATCTTACTCCCGGCATTCTTGCTTGTTCAGAGCCTTCTGCACTCCCAGGGGGAGCAGGGAACAGCTGCTGGATGCTTACGTGCCAAATCTAAGACCCCGTATCCAGGGAACTCAACCCCTCTCCTGTGTCTGCCAGGACCAGGTTGGTTTCCTTAGCAGCAATGGCTGGTGGCCACTCAGTCCGGTCCCGGACTTGCACTCTCTATGAGGAGATGACCCCTGCGCCCGGCTCTAGCAGCAGGGATAGAACCTGTACTCTTGAAGCAGAGGAGGTGACCACTCCAACACAACTTTGGAGCGAGAGAGTTCTTCCCCTTCCCAGGTGACGGTCACCCTGGCTGTGGGAGCTCAGGTGTTGCTTTGGGGAAAAGGAAAACGCAAAGAAAGCCCTTCTTTTGGGCCGCTGCTCCTCAAAAGAAACCCAGGATGAGTAACTCTGGCTCCTATGCTCCCCAGGTGGCGCAAGGCGCTTGGGAAAGCTGGTGGAGTTGTGCCGCAGTGGTGGAACAGGCGCTGAGGTGGTTGCAGGCTTGGCCAAGAAGCCACAAGGAGACCAGCGCCTCCTGCCCCAGGCACAACTTACTTCGGTCATTCTTCCTTGTCATCTCATTTTGTCTTTCTCTAAGTCAGGCAGTCCCCTAGCCCTGCGGATCTCCCATCCGAGGCATCACGTTTCCCTGCGTGTGCCCAGGCAATCAGAGCTCTGGCCAGGAAATCCGAATGTTTCGGGCGAGATTCTCATACTCGCTCACTCAACAATCTTGGTCACCGGAGTGGATTTCTGCCTGCTACTAAAAGTTATGGCTCTTGTTGAGAAACTTCCCAGAAAATTTCAGCAAACATCTTGAAAATTTTCCTAGATTGGCCTACTTGGCCTCAGTAGGGGAGAGGGAATTGTTTGTCCCAGAGCGCCACCGTCTGGACATAGCCGCTCTCCTGCCCCACCCGGAGAGGGGAGGAAACCCGGTAGCGGCTGGGGGAGGATTCGGTGCGGGACTTCAACATTCAGGGACCTTTAACGGAAAAAACAGGTCGGACAAAAAACTAGATTGCATGCACTTTCTCTAGCTTAAAAGTCCAAGTAGGAATGTGTCCCTTGTTTGAAGATGAATCCCACCTCCCACCCAACCCTCACAGACACAACAATCCTGCACTCCTACAGAGAAGGGAATCGGCTGGAAAAATGATCTTTTGCTTGCAGCCTTTTCACATTATCTCACTGCTCCAGGTTGTCTGGAACTCGGGCTGCACGCTCTCAAGGCTGGACTTAGCCAGGATTTATCCTTAAACGCAGCCCAAGAATCGGCTCTGCTGTCCTCCCTAGGTAACTGTGAGCCTCTGAAAAGGGGCAGCAGCCAAAAGCCCAGCCACACCTTGGAGTAGTTCGTCCACATCAGGCTGCTGGCGCCGTTCCCCGAGGGTTTAGATACTTTAACTTGTGGCAAGGATAGATTTTTTAATTCAAATAAACAAAAATTTGAAGAAAAAAAGGAAGCAAGCATTCTAGTAGGTTAAGACACTGGAGTCTCGTCTGCCCCATCCTCCAAATCCTATTAAGAGAGCTGGCAAACTGTTATGTCAGGCATTGTTATATTTCAGTGCACTGTAATTCTGAGATGCGGCGGCCCCCTAGCCTGTGGAGGCCCAGGGCGCTGGGAATTCTCCTTGGATGTGGCCTGAACTTTCCTGGGACTGAGGAGTGAGCGGAGTGAGCTGATCCCCTGGCCCCTGTTTTGACACTGCTTGACCAGGACACAGTGATACTTGGATTTTTCAATACTAGACTGGAAGAGTCAACTATTTTAATATTCTAGGATGAGGGAGAACTCTGCATCTGGTTAAATTAATTTTCTTATTTTTATGAAATATCTTAATATCCTGAACTTTGTCCCAGTCCTAAGAAAAACATATGGAGTCAGTTATGTGGATACATAGGAGAGGAAAAACCAATCTGCATTTCCAAGTGTAAGAAAAGACTCCTGTTGCAGTAGTTCAATTACTTTGGGACAACAAAGGGGAGGTGCTTTCTGCAGTAGAATGCAGTACAAGTGGTTTATTTCTTTCGAAAGATTTTTAATTTGTCTTTCTAAATGGCCTGCCAGGAAACTCTAATAACTGGATGGTGGAAACACTTTATGTGATATTTCAAAGCTATTAAGATATAGAATCAAAATAGAGGAGACATAGGACATTCTCTGGGAACCCCAGGAAAATTTGGAAACCCATAAGGGAATTGAGAAGGAGAATAAAACGATGGATAGTGGACAGGAAATTGCATAGAAATTTGCAATCCTGGAGCCGAGCCATGTCCCAATGTGTTCCCTTCCCCTAAGTCACTCATTATGGGGTGAAAGAAACTACCCAGTCTCTCAAAGAACTCCCACCACTGAAATCTAGGGACATCCCAAGCAGAAGTGGTGCCAAGAAGCGTTCTGTATAGAAGGTAGGTATTAATAGATTTTTTCCCCCTCTTCTTGCTGGTGTTGAAACCTTTATTTCATTTCAGCCTCCACATTTCTCATCCTCTGAAGAACTGAAGATCAGGGTGGGCCTGGAAGTAGGATGGCAGCTGGCAACTTGGCACTCTTTTTAAAGGTGAGTGAGAACAAGTGAGCAGTTTCTGCTCAGAAATGGGTGATTTTCTTACACACAAGAGAATAATGCTGCATCTTCAAAGCTCTGATTATGGTGGCAACAGTGGAAGGTCATCTTTCATCATGCCTTCTAGATTTTGTTCAATCCTCAAGTATTGTAATAATACTTTACCTATAATTAGTGCATTGACAATTTATTTATTTTTAATATTTTTTATTTTTCAATTACAGTTGACATACCATATTATATTAGTTTCAGGTGTAAAACCCTGTGGTTAAACTTTTATATAACTTATGAAGTGATCACTCTGATAAATCTAGTACTCATCTGACACCACACAGTTATTACACTATTATTGACTATATTCCCTATGCTGTACTTTACACTCTAATGACTATTCTGTAATCACCTATTGGTACTTCTTAATTCCTTCATATTTTTCACTCATCCCTCCCATCTGCCAACCATCAAAATGTTCTCTGTATCATGAGTGTTTCTGGTCTGCTTGCTCATTTACTGTTTGTGGGTTTTTCTAGATTCTACACCTAAATGAAATCACATGGCAGTTATCTTTCTCTGTCAGTCCCATTTCACTCAGCACAATACCCTATACATCCATCCATATTGGTGCAGATGGCAAGATTTCATTGTACTTTTTCTCTATCTTTTTTTTTTTTTTTTTTTATGGCTGAGTAATATTACATTGTATATTTGTACCACTTCTTCATTATCCATTCATCTACTGATGAACACTATGTTGCCTCCATATCTTGGTTATAGTAAATAATGCCGCAATAAACATATGGATGTATATGTCTTTTTAAAATGTCTTTATTGATTTCAGAGACAGGAAGGGGGAGGGAGAGAAACATCAATGATGAGAGTCACTGATCTGCTGCCTCCTGCACGGTACCTATTGGGGATTAAGCCTACAACCCGGACATGTGCCCTGACCAGGAATTGAACCGTGACTTCCTGGTTCACAGGCCGATGCTCAACCACTGAGCCACACTGTCTGGGCTGTATATGTCCTTTTGATTAAGTGTTTTGAATTTCTTCAGATAAATAAACAGAAATGGAACTGCTGGGTCTTTTATGGTCTCTTGTTGTAGACTTTGTTTTAAAGTCTGTTTTGTTTGGTATAAGTATTGCTACTCCAGCTTTTTTTATTTTCTCATTTTCATGAAATGTATTTTCTGTGTGTCTTTTGATTTGAAGTGAATCTCTTGCAGGCAGCATAACTAAGGGTCTTGTTTTGCTTTCCATTCAGCTTCCATGTATCTTTTGATTGGAGCATTTAATCCATTTACATTTAAAGTAATTTTTGATAGATATGTATTTATTGGCATTTTATTACTCATATTTTTATCTTTATTTTTCTTCTTAAAGAAGACCTTTTAACATTTCTTTTTCTAAAATGTATATTGTTGGAAGTATTACAGATATCCCCCCTTTTTTCCCCATTGATCCCCTCCACCCCACGTCTGCTCCCCCCTCCAGGCCTACACCACACTATTATCTGTATACATGGGTTATGCATATATACATATAAGTTCTTTAATTAATCTCTCCTGACCCACTTCCTCACCCCTGCCTTCCCACTGAGATTCATCAGTCTGTTCCATGCTTCTGTGTCTCTGGATTTATTTTGTTCCTCAGTCTATTTTGTTTATTTGATTCCACATATGAGTGAGATCATGTAAATCTGAGTCAGGAAGAATCAGAAAACCTGAATAGGCTAATAACAACTGACAAAATAAAAGCAGTAATAAAAAAATCCCAGCAAACAAAAACTGTGGTCTGGACTGCTTCACTGAGGAGCTTTCTAATTCTTTAAGTTGTAGGGTTAGTTTACTAAAAAAATTTATTGCTTTTTGAGGTAGGCCCACAGTGCTATGAACTTCCCTCTTAGGACTGCTTTTGCTGTGTCCCATAGATTTTGGGTTGTTGTTCATTCATTTTCATTTGTTCCCAGAAAGTTTTTGATTTTTTTCTTGATCTTATTGTAACCCATTCATTGTTTAATAACATGTTATTTAGTCTCCATGTGTTTGCATGTTTTTGAGTGTTTTTACTGTAGCTGGTTTCTAATTTCATGCTCTGTGATCTGAGATGCTTGATATAATTTCAATCTTCTTGAACTTCTAGAGACTGGTTTTATGTTCTAACATGTGGTCTATCTTTGAGGATGACCCATATGCACTTGAGAGGAATGTATATTCTGCAGCTTGGGGTGGAATGTTCTGTAAATATCAATTAAATCCATTCGATCTAGTGTGCCATTTAGTCCCTGTTTCTTTGTTGACTATTAGTCTTGAAGATCTATCCAGTGAAGTCAGTGGGGTGTTAAAGTCCAGGACTATGAATGTATTGCTGTTGATCTCTTCTTTAAAATCCTTAAAGTTATTGATAGGTCCTTATTTATTGCCATTTTAATTCTTTATGTCTATGTTTCTCTCTCTATTTCTTCTTATTACAACAGTCCCTTTACTACTTCTTGCAATGTTTCTATTTCTACTTCTAATTACAGCACTCCCTTTAACATTTCCTGCAATGCTGGCTTGGTGGTGATGAACTGCTTTAGCCTTTTTTTGTCTGGGAACCTCTTTATTTCACCATCTATTTTGAATGATAGCCTTGCTGGATAGAGTAGTCTTGATTTCAGATCTTTGCTTTTCATTACCTTGAATACTACATGTCATTCCTTTCTGGCCTCTAGACTTTCTGATGAGAAGTAAGCTGACAACCTTATGGGAGCTCATTTGTAGGTAACATATTGCTTTTCTCTTGCTGCATTTAAGATTCTCTCTTTGTCCTGAATTTTGGGCATTTTAATTATGTGTCTGGGTGTGGGCCTCTTTGGATATTTCTTGCTTGGGACTCTCTGTGGCTCCTGTACTGGTGTGACTTTTTCCTTGACCAGGTTAGGGAAGTTTTCTGCCATTATTTCTTCAAACAGGTTCTCTAACCCTTGCTTACTTTCAACCTCCTCTGGCAGTCCTATGATGTGAATATTGTTACATTTCATGTTGTCCCACATCTCCCTTAGACTGTCCTCATGTTTTTCACTTGTTTTTTTCTTTTTGGATCTCCGATTGAGTGAATTTTTCTAACATGTTTTCTAATTAACTGTGCTGATCTTCAGTTTCCTCTAATCTGCTGTTTATTCCTTCCAACATATTCTTTATTTATGCTATGTCATTCTTCATTTCCTTCATAGTTTCCATATCCTTTTTTATGCTGTTGAGCATCCTTATAATCAGTATTCTGAACTTTATACCTGATAAATTGCTTATCGCTGTTTCATTTAGGTCTTTTCTGGAGACTTTTCTTGTTCTTTCATTTGGGGCTTGTTTTTTTGTCTCCCCATTTTGGCTTGCTATTTGAGTTTGTTTCTGTGTATTAGGTAGACCTGCTAGGACTCCCATTCTTTTTGGAGGGTCTCTGGTGCAGGCTGATGTCAGACGCAGTTTGTAACTGTCTGTGAGTACCCTATTTGGAGGTATCAACAACCCTCTGCTTGAGGTCCCCTCTGTTGGAGCTGGATGCACTTAGGACCAAGAAGCACACCAAAGTCTGCTTTTTCAAGGCCTGTGTCAAGAAGCAGTTCAAGCAAAGACTCAAAACACTCTGAAATCTGCCTCTGCCTGCAGGCTGATTAATCTGGTTCTCTTAATGAGCTTCAGGCTGTAGAAACTCCATGGGGTAGGGTGAGAGGTTTTCTTGCTGGATGGGGAAATTGCTTCCCCCTCAGACCAAAGCTGCTTGGAAGGTAAATGTCTACCTCTATAGTATAGGGGAATGATTTGGCACAGGAATCCAGAGCCCACAATCCTAGATTCTCCTCACACAGCTCCAGTCCACTCTGCCCTCCCTCTGATGGAGTCCAAGGTGAGTGGCTGCACACAAAACTTTGTGTGTTGGCTCTTTAAGAGGGTCCCTGCATTTCCAGCCACCTCTCCCTGGCAGACAGAAACCTGGCTGCTTTTCACAGCCAGATGTTATGTGGGCACCTGTCTCAGTTCTGTTGCTCTTGGCTGGGAAGCCTCATCTGGGGTTTAGTTCCCAGAGTCCTCAGTAGGAACCCCTCACAGCTGAGATATCCCTCCGGACCTTCAACTGCTGCCTGTGGGAGCCCAGCCAGTCCTCTCGCACCTCTGCACTTCCTACAAGTCACTATGAGGTCTCCACTTTTCCTTCTTGGTTATGAGGGTGCTCTCCAGCTCATCTTCAGTTGCAGCTGATTATTTAGGATGGTTTTTCTATATTTTAGTTGTAATTTCAGTTTGGTCCCAGGAGAGTGTCAATGTAGCTTCCACTCAGTCCCCCACCATATTTAATCTCAACATTTCTTGTAATACTGGTTTGGTAGTGGTGAACTGAAGCTCTTTATCTGACCTTCAATTCTAATTGATAGCTTTGCTCGGTAGAGTAATCTTTGTTGTATGTCCTTGCTTTTCATCCCTTTGAATATTTCTTGCCAATCTTTTCTGGCCTGCAAAGTTTCTTTTCAGAAACCAACTGACAGTCTTATGGGTGCTCTCTTGTACATAACTAACTGCTTTTCTCTTGCGCCTTTTAAGATTCTGTCTTTGTCTTTGACTTTTGGCATTTTAATTATGATGTGTCTTGATGTGGGTCTCTTTGAGTTCATCCTGTTTGGGACTCTCTGCACTTCCTGGACTTGTAAGTCTATTTCCTTCACCAGGTTTGGGAAGTTTTCCATCATAATTTTTTCAAATAGAATTTCAGTTTCTTGCTCTCTGTCTTCTCTTTCCAGCACCCCCATCATGGGAATGTTGGTATGCTTGAAGTTGACCCTCCTTAAACTATCCTAATTTTTTAAAATTCTTTTTACTTTTTGCTTTTCTGGTTGGGTGTTTTCTGCTTCCTTATCTTCCTAATCACTGATTCGATCCTCTGATTCATCTACTCTACTGTCTGTCCCCTATAATGTATTCTTCATTTCAGTTATTGTATTCTTTATTTCTGACTGGCTCTTTTTGTGTTTTCTATCTCCATTTTTATATTTCCTATCTCTTTGTTGAAGTTCTCATTAAGTTCATCTATACTTCCCCTAAGATCATTGAGTATCCATATAACCAGTGTTTTGAACTCTGCATCTGGCAGAATGCTTGTCTCCATTTTATTTAGTTCTTTTTCTAGTATTTTGTTCTGTTTTTTCATTCGGGACATGTTTCTTTGTCTCCTCATTTTGGCTGCCTCCCTGTGTTTATTTATATGTATTAGGTAGAGCTGCTATGCTTTCTGGTCTTGGTAGAGTGGCCTTATATAGTAGGTGTTCTGTAGGGCCCAGTGGAACAGCCTCCTGGATCACCAGAGCTGGATGCTTCAGGTGTACCCTCTGTGTGGGCCGAGTACACCTTCTTGTTGTAGTTTAGCTTTGGTTGATTTTGGCACTTCACTGGGAGGAATTTACCCCCAGACAGATCATCTTTGAGGACTAGCTGCAACTACAGCAGAGCCACTGTGCAGGGGCCAATCTGGGGAACAGGGTTGGCTTTAGCTGGGCTCTGGTGCCCAATGAGTTTGCTCCTTGGGTGTGTCACTCATGGAGATGTTTGTGTGGTGCTCCAGCTTGTTCTTAAGCTGTCCACCAGGTGCCCTTGCTCTGGGACTCCGAGAGGTACAGGCCAAGATCAGTCACTGCCTGGGCCCTGCCAGAGGCCACCGGGCATGAGCTACAGAGTGATCTGCAGATGGCTGCTGCTTGTACTGGTCTTGAAGGTTCCTGGGAGTGGCTAAGCCTCAAACTGAGTTTGGCTGACACTAGTGCCATGCCTGGGGCTACTTAGTAAGAGGTACAGGGTACATTGACGCCACATGTTGCTTGTTTGGGGTTTGTAGACCTTTGAGAGACTTCAGGAAAGTCCTCAGCATGAGCCAAGACAAGCCATTTCTACGGAAAAGCCACTGTAAATGGTTGGGTTGCCTCACAAATTGGATCGGGTGGGATTTCAGGGAATCACCAGGGCAGGGATAACAGTATAGCTACGTTGGTAGAAACTCAGATATGCCAGCTCCATGGGGGCAGGGCTCAGAAAAAGAACAATAGCCTTTTCCAGCACTTCTGTCTGGGAGAAAGCTGCCCCTCCAGCCCTTACCCCAAAGCCAGACAATTCAGTTCCTCCCTGTATGCCCCTGGTGCCTTTTGAGCTACTACCCCAATGCTGGAGATCAGAGCAAGTGAGTCTGAGTATGTTGGTGCAGGCTCTTTAAGAGGAAAGCCTGGAACTCCAGCAGCCCTCCCTCTCAGTCACTCATAATCCCTGCTGGTTTTCACAACCAGAAGTTATGCGGCCTTTCTTTCCCATCACTGGAACGCTGGGCTGGGGGGCCTGATGTGGGACTGGGACCTCTCACTCCTCAAGGGGGTACCTCCACAGCCAAGCTATCCCTCCTAATTTTTAACTGCCACATGTGGATGTGGGTGTGGGACCACCCTGTTCTGCATCTCTGCTCTGCCTACCAGGCTCGGTGTGGTTTCTTTATATCCTTAGTTATAGGATTTTTATTCAGCTAGATTGCAGGCAGTTCTGAATGATGGTTTTTCTGTAGTTTAGTTGTAATTTTGGTGTGGTTGTGAGAGGATGCAAGCACTGCATTTACCTACTCCACCATTTTGCCTGGAAACCCCAGTGCATTGTAATTTTAAATAAGTATTCTATAGTTTCAAAAATCTCATCAGAGGTATATTTTCTCACAACACTATTTAACAGATGGGGAAACTGAGGCTCATAGAGGTGAAAGGGCTTGCCCAAGGTCATGCCAAGGCTTGTGGAGAAGCCCAGGCTTAAACACAGGCCCAACATCCCCTAAGCCCAGGTTTTTGCTTTGAGACTTGGTAAGTTGAAATCTGTTCTGATTTTTGTTATTGCTGTTCTAGTTTTTATTTTTTTGTTTGATTATTTTTACTGAGTGATATAGTCATATACCATATTCACCCTTTTGAAGTACACAATTCAGTGGTTTTATGTACATTCACAAAGTGGTGCCACTATCAACATTCTATAATTCCAGAACATTTCCATCACCTCAAAAATAAACCCTAGGCCCATTAGAAGTTACTCCCTATTCCCTCCAACCCCCCACCTCTTAGAAACCACTAATATGCTTTCTGTCTCTATGGATTTGCCTATTCTTATTCTGGACATTCCATATAAATGAAACATACAATATTTACCCTTTATTATCTGGCTTCTTTCCCTTAGCATGTTTTCAAGGTTTATCCATGTTGTAAGTGCCTTTTTATGGCTTAACAATATTCCATTATACGGAGAGACCACATTTTGATTACTGTCATCTGTTGATGGACCTTTGGGTTGTTTATGCTTTTTGGCTATTCTGAGTAATACTGCTATGAACATTTTGGATTCTCTTTTACCCCAAGCATCCCCTGGCACAAAATAGTCAAGCAGAAAGCCTCAATGCCAGCTCAATGCCCCCTCCCTCAGGGAAAGCTGGACACCTAAGGGCCATCCCAAGCATTCCAACCTTATTAGCCAGTGCTTGCCTTACATTACCAGATCATCTGCTAAAGCCACATTAGACCATTGATTGACACACTAATATATGAAAACTGGAAAAATGAGAAATTAGTACAACCCTAGTAATGGCGAAAATGTCTTTTGGTTTGAATACAAGCAGAACATTCTCTGTTCATTCATGAACCTTTGGGGTGTCTTATCTGTTCATGGGAAGGTATGCAGAAACATGGCAGCTGTTTTGTCCATGCAGTCCCTGCTCCTTCCACTGCTCCTACCCTAGCACCTAGTAGATGTCTGATGAATGGATACTGTATTTAGTTTCTTGAAAATAAAAACAAGTTTGAACTTGGCTCTTCCACTGACTGGTCAGTTGTGTGACATTAGACAAGTTACTTAGCCTCCCTGTGTCTCATTTTCCTAAGCTATATAATGCAGATAATCATACTGCCTCATCATAGGGTTGATGGCAAAGTTAAATGAGATAATACATGTAAGCACTTAGAACACTATTCACAACAGAGTAAGCATTCAACAACCAGTAGCTATTATTATGATTCTCATTCTGAAAGTTTCTAAATCTCTCTCTAAACTCTGTTTTGTTGTACTTCCATAGTGGACAAAAACTCTATGAGATATCAGAGACTGCCCAAGCTGGCTAATGCTCCAAAGCCTCTTGCCTCTAAGCTCTAGTTCCTAGAAGAAGCCACCCAATGAGAACTCACCAGCATCTCAGGCCACTGTGATATGTGACAGTGTCAGATGAAAAGGGGCATACATAGGGATTTGCCTTTTCACTGACCCCTGAGATGCTTCACTAACACAGTTTGTATATTTTCCACAAGATAGAATGATCAGATTTATTGACGTTGTTCAGAATGAAAGCATGGATGATGGTTAGTCTACCGATGGGTCAGACTAGAAGCACACAAGTGGCTGGGTGACCTCAGCCAGGGGAAGCTGAGTTTCAGCAGATTGTAGAGCTATCTCAGGTTGAGGAAGATCTAGTTCAAGGTCGAGGGTTGGGACCATGATATCAGGGAAAAGGCTGCAGCCTCAAAGGAAATGAGCAGGGATTTTGACAAGTATAAAGTTACTAGAACTAGGAGCCGGCCATGTCATGACATCAACAAAACCAAGAGCAGTTTGGGACAGGCACTTTCTTTTTAGTTTAGTTTAGTTTTTTCCTAAAGAGACTATGTCTAGTCACATTTATGCTACCAACTTGGAGACACTGTTCACATTTGTTACATAACCAAAGAAAATTACTGTTCTCTCCAAATCCTCTAAGCTTAATTCATCACGACTGGAGCCATTTTATCCTCTCCTGTGCTTGAGTCATTACAGACTCAATTAGCAGCCAGTATTTCCAAGATCTTAGTGCCTGATAAAGACCACAGCTTAGGTAGTTCAAATCAAAGGGTTACCAGGGAGACAAGAGGCACATTAATTACCTACAGTAACACTTGGACTCCCTCCCCCTTTTACATTTTACTTGCTAATTAGAGATTAGTGAACGATATCCATTTCTTAACTTCTTCTTCTAGCCAAGCATGATCACCCATGCATTTAAAGACCGTTCTTCTTCCCTGGCAGGGTGTGGCTCAGCGGTTGAGCATTGACCTAGGATCCAAGAGATCAAGGTTCGATTCCTGGTCAGGGTACATGCCCGGGTTGTGGGCTAGGCAGCCAATCAATGACTCTCTCATCATTGATGTTTCTATCTCTCTCTCTATCCCTCTCCCTTCCTCTCTCTGAAATCAATAAAGATATGTTTGTTTGTTTGTTTTTTAAAAAAAGACTGTTCCTCTTATTAATCATCCTTATGACTTCTGGTGCAAAAAGCCCCTTACCCTGGGAGCTCTGCTATAGTCTACTCTACTTCAAGAAATAGGACATGGGTGGCCCTCAGGGTGCAAAATGGGCCTCTTTCACCCCAGCGGGTCCACTCATCTACTAATCTACTAATAATGGCTAACATGAATGTGTCTGTGCTTCCTAGATTCCAGACACTGTTTAGAGTGTTTGCTCATATGTTCTCATTTAATCCTGACAATAATCCTATGAGACAAGCACAATTATTATCCCTGTTTCACAAATAATGAAACTGAGGCCCAGAGAAGTTATGTCATTTGCCCCAGGTTACACAGATAATTAGAGCCAGAAGTCTAGCTTGAGAGGTCTGGCTCCAGAGTCTGTGCTTTAATCATTATGACTCACTGATTATTTGCACACATTGTTCCCATCTCTAGGGCACTGGTTCTCAAATTTAATTCATGTCAGAGCCACCAGAAGTGCTTAGGAAAAGTGTAGTTTTCTAGGCCTTTCCCTAGAGATTCTGACTTAGTAGGTCTGGGGTGGGCACCTGGAATCTGTATGTTTCCCAAGTGCCCAGGTGATTCTGATGCAAATGATTCAGGGACCCCTCTTGGAGAATCCTTGCTCTTAATCTAATCCTTCACCTAGCCCCAGCAGTTTAAGGAATTCTAGACCTGGCAGTAAGTGATTCAGTGCCCAGTCAGCTCCTGAGGGTGTGGTCCTTATGGGACTTATTTTTTTATTGCATCAATTATTTCACCATCAATTTATATATTTTTTATATTTTAAAATTTATCTTTATTGTTGAAAGTATTACAGATGTCCTCTTTTCATCCCCATTGACCCCTTCTACCCCCCCCCCCCTCTGCCCCAGACCTTCACCACACTATTGTCTGTGTCCATGGGTTATGCATATATGCATATAAATTCTTGGTTAATCTCTCCCCACCCACCCACCTACCCTCAACTTCCCTTTGGGATTCCTCAGTCTGATCCATGCTTCTTTGTCACTAGCTCTATTTTGTTCATCAGTTTATTAGGTTCTTTAGATTCCACATGTAAGTGAAATCATGTGATATTTGCCTATCTCTGACTGGCGTATTTCTTTTAGCATAATATTCTCCAGGTCCCTCCATGCTGTCCCAAAGGGTAAGAGATTCTTGTTTTTACAGCTGCATAATATATTCCATAGTGTAAATGTACCACAGCTTTTTTTATCCACTCATCTACTGATGGGCACTTGGGCTTTTTCTAAATCTTAGAGATTGTAAATTGTGCTGCTATGAACATAGGGGTGAGTAAGTTCTTCCTAACTGTTGTTTCAGGTTTCTTAGGATATATTCCTAGAAGTGGGATCACTAGGTCAAATGGAAGTTCCATTTCTAATTTTTTGAGGAAACTCCATACTGTTTTTTCATAATGCCTGCACCAGTCTGTATTTCCACCAACAGTGTACTAGGGTTCCCTTTTCTCCACCTCCTCACCAGCACTTGTCATTTGATCACCTGTTGATGGTGGCCATTCTTGTAGGTGTGAGGTGATAGCTCATTGTCACTAAGGGAAATGGTTTTTGATTTTACCCATTGAGTATGATGTTGGCTGTAGGTTTGTCATATATAGCCTTTATTATGTTGAGGTATGATCCCTCTATTCCCACTTTGCTGAGAGTTTTTATCAAAAAAGGGTGCTGGATTTTATTGAATGCTTTTTCTGCATCTATTGGTATGATCATGTGATTTTTGTCTTTCATTTTGTTTCTATGATGTATCACACTTATTGGTTTGGGAATATCATAACAGCCTTGCATTCCTAGAATAAATCCTACTTGGTCATGGTGTATGATCTTTGTAATGTATTACTGGATCCAATTTGCTAATATTTTTTGAGGATTTTAGCATCTATGTTCATCAGGGATATTGGTCTGTAATTTTATTTCTTTGCAGTGTCTTTATCTGGTTTTAGGATTAGGATAATGCTGGCTTCATAAAAGAGATTGAGAGTCTTCCGTTCTCTTGAATTTTCTGGAATAGTTTGAGAACAGGTGTTAATTCTTCTTTGATTGTTTGGTAAAACTCACCTGTAATTCCATATGGTCCCAGACTTTTCTTTGCTGGGAGTTTTTTTTATTACTGCTTCAATTTCATCAGTTGTTACTGGCCTATTCAGGTTTTCTGATTCTACCTGATTGATTTTGGAAGACTGTATATTTCTAGGAATTTATCCATTTCACCTGTGTTGTCCAGCTTGTTGGCATATAGTTGCTCATAGTATTTCCTAACAATTCTTTGTATTTCTATGGGTCCTCTCTCTTTTTTTCTTGGTGAGTCTGGCTAAAGGTTCATCAATCTTATTTATTTTCTCAAAGTACCAGCTCTTGGTTTCATTGACATTTTCCACTTTTTTTTTTTTTTTTTTTTTTTAGTCTCTATCCCATTTATTTCTGCTCTGATTCTTAGTATTTCCTTCCTTCTACTTCCTCTGGGTTATTCTTGCTGCTCTCTTTTTAATTTTTTATTTGTAATGTTAGAGAGTTTATTAGGGCTTTACCTTGTTTCTTGAGGTATGCTGTAATGCTGTGAACTTTTCTCTCAGGACTGCTTTCACTGTGCCCCATAGATTTGGGGTTGTTGTGTGTTCACTTTCATTTGGTTCCGTGAAGTGTTTGATTTCTTCCTTGATCTCATTGGTAACCCATTCATTGTTTAATAACATGCTACTTAGCCTCCATGTGTTTGAATATTTTTGAGTTTTTTTTATAGTGGTAGATTTCTAGTTTCATGCTATTGTGATTAAGATGCTTGATATGATTTCAATCTTCTTGAATTTGCAGAGACTGGTTTTGAGTCCTAACGTGGTCTATCTTTGAGAATGTTCCATGTGCACTTGAGAAGAATGTGTATTCTGCTGCTTTGGGATGAAATGTCCTGTAAACGTCAATTAAATCCATCTAACCTAGTGTGTGTGTTTCCCTTTTGATTTTTTGTTTCAATGATCTGTCCAATGATGACAGTGGGGTATTAAATTCCCCCCCTATGATTGTGTTGCTGTCAATCTCCCCCTTAAAGCCCACCAAGACATTTTTTATGTATTTAGGTGCTCTTCTGTTGAGTGCATATATATTTATAAGGGTTATTTCCTCCTGTTAGATTGATCCCTTTAGTATTATGTAGCGACCATCTTTGTCTCTTTTTATGATCTTTATTTTGAAGTCTATTTTGTCAGAAATAAGTATTGCTACTCCAGCTTGTTTTTTCCTTTCTATTTGCTTGGAATATTTTATTCCATCCCTTCACTTTTAGCCTGTGTGAATCTTTTGCTCTGAGGTGGGTCTCTTGTAAAAAGCATATATGTGAGTCCTGTTTTCTTATCCTTTCAGCTACCCTATGTCTTTTAATTGGAGAATTTTTTTCCATTTACATTTAAGGTTATTATAGATATATACTTATTTAATGCCATTTTCCCCCTTTATGCTGGTGTAGCTTTCTCTCAATATTTTTTCTTAAAGCAGTCCTTTTAGTATTTCTTGCAATGATGGTTTAGTGGCACTGAATTCCTTTAGCCTTCTTTTGTCTGGGAAGCTCTTTATTTCACCTTTAATTTTAAATGATAGCCTTGCTGGATAAAGCAGTCTTTATTGCAGGTTCTTGCTTTTCATTCCTTTGGAAACTTCATACCTCTCCCTTCTGGCCTGAAGTGTTTCTGTTGAGAAATCTGCTGTCAACTTTCTGGAGGTTCTCTTGTAGGTCACTGCTTGTCTCTCTATTGCAGCCCTTAATTTCTCTCTTTGTCCTTAACATTTGCTATTTCAATTATGATATGTTTTGGAGTGGATCCCTTTAGGTTCATTTTGTTTGGAACCCTTTGAGCTTCTGGAACTTGTGTGTCTTTCTCCTTCACCAGCTTAGGGAAGTTTTCTGTCATTATTTCTTCCACCATATTCTCTATTCCTTACTTCCTTCCCCCCCCCCCCCCCAGAACCATTATGATGCGAATGTTGTTTTGCCTCATATTTTCAAAAAGTTCCCTTAGACTGTCCTCATGCTTTTTAATTGGTTTTTCTTTTTGCTGCTCTGATTGAGTGATTTTTTCTACCTTATCTTCTAATTCACTTATCCTGTCCTCTGCTTCATTGAGCCTGCTTTTCATTCCTTCCAGCATAATCTTGATATCAGATATAATATTCTTCATTTCTGCCTGGTTCTTATTTACAGTATTTATATTTTTCTTCATGCTGATGTAGCTTTCACTGAGTTCCTGGAACTTCCCATTAAGTGTCTTGTTCTCATTAATTTCCTTGAGCATCTTTATAACCATTACTCTGAACTCTATTTCTGATAACTTGCTTAACTCCATCTTATCAATGTATTTTTTTCACAATTTTTCCTTTTCTTTAGTTTGGGTATTATTTCTTTGTCTCCCCATTTTAGTGTCTCTTTGTGTTTGTATTTGTATATTAGATAAACTTGCTGTCTCCCAGTCTTGTGTGGTGGGCTCTTGTAGTGTATGTCCAGTGGGATCCAGTGGTGTGTTTTCCTTATACTTTTGAGCTGTATGATCTATGCGTGTCCCTTTTGTGGGTTCTCTGGGCTCTCTGTTGTGATTGGGTCTAGGTTGTTGTTGAACCATTTGTGGGAGGACTCTCCTCTCAGGCCGGTTAACTGTGAGGCTCAGCCTCAACCACGTCATGTGAGCTGTTGTACAGGTGCTGACAGCACAAAACAAAACACAACCAAACTGTCAGGAAACAAACAGGAACTTACAAAATATCCTGACAATCACAATGAAAATAACCCAAGAAAAAGTAGAATTAGGAGAACAAAGCAAAAACACAAATATTAAAGCAAAAGAGAGAGAAAAGACTATTATTGCTAATAGTAAAAAAAAAATTAAAAGTAAAAAATAGAGAAGCTACTGGGAGATAAAAAAAGGCAGAGAAATGATTCTGAAAGGAAAGAAGGGTGAGCAAAAACATGAGTGTAGAAAGTAGGAATAGGAAAATTTCTGGAAAAAGAAAGGAAAAAAATAACAGGAAGACAGAGAATGAAAGGGGGAAAAAAAGAAAGTTATGTCAATGGAACAAGAAAAGAGAGAAAGGTAAGCAAAAGAAAGGAAGGAGGCCAATAAGAGATATGGAAGAAACAACAGAGAAAAGCAATGAACTTAATGATTATAATGATAATATCCTAGCAATAAAGCAGAGAATATCAAGAAAATCTTGATAGGAGAACAAAAACAAAACAAAACAAAAACAAACAAAGCAAGACAAAACAAATCTTTAAAAAATTAAAAATTAATAAAAAATGTTTTACAAAATTTAAATTTTTCCCCTCTTTTTTCTTTAAAAAAAAAGTGAATTTCATCTGGGCAGCTTATGTTGTCGGAAGCTCACTGTTTTATATGTTGATTTCACATCTCCTGGGAGGTGCTTGTGTGCGAGCCAATGTCAGGAGCTTTCTACATTTGACTCTGGTGTCCTTAGGTAACTGAACGGTCTGAGGCTCTCTTTGGACCACCTCCACCTGTTAGCTATTTTGTCTCCCCCTTGTGGTTGCCTGGTCTTACTCCAGTGTCTTCTGACGAGAGTCTTTAGGGTGTAGGCCAGCTAGTGTAGCTCAGGCTATTGCATCCCTTAGTTAGATATTTTACTGTCAGGCACTAACTATGGGGAAGTTAATCTCTGCTTCAAAGCCAACTCCTGAGCTTCTACCATATCCTCCAAATCTAGTTTCCCATCAACTGGCTTGCTGCAGGTTTCAGATTGAATTCAGTCTGTTGCCTTTTCTGTATGGGCAGTTTCAGCTGGCCAGGTCTCAGTGGGGTTGATTAAAAGAGACTCTGATGAGCACATTGCCTGCCCAGCCCCCAGGAGGGGTTTTGAGCATTTCTTCTGGTTCCCAAACAATTGTTCCTGAGAGTCTTACCCTTGTAATGTCCTCCTATGAGCTGTTCTCCCTTCTCCCACTGAATTGTGCCCAGCAGGGGTGGGGGGTGGTATCTGGGGCTTCAGTGAGCTGAACCAGCCCTTTTCCTGTTGGGAGTTGTGTTCCTAGTCTGCAGGAGACATAGGCGTGCTCCACTCCTCCTTTCCCAGTTCTGGTTGGTTGATCTCATGGGGCACTCAGTTTAAACTCTCTACAATGCAGGCACAAATCTCAACTTTTGCTGGGCTCTCTCCCTAATGTAATTCAAGAAGGTGGATGCTTTTGGGTGCCCTTCTAGTAATTAAAAATATATTAAGTAACAAACAGGTAGCAAACAGACTCTGCAGAGATCTGGCACCCTTGTGCCTTGGATCCAAGCAGGAGGGGTTACAAAGTCAGCCCCACACAGGTCTCTGGCACAGCTGATCTCAGTAAAGCTGGGGCAGTTCTTCTGTGAATGCTATCCCGACTCTCTTCAGAGCAGGTCAAAAATCTCCGATGCACCCCACTGGCAGCTCTGGTCTCTAGAGGCGGGAAGGCTCTCTTCCCCTTTCCTATGCCACACAGTTCAAATGCTTTCTTGGGCTCTACACAATGCCTTACAGGAGCAGAAGGTCCCTTAGGTCAATGCTGGGTACAGCCCATAGGCCCCCTTCTATTCTGAAGCCACAAACTATGAGACCACCTTTCCTGTAGTCACACCCAGGGTGAATCCCTCCTGCCCAGGCTGCCGCCATTAGGCACATTGTTTCACTGGGAAGGCACAGACCCCTCCTCGCAGACAGACTGTTCCCTTGCTTTGCAAGGGCTCTCCTTCCCTTCTCCATCATTCCAGGTTTGAGATCTCTTCTTTTGGATGCCAGTCCACACTCCCAAAGGGAGAGAGCTTTGCAGTGTCCTAGTGGAAATATGTCCAATCAGGTATAGTTCTCTTGTTTTTCCAAGTTGGCTACAAAGTATTTTAGCTGAAAATCCTGTCCACGGCTGGAAGCAAGGGGACTCCACTTCTTGTCAGAGTGCCACCATCTTGCTTCTCCTCTATGGGACTTTATATACTTGTCTAGTTCATAAAATCTTGCTTTGGTCCTCAGACTAAATTCAATCCTGTACCTTATTTCTGGTGATGGGGCTCCTGGCCCAATGCCTGATAATAATCTGTCCAGCTCCCTGGAAAGAGGACTACTTGGCTCTCTCTCAGGACCCAGAGGCCCTTTCTGCTGCTAGAGTTCCACCTTATGGCCTACCTGGGTAGGGTTGCTGGCATTAGCAAGTAAAAACATGAGATACCCAGTTAAAATTGAATTTCAAATAAATACAAATAAAATCTTAGTATAAGTATGTCCCATGCAATACTTGGACATACTTATACTACAAATTATCCATTTTTTTGAAATTTAAATTTAAACTGGGTACTCTATATTACCTGGTAACCCTTAGACTAAGGGCCACAGCCTCTGGCCCATCCTAAATGAGTCAAATCTGAGGACTTGTCATTGGTTGGTAAAGGGCTTTCTTTCCTTCCTCTCAGCCCTTTTCCCAACAAGGGCCTTGATCAGCCCTGGAAAGCATAGTGTGTTGATTCAAGACCAGAGGAGCCCAATTTGCCCTGTGGCTATCACCTTCCCATCTTGCCTCTATCTGAAACTGGTTTGTGCATGTTTTCTACTGGCTTCACCCAGCACTCTGTATTTAGTCAGGAAATTTGTGACCCATTCTAAAGAAATACTTGTCTCCCATTAGCCTGAAATAGATTGCACTATAGAGTTGCCCCTGCACATAGCAGTTTGTCTGCAAATTGGACTCCATCATTTGAGATGTTTATACTTCTGTGTTTTGATGTGAGCACATATTTGAAACCATTGTGCATTTTCTATCGATGGCATCTTAAAGATTATGGTAAGTCTGAGAATCTCTGTTTCAGCTGCCTTGGAAGACAATTTTTGGGGGTCTTTTCCAGGACTGCCCCTGAGGAATATTGCATATTCCATGTAACCTATATTCTAAGTCAGATCATCTTAAATCACCTTTAAATTTGGTGAACATCCATCTAGTTGTTTTTACATGATGTTATAATTAGCAAGCAATCAGAAAAAAAAATGTTATTTTTATTTAAATAATTTGGTCATCTTAACTAGTGGGTCAGGTCAGGACTGTCTAATATTACTTCTGTATCCATCCCAGAGGGAGGTCCTTGAGTGAAAAATGGGGAATTATGAGTTATGTGCAGGTACCACCTCCTCAAGTTAGGTGTGACTGGAAATGAAACAAGAGAATGGGTGGAGGGCCAGAGGAGAAGATATGACTCTCTGGAATTTTAAAGAAACAAAAGCATGAACTGCAATGAAACATACTACTGGGGCTGTTTATTTGTCTGTAGAATCACTAAAGAACATCATTGGAACTTTCTGTAAAAAGAGACAAATGAGGAAACAATCTCACACTAGCCCAAGTCATAAAGATTCCAAGACCTCACATGTGCTTCTCTTCTGTTTTTCTTTGCTGAGGCCAGCATCAATTTGCAGAACTTAAAGCCCCAGGGAGCTCCAGCTGGTGTGGCACAGTTGGTTGATCATTGTCCCATGAACAGAGAGGTCACAGGTTTGATTCCAGGTCAGGGCACATACTTAGGTTGTGGGTTCGATACCCAGTAGGGGCCATGCAGGAGGCAACCAATGCATGTTTCTCTTTCATCAATGTTTCTCTCTCTCTCTTCCTCTCTAAAATCAATAAAAACATATTTTTAAAAAAATCCCCAGGGTGTCCAGCTGGCATGGCTCAGTGGTTGAGGGTCAACTTATGAACCAGGAGGTCACTGATTCCCAGGGCAGGGCAGATGCCCAGGGTTGTGGGCTTGATCCCCAGTAGGGGGAGTGCAGGAGGCAGCTGATCAATGACTCTCTCATCACTGATGTTTCAATCTCTCTCTCCCTCTCCATTCCTCTCTCTGAAATCAATAAAAACATATTTTTTAAAAGACCAGAGAATTAGATTGGGCAGATTACTGTATTCAAATGATAATTGACCTCATTGAGTTCACATTTGGAACAGAAATCATTTGTTCCATGAGGATGGAACAATTTTGGCGGGATTTTCTGGGATTCCCCCTTCTGCCTGGCCTGCAAGGTTCTGATCTAAGGTACACCTGATGGAGTAGGTGTCAAAAAGAATCTCCCTTCTTCCTTTGTATCTTCAGAATACCTACTGACAATTCACTAGAAGTTGTGGTGCTTCTGTCCATCCCTAAACATATATTGCATAGTTAAGTTCCACTTTCTAATCAAAATTATTTTACTGGGTCAGTATTCTTTTCATGGAATGGTTCCTGTTCTCCCATGAGCCACATTCATTTTCCCAAAATAACAAAAAAATCTTTTTTGTGACTTTTCTTCCTCCTGACACCACTTAGACTGTAATGGAAAACTCAAGTAATTTTATTGGAAAGAGTTCTGAAGTGATCACCAAGCCCTTTCCTTTCCTCCTTACCCCCAAACCCCACCATGTTCTGCAGCGTTGAAGAAGGAAGAGTTCTGGACCTACCTAATCTTTCACCAGAGAGACTGGAACTCAGCAGCCCTCCCTACACTAGCAGTGATAATGACAAGAGTCATTCCTTATCCATGCCCTCTATATGTCATGCACAGTCCTTCATCTCTCATTCCTCACAGCAACTCAGTAAGGATGACATTATTATGAAGAAACAGAGGTTCTGCGTGAAGCCTTGTTTTCCATCAGGTGCATCCTCTCCTTTCCCCAACTTCCTCTCATCTACAACCCCAGTCAGGACAGTCCCAGGCTCTTGGAGTGGGTGGTGAGAACCAGTGAGCTGGACTCATCAGTGTGACAGGAAAGGTTTACTCTGGGATGGAATATACTAGTTAAAATGGGCTGGCAGACAAAGGCTTAGGATCCCAGAAATCATGCAGATCCTGGAAGGCAGTCTTAGTCCCACCTAGTTTTCTTTGCACCAGCCACTCCAGTGTGAAATGCTGAGGTCCTGGTTGTGCTGCTGTGCCTCAAGAGCTGAACCAAGAGACTGGCATGGCATGCAGTGCCTTCTTCTGCAAAATGTGGTTCACAATTCCCATATGGAGTCATGGATGAGAGGGAACCTGGAACATACTCTCTAGCTCTCCTTTGACCTTGCTTTTGAATAAGGTTTTGTTAGTAGTATGTAACTGGGAGTATGTTCAGCTGTTTTTTTTGCCAAGACAACAAGACCACTCCTCCCAGGCTGGCTACCCACAGCTACTTGTGGGCTGCTTTGGGTAGTGATTTTTTAACATTATTTTTAACAGGTTTTAAAAAAAAATATGTTTTTATTGATTTTAGGGAGAGGAAGGGAGGGGGGAGAAAGAATAGAAACATCAATGATGAGATAGTCATCACTGATCAGCTGCCTCCTCCATGCCCCCCACTGGTGATGGATCCCACAACCCCAGCATGTGCCCAGACTGGGAATTGAACCGTGACTTCCTGATTCATGGGTTGATGTTCAACCACTGAGAAACACTGGCCAGGCTGGGTAGTGATTTTTGTGAAATACATATCTGGTCTAGAGTTTTCTTTATGAAAGTTTTAAATTAGTTATTAAACTTCTTTAATGCTTGAAGTGCTGTTCAGGTTTCTATTTAAATTTTTAAGCCATACTTAACTTTTTATTGTGGTAAAATAAACATAACATAAAATTTGCCACTTTATCTATTTTACTTGTACAGTTCAGTGGCATTAAGTACATTAACAGTATAGTGCAACCATCACCACCATCCACTTCCAAAACTTTTTTCATCTTCCCAAACTAAAACACTGTACTCATTAAACATTAACTCCCCTGAGTCCCCCTCCCAGCCCCTAACACCCACTATTCTACTCTCTATGAGTCTCACTACTCTAGAAAACTCTTAGAAGTGGAATTATACAGTATTTGTCCTTTTTTGAATGACTTATTTCACTTAACCTAGTGTCTTCAATGTTTATCCATGTTGTAGCATGTGTCAGAATTTCCTTTATTTTCAATGCAGAATCATATTCTATTGGGTGCATATACCAAATTTTCTTTAACCATTCACCTGTTTATGGATACTTGGGTTGCTTCCACCTTTTGGTTATTGTGAATAATGCCACTATGAACATGGGTGTATAAATATCTGTTTGAATCTTTACTTTCAATTCTTTGGGTATATACTCAGAGTTGGAATTGCTGGATCATATTGTAATTCTATTTTTTATTTTTGAGGAACCATCTTACTGTTTATAGTGTCCTTTTAAAAAAAAAATATTGATTTTCAGAGAGAGGAAGGGAAAGGTAGAGAGAGAGACAGAAACATCAATGATGAAAAAGTTGTCATTGATCGGCTGCCTCCTGCATGCCCCCGACTGGGGATCGAGCCCACAACCTGGGCATGTGCCCTTACCAGGAATTGAACCACGATCTCCTGGATCCCAGGTTGACGCTCAACTGCTAAGCCATGCCCGGCTGGGCAATAGTGTCTTTTTTTAATTTTTATGTAGTCCACATTATCTTTATTCTTGTTCCCTTGCTTTAAGTGTCACATTCAAAAAAAAAGTTTCAAATCCAACGTCATGATGCCTTTCTCCAATGTTTTCTTCTCATTGTTTTTTAGTCATAGCTCAATGTTTAATTGTTGAATCATTTTCAGTTAAATTTTTATTTGATGTAATGTAAACTCCAACTTCATTATTTTGCATGTGTATATTCAATTTTTCCATATGTTGAAAAAAGTGTTCTTTTGTCCATTGGCACTCATTTGACTATATATGCGAGGGTTTATTCCTGGCTTCTGTATTCTATTCCATTGGTCAGTGCCACACTTTTTTCATTATTATGGTTTTGTAATAAGTTTTTAAATCAGGAAATGTGAGTCCTCTAATTTTGTTTTGTTTGTTTGTTTGTTTGTTTTCAAGATTATTTTGGACATTCAGGGTCCTTTAGATTTCATATAAATTTTAGGATGGATTTTTCTATTTCTGTAAAAAAGTTATTAGTACTTTTATATAGAATGCATTGAAGCTGTAGATCACTTTGGGTAGAATTAACATCATAACAGCATTAAGTCTTCCAATCTATAAACACGGATGTCCTTCCTTTTATTTGTATCTTTAATTTCTTTCAAAACATTTTGTAGTTTTCAATGTACAAGTCTTTCATCTCTTTGGTTAAGTTTATTCTTAAATGTTTTATTCTTTTAAATACTATTGTAGATGGAATTGTTTTCTTCATTTCCTTTTGAAATTGTTCATTATTAGTGTACAGAAACAAAACTGATTTTGGTGTGTTGATTTTGTATCCTACAATTTTGCTGAATTCTTTTACTAGCTCTAACAGTTTTATTGTGGAATCTTTAGGGTTTTTTACTTATAAGATCATATCATCTGCAAAAAGATAATTTTACTTCCTCTTTTTTTTTTTTTTAGTTTGGATGCTTTTTACTTATTTTTATTTTTTAAATGTTTTTAGAAATGTATTGTTGAAAGCATTACAAATGTTCCCCTTTTTTCCTCACCCTTCTGCCCCACACTCATCCCCCACCCCAGGCCTTCATCATTTATTTTTCTTGCCTTATTGGTCAGATCTTCCAGTATTATGTTGAATAGAAGTGATCAAAGTGAGCATCCTTGCCTTGTTGGTATTAGAAGAAAAATTGTCAGTTTTTCACCATTGAGTATGATGTTAGCTATGGGCTTTTCACATATAGCCATTATTGTGTTTAGGTAATTTCCTTCTGCATTTAGTTTGTTGAGCGTTTTTATCATGAAGAATATTAAATTTTGTCAAAATTTTTCTTACATCAATTGAGATAACTTTGTGATTTTTTCCCTTCATTTGGTTTATGTGGTATATTACATTTATTTTCATATGTTGAACCATCTTTGCATCCTAATCGTAAATCCCTCTTGATCATGGTGTATAATCATTTTAAGGTGGTATTGAATTTGGTTTGTTAGTACTTTTTTAGCATTTTTTGCGTCAAAATTCATAAGGAATATAGGTCTGTAGTTTTCTTGTTTTATATTGTCTTTGGTTTGGGTATCAGGTTAATGCTGGCCTCATAGAATGAGATTGAAGTGTTTTATCCTCTTTAATTTTTGGAATAGTTTGAGGAGGATGGGCATTAATTCTTTAAATTTTTGATAGAATTCACCAAGTTAAGCAAAACAGAGATTGATTTCTCAAACAGATTGCAGGCAGGTTAGAAAGCTGCAAATTCTGTTTGCTCTGCTCTCTCCATTTTATGAAAAAGGATTGAGTCTGGGCAAGGACAAGTAAAAAGGCCACTTTAAATTTGGCTTTTTCTTGATTGGACATTTGCTTGGTTGTCATAGACCTTTGACTGATTTCTGAAGCTCCTATAAAGTTATTATAGTTTGTTTCTAGTTATGTATGTAGTGTTGCCATGGGGTATGAGAGCCTGGAGTTTCCTAGACTGCCATATACCTAGATTCAATTTTGATAGTCTTTTCTAGGAATTTCTCTGTTTCATCTACATTATCAAACATTGGCCCAATGTTGTTTATAATATCCCCTGTTTATTTTTCTAATTTCTGCACAGCTGAAGTGACATAATTTTATTCATTCTTAATATTGGTTATCAGTGTTTCCTTCCTTTTATTCTTCATCGACTTTACCAAAAGTTTGATTTTCTGATTCCTTTAAAAGAACAAAGGACTTCTCCATTGTGTGCTTGAATTTTAGTTAATTCATTTACTTCTGTTTATATCTTCATTTTTTTCCTCCCTTCCACTTTCTTTGGGATTAATTTGTTCTTTTGCTAATTTTTTAGATGAATGTTTAGATTATTAATTTTAGTCTTTTTTTCTTTTCTATTATACCCAGTTAAGGCTATACATTTCTCTCCAAACATTTTTTTAGTTGCACTTCACTATTTTAATATGCAATATTTTCATTAGAATTAAGATCCAAATATTTTTTCCATTAAAGTATTTTTGTGACTCATGGGTTAAAATTATGTTTCCTAATTTCCATACATATAAAGACATACTAGAAATGCTTTTATTGTTGATTTTTACTTTAATTCCATTATGATCAAATGATATATTGCATATGATTTAAACCTTTTAAATTTGTTCATACTTCCTTTATTGTCTTAAGTATGGTCAACATTTATAACAGTATAATGAAAATAGTGTGTATTCTGTAGCTTCTGAATGCAATGTTCTATACATGCTTGTTAGATCAAGTTATTTTAATTTAATCTTCTATATCACTATTGACTTTTTGTCTTCTTGGCTCATCAGTTTACAAGAGGCACATTAAAATTTATCTATTTCTACTTGTAGTTCTAGAAATTATTTCTTCATATATTTTGACCCTGTGTTATTAAGTCCATATGCCTTTATAATTGTTATAACTTCTTGGCCAACTGCAGCTTTTATCATAATGAAGTAACACTGTACTTATTAATCTGTGGGGGTTTTTTGCCTTGAAATCTATTTTGCCTGATACTAATGTAGTCACACCAGCTTCTTTTTACTTAGTAATTTCATGGTATTATTTTTTCTATCTTTTGAAAATTTCAACTTTACTGTATCTTTCTATTATAGATGTGCCTCTTGTAAGCAGCGTTTATTTGGATTGCTTTTGCCCAGACTGATACTCATGGTCTTTTAACTGAAGCATTTAGTTCACTTACATCAATTATGTTAACTGCTGTATTGTTCTGGGCATTCTGGTTGTAACAGATGTTCAATGTTTTCCTTCCCCCACTTTCTTGTTTCCCTTTGGATTCATTGAATACTTTTTTCTTTTATTTTTCATTTGTTTATTTTATTTTATTTTTTTATTGTTCAGAATACTACAAATTTCCTCATTTTCCCCCTTCACTGAGTAATTTTTAAATCATTCCATTTTATTCTTTCTCCAAGTTTGAAAGTTATCTCCGTTTCTAATCTAGATATTACAGTGTGAATGACTAATTTATGAAGTCTAGAATTTACTAATAACTTTACCCTCTTCCCAGACAATGTGAAGATCTTAGACCACTTTAGCTCCACCTAGACTCTCCCAACTTATAAGTTATTGTTTTCATGTATTTTAATCTTAAATTTTATCTCAAAACCCAGGAGACATTATTATCATATCAGTTAGTAAATGTTCATTTACTTTTACCCATAAATTTGATACTTTCTTGTTCTTCATTCCTTCCAGCCAGATTTTTATTCTCAGATTTTTAGCTTTCTGCCTGAAGTACATCTTTTAGAATTTCCTTTCTTGAATATCACCTTTCTCAGTTTTTGTCTTTTTTTCCCCCAGTTTTTGTCTTTTTACCCTAAATCTTAAGATATAATTTTGTTGGATAGGTAGTTGTTTACTTTGAACATACTGATGATGACATTTCACTGCCTTATATCTTTTAAATTTATTGTTAAGAAGTCAGCTATCAATATAATAGGCACTCTTTTAAATACTCCTCTTTTTTCTTCGGTTGCTTTAACTTTTTATCTGTTATATTTTTGAGTACTACAGTTTCACCATGATGTGTGAAAGTTAGTTTTCTTCTAATTCACTCTTCTTGGACTTCACTGGCTTACCATTTAGTATTTCTGGGAAATTTCTCTTCAAATGTTGTCAGTTGCCCAATTCCCTCTCACTCTCTTCTCCTTCTGGAACTCCAAGTAAACATACCTTAGACCTTCTCTTTCTGTAGTTAATGTCACTTTGCCTCATTTCCATATTTTCTTTTTGCCTTCTTATTCTGCATTCTGGATACTTACTAATTCTTTCTTTAGCTCTGTCTAATCTGTTAATGTATTTTTAATTTCTGGCTGTTATATATATTGTTCTGTTTCTCTAATCACTTGTTTTGGTTTTCTATGCCATGAAGAAAATTTAGCTCTTATTTTATTTCTTCAAATATAGTAAACATACTTTATTTTCTCATACCTGTCTGGTAATTTAATTATCTAAAGCCTCTCTGGATCTGGGATTCTCCTTATCTCTCATTTCTGTTAGTTCTTGTTCATGGTATTTTGCTTCCTTATGTGCTTTGTTATTTTATACTATGTCCAAAAAATTAATTGAGGAGATTCTTTGAGGCCTGAATAAAAATTCCTTCCAGAGAGGATTTTACTTTATTTCTCTCAGAGACCTAAAGTCACTGTCAGTTGGGGAGTATTTTAAACTAAATTCAGATTTGGAGTTTCATGGACTACACAAGTGATGTGAATTCAGGCTGCAAATCCACATGGGGGCCATCTTGTGGTTACAACTCCTCAGGGATTTTTACTTCTGTTTTATTCTTACCTTGAGGTTACAGTCCTTTCAGGTTCCAGGTTATTTTGAGGAAATATCTCCTGTTAGACTCTTCACCTGCTCTTTGACTTCTGTCTCCCTTGCCCATGAGGCTGTCATACCTTAAGTTCAAGTTTGCAGGAATCAGCAAATACCCTCAACACAAAGGACTTATTCCATTAACTTTTCTGAACTATCATATTTTCTTAGATTTTGGAATCGTCATTCTTTTCTTTGTTGTCATATCTTTTATGCTTTTAAGATGTTATATATACATATATAAATGTTATTTAACTTTTCTTGTTGTTTTCAGCAGATGAATTGACCCAATTAACATTGTCTGCCACATTTCTGAACTTGGAAGTCCTCAAAACCTTTGATTTTCTGTAAGTAGAGTTTTTCTCCCCTAAAATAGATACCTGTATTCTGGACTGTGATGGTCCAACTACTCTGCATACAGGTTTTCAGGCAATTCTCCTCTACATTGTTTTTAATCTCACATCTCTTTCCTGCCCTTTGGTATCTCCAAGTCCTGATGGTCTCTTAGGTTCTCCTTCTTTAACAATATTTCCTTTTTCATAGACTCCAGAAAGAACTTTCATTTACCCTGCTTTGTCAGTTACCACTCTTTCATCTCGATTATGCCCTGAAGATAGTCATTGGAATCTCTCTGCTATGGGACTATCTCATGTTCTCTTTGTTATTGTAGACTTTTAGTTTTTTCTTTTTTTATTATTTTTAGTGGAGTCTCACTAAGGCTGGAAGATAAACAAGAGTGCTTAATCATCTCTAAATGGTAATTCCCTTCACTCTTCAGCTCACTGTAACCTGAATTTTGCCTTCACTGCTCTCCCGAAACTACCATCTCTCATTTTTCTTGATATTCCCACTGTTGATGCAATTGACACCCCCTCCCTCCATCTTGAAACTTTCTTCTCTTTCCTTACATGACAGCATACTGTATTGACTCTCTACATACATCCCTGGACATTTGTGGGCTTTTTCTCCTCTTACGAACATGTAAATTGGCACTGAAACCAGGCTTAAGGGACCTGATCTCTATTTCTGACTCTATTAAGTTTGGACCAATAACTTCACTCTCTGGGCTTTATTTTATGATTTCTATAAGCACTTTCAATTTTAAATTTTTATAATTCCATATTTGTGAAGACATTTTCAGGAATGGAAATGATAGTAAATATTTTCTGTGAAAGCTCAGCATGACAAGTTCTGACTAATGTTTAATGCTACATTCTGGAGAAGGAAATTCATTTAGAGAAACAAATATCCTTTAGTGCTCAGTAGCTTTTATTTCACTGTGTATGATGTGTGACCAAATGCATTTTCCTGGAACCCTATCTTGTGTGAGAATGTGGGTTTAGACAGAAATGTTCAGTAACCTTACCTTGAATTATGTCTAAAAGAGGATGAGTAAAATAATCACAGCATCAGTCCTCTCCTTGAATCACAGTAGGATACCCTCTTTGACAAAGAGATATATTTAGAAGGCCATCTTGAAACATCAATCCTCACCAAATGAATTGTGTGTCTTCATACTCTGTAAGAATTATGGGATCTTTCCTTTTATAATTGAGTCTTTTATATAAGATCCAAAATCAAATAACCATGAAACTTAATGGGAAGGAAAAGATTAGTTTTTTATTTTTGTGGTCAAGTGTCTGAAGTTGCCAGATATACTTCCATTTTGCACTAGCTGAATTTTCTTATGTGATATGATTGGAAAAACTAAACATTAAATTTATGCTCAAATAGGAGAAAAGGACATATTACTCATTCTGGTAATGCGTATTCAGGAAGAGTTTAAAGATAAAATATGAATAGTACCCTCAGATGGTTTAAACCTGATTTGTAACTCAGCCCTGTCCAATAGAACTATCTGGAATAAAGGAAATAATCTCTATCTTTAATTTGCTAGCCACCAGCCCACTATGACTATTGAGCACTAGGAACATGGCTAGGTCAAGCAAAGAAGCGATATTTTCTTTGAATTTAATTCTTAATAAATTTAGGTTAAGATTTAAATCGCCACATGTGGCTGTTGGTTACAGTAGTAGACTACACAGATTTAAAGAATAGGCTTGCCTTGGATGGTTTTCCTCAGTGGTTAGAGCATCAGCCTACAGACTATAGGGTCACAGGCTAACTTCCCTGTCAAGGTCACATACTTGCATTGCAGATTCTATCATCAGCCCCAGTCAAGAAACTTATAGGAGGCAAGCAATCAATATATGTCTCTCTCACATCGATGTTTCGCTCTCTCTCTCCCACTCTCTTCCAATTTCTAGAAATCAATGGAAAAAATATCCTCAGGAGAGAATTAACAAAAAACAAAGAAAAAGATTCCAAGATGGTGGCCAATTAAGTGGAAGCTACACTTACACTCTCCCAGGACCAAACTGAAATTACAACTAAAATATAGAAAAACCATCCTGAATAATCAACTGAAGATGAGCTGGAGAGAACCCTTATAACCAAGGACATAAAGTGGAGACCCCATAGAGACTGGTAAGAAGTACAGAAGTGTAAGAGAACTGGCTGGACTCCCACGGACAGCAGCTGAAGATCCAGGGATATCACAGCTGTGGGGGGGCTCCCACTGAAACCTCAGGGGTCTAAAGCCCAACCTGGGCTCCCCAGCCCAAAATTTCAGAACTGAGTAAGGTGCCCACATAACATCTGGCTGTGAAAAGAAGCAGGGTTTCTGTCTTCCAGGAAGAGATGGCTGGAAATGCAGGCACCCTCTTAAAGGACCAATGCACAAAATTTTGTGTTCAGTCACTCACCTTTAGGTCTGGCAGAGGGAGGACAGAGTGGACTAGAGATGTGGGAGGAGAATCTGTGTTGCCAGCTCTGGGGATAGAGCTCAGAGGGCAGTATTCTTGATTCCTGTGCTGAGTCATTCCCCCATATTGCAGAGGACGTCTTTCTGAGGCAGACATTTACTAACCAGGAAGCTTTGGCTTGGGGGAGGGGAGCAATTGCCCCACCTTTTGGAAAACATCTCACCCCACCCCATGCAGTTTATGCCTTACTGTGGTCTACAGCCTGAGGCTCATTAAAAGACTGAGAATAACAATTAGCCTGCAAGCAAAGGTAGATCTCTTGGTGCTTTGAGTCTTTGCCTCATCTGCTTCTGGAATGAGGGCTTAGAAAAACAGACCTTGGTGTCCATATTGGTTGTCTCTAAACTCACTCAGGCCCAGCAGAAGGAACCACAAGCTGTGGGTTGTTTATAGCTCCAAGCAGGGTACTCAAGGCCTGTCACAAACAGCACCTGATACCGGCATGCACCAGAGACCCCCCCCCCCAAAAAAAATACTGGGAGTCTTAGCAGATCTACCTAATACATAGAAACAAACCCAAAAAGGCAGCTAAAATGGGGAGACAAAAAGCAAGCCCTAAACGAAAGGAAAAGAGACTTATCCAGAAGAAGAGATAAATGAAATGGAGATAAGCAATCTAGAAGATATAAGGTTCAGAATACTGATTATAAGGATGTTTGACAGTATGAGAAAAGACATGGAAATGATGAAGGGAATTAAGAATGGCATAGCAGAAATAAAAATATGTATTAGAAGGAATAAATAGCAGATTAGGGAGAGCTGAGGATCAGATCAGCAAATTAGAAGACAGGGTGGAAAAAATCACTCAATCAGAGAATGAAAAAGAAAAAACAATTTTAAAATAGGAGGACAGTTTAAGGGAGCTGTAGAACAACATGAAATGTAACAATATTTCCATCATAACAGTCCCAGAAGTTGTAGAAAATAAGTAAAGGTTAGAGAACTTGTTTGAAGAAATAATGGCAGAAAACTTCCCTAACCAAGTGAAGGAAAAAGTCACACAAGTTCAGGAGGCACAGAGAATCTCTAGGAAGTACTCAAAGAGGCCCATGCTCAGACACATCATAATTAAAATGCCAAAAATTAAAGACAGAGAATCTTAAAGGCAGCTAGATAAAAACAATCTGTTACCTACAAAGGAGCTCCCATAAGGCTGTCAGCTGATTTCTCATCAGAAACTCTGCAGGCCAGAAGGGAATGGATTGAAGTATTCAAGGTAATGAAAAACAAATATCTGAATACAAGACTATTTTATCCAGCAAGGCTGTCATTAAAAACAGATGATGAAATAAAGAGCTCCCTATAAAAAAATAGTCTAAAGGAGATTATCACCACCAAACCACCATTGCAAGAAATGTTAAAGGGATTGCTGTAATAATAAGAAATACAGAGAGAAACACAAGCACAAATAATTAAATTTGCAATAAATAAGTACCCATCAATAACAACCTTAAATGTAAATGGATTAAATGCTCCAATAAGAAGACATAAGGTATCTGAGTGGATAAGAAAACATGACCCAAATATATCCTGTCTACAAGAGACCTACCTTAGAACAGAAGACTTACACAGGATGAAAATGAAGCGATTGGAAAATATTTTTCATGCAAATGGAAATTTAAAAAAAGCTGGGATAGCAATACTTATATCTTACAAAATAGACTTCAAAATGAAGGCCACAAAAAATGACAAAAAGGTCATTACATAATACTAAAGGGATCGATCCAACAGGAGAATATAACCCTGGTAAACATATATGCACCCAATATAGAAGCACCTAAATACATGAAAAATATTCTGGAGGATTTTAATGGAGAGATCAACAGCAATACAGTCATAGTAGGGAGTTTGACACCCCACTGACTTCACTGGATAGGTCTGCCAGACAAAAAATCAACAAAGAAACAGTAACTCTAAATGACACACTAGAACAAATGGATTTAATTGACATTTACAGAACATTTCATCCCAAAGCAGCAGTATATACATTCTTCTCCAGTGCACATGGGACATTCTCAAAGATAGGCCACATGTTAGGACACAAAACAAATCTCTACAAGTCAAGAAGGCTGAAATAATATCAAGCATCTTCTTGGATACACTGTTGGCAGGAATGCAGACCAAGGCAGCCAGTGTCTAAGACAGTATGGCGTTTCCTCAAAAAATTAAATATGGAACTGCCATTTGATCCAGTGATCCCACTTACAGGAATACATCCTAAGAAACCTGAAATAACAATCGGAAAGAATATATACACCCCTATGTTTAAAGCAGCGCAATTTACAATAGTTAAGATCTGGAAACATTCCAAGTGCCCATAAGTAGATGAGTGATAAAAAAGCTGTGCAACATTTTCACCATGGAATACTATGCAGGTGTAAAAAAAGAAGGATCTCTTACCCTTTGGGACAGCATGGATGGAACTAGACAGTATTATGCTAAGTGAAATAAGCCAGTCAGAAAAAGACAAGTATCTCATGATCTCACTCATATGTGGAATCTAATGAACAAAACAAAGCTATGAACAAAATAGATCCAGAGACACAGAAGCATGAAACAGACTGACAAATCTCAGAGGGAAGGTGGGGGTGGGTTGGTGGAGAGAGATTAACCTAAGAACTTATATGCATATATGCATTACCCATGGACACAGACAAAAGTGTAGTGAAGGTCTGGAGGGGGGAGGATGCAGGGGAAAAAAAGGGGGAAAAGGGACTTCTGTAATACTCTCAACAATAAAGATCATTATTACTATTATTTTTTAAATGAACAGGCTTTAGTGTTTTTTGCCTGTACAATCTTGGGTTCAGTGTGCATATGAGAGTGCATCAAGAGCCCTCTTGATTATAAAGACTCTTCTCCCCTTTCTGCCCTCACTACCATCCCCTCAGAGAAGGGTACTGGAAAATATCCTGCAGCTAATGATCCAATAAAGAAGTCAGAATGGCAGGACAGACTGGCTGGTGAAACAAGAGGGGACTCTTGAGTTGTGACCCACCTCTAATGTTTGCAGGCCCCGTGACAAGTAAACAAATGAAGGGCCATGCACTATATGTCTAAATATTTAAGAGTTTTTTAATTAATCTAACAAGATATTAAATGAAAATATGCTCTATTCTCCTAGATTGACAATTATAGTTTCCTAATGACCAGGAAGGGTAGGTTCAAATTTTAATTTCTTAAGCTCCTCAGAATTCTATGCTTGAACTTGAAGGTATAGGGAGAATCAACCCTCAACTCCTGGATTGATGTTTTTCCCCTCTTTTCGCTCTCTCACTTCATCCAACACTGTGAGGGATTTCATTTACATGCTTGTGGACACCTGGCCATGCATGTGCACACTTTGTCCACAAACAGCCACCTCTTGGGCCTAGAGTTGCACATTTTAATGGTTCATTCTACCCTCAGAAGACATGCCTAGAAGCAAGCTAGGGGCAGTTTTGGCAGGTGTTCTGTGGTCCTGGGTAACTTGAACATGATCTAAAAGTGGAGATCTCAGATCTGGTCTAGCACAAACCCTTGACCTTTTGGAATCCTTTTATCTGTAATGGGTCATTCACTTCAGCAACTATTGCTCTGGCCTTAGTCTAGCCATGCCACTGCTTAAAGGTCAGGTCCCAGGGCAAAGGGCCCCTCTACCTGGTATTAAGTGCAGTTCCATCTAAGTCTAAAACTGAAAAGTCATGACAAAACTTACCTTAAAGTAGGGATACAGTCCCCACACTGTGTTGTGGGAGAACTAGATTTTTGGACAATATACCTGAGAGACACTCAAGGTGGAGGGCTGAAATGTTCAGAGGAAGTCCAAGACTTGAAAGATTGAGAGATATGGAAGAGCTTCCCTGGTAGGAAAAGGGGGAAAGAAATCAAGCTATTCCAGGTAGATAGTGCCTTGTCACTTCAGAATGTTGAGTGAACTATAGGCAGAGGGTGAAGCCAAGAATAAAGAATAAAGGAAACACCAGAAGTTGAAGTCAGAAAAGTAAGGTGGTGGAAGGTTGGAAAGGGTCTTAATAAATGTCACTTTAGTCCATTGTAATATAAGCTCAAAAGGTCAGAAACCACATTTGTCTTGCCCACCATCATGTCCCTCATCAGTCTAAGCCTACTGTCTGGCCCAGCATGGTGACTAAGACCACATTGAGGTAGGAACTCCTGTCTTAGTACAAGGCCTGTCACAAAGCAGGAAGCAGTTTGGTCTATGATCTCTGATTTAGGGTGAGGTTTGTCATAATTCTTCACAGTCTTACACTCAGAAGCTCAGCCTGTAGTTTTCTAGTAAATGAGTAGTAAGAAGCATGAATTTCATTGCAGAGGGGATGTAGAGCCACCATTGGCTCCTTGATCTCCAGCTAGCAAACTGTCACTTTGGCCTATCTGTGGGGGCTAGATTCTTCTGGCCAAGAGGTGAGTAATTCTCATTCTCCTCTCCATTTATCCAGAGCCTTTTTAGATTCCTACTTGACTTGAACATGGAGAGGAGTACAAAGAGCTCTACATAACCAGAAAGGTACATTAGTGAGATCAGAGCAGAGAGATTGCAATGCTCTGGGGAACTGTGGGCACATAATATCTAAAATAAAAGAGACAATCTATAGAGTCAAATGAAGCTGAAAAACTGAGGGTAGTGGAAACTGAGAAACACCATTGGATTTAAAAATGAGAGGGTTGGAGGATTCCAAGATGAGGGCAGACTGAGTAGAAGCTACACTGACACTCGCCCAAGACCAAACTGAAATTACAACAAAAATATAGAAAACTATCCTGAATAAACAACTGCAACTGAAGACAAGCTGGAGACCACCCTCATAAACAAGGACCTAAAGTGGATACTACAAAGAGACTGATAGAGAGTGTGGAGGCATGAGAGGGCTGGCTGGGCACCCATAGGCAGTAGCTGAAGGTCCAGAGGGATATCTCAGCTGCGGGGTGTTCCCACTGAGAACTTTGTTCTCTAAACTCCAACCTTGGCTCCCCAGCCCAGAGCACCAGAACTGAGAAAGGTATCAACATAACATATGGCTGTGAAAAGCAGCTAGGTTTCTGTCTGCTAGGGAGAGATGGATGGAAAAGAAGACAGCTTCTTAAAAGGCCAACACACAAAGTTTCATGTGCAGCCACTCACCTTGGGCTCCAGCAGAGTGAAGGCGGGGTGGACTGGATCTGTGTGAGGAGAATCTAGGTATGCGGGCTCTGGAGATAGAGCTCAGAGGGCAGCCATCTGAATTCCTGTGCTGAATCATTCACCCATACTACAGAGGACATCATTTTCAGGTAGACATTTACTGACCAAGCAACTTTTGCTTCGGGGTAAAACAATTGCCCCACCCTATTGAAAAAATTCTCCCCCCACCCTGTGGAGTTTCTACAGCCTGAGGGTCATTAACAGAGTGAGACTAACAATCAGCCTCTGGGTGTTTTGAGTTTTTGCCAGATTTGCTTCTGGACCCAGGGTTTGGAAAAGCAGAACTTGGCGTCCATCTTGAATGCTTTCAAATGCACCCAGCTCCAGCAGAGGGAGTACAAAAACTTCAAAAAGGGTACTCAAGGCCTGTCACAAACAGCATCTGACACTGGCCTACACCAGAGACCATCAAAAGTACTGAGAATCCTAGCAGATCTACCTAATACATAGAAACAAATCCAAACAGATCCAAAATGGAGAAACAAAACACACACACAGAAACAAAAAAACAAGCCTCAAAGGAGAGAATAAGAGAATTCTTCAGAAGTGCTAAATGGAATGGAGATAAGCAATCTAGCAAATATAGAGTTTAGAATACTGATCTTTAGGATGCTCAACCGCATGACAAAAGATATGGAAACTATGAAGAAGATTAAGAACGACATAGTAGACATAAATACAATACATTGGAAGGAATAAACAGCAGATTAGAGGAAGCTGGGGATTGGATCAGTGAATTAGAAGACAGGGTAGGAAAAAAATCACTCAATCAGAGAACCAAAAATAAAAATAATTAAAAAACAGGAGGACAGTTTAAGGGAGCTGCAAGACAACATGAAATGTAACAATATTTGCATCATAATAGTCCCAGAAGTTGTAGAAAATAAACAAGGGTTACAGAACCTGTTTGAAGAAATAATGGCATAAAACTTCCCTAACCTGGTCAAGGAAAGTGTCACACAATTTCAGGAGGCACAGAGTCCCAAACAAGAAGAACCAAAGAGGCCCATGCCTAGATACATCATAATTAAAATATAAAAAATTTCAGACAAAGAGAGAATCTTAAAGGCAGTAAGAGAAAAGCAATCTGTTACCTACAAAGGAGCTCCAATAAGGCTGTCAGCTGATTTCTCATCAGAAACTTTATAGGCCAGAAGGGAATGGCATGAATATTCAAGGTAATGAAAAGCAAGGATCTGAAACCAAGACTACTCTATCCAGCAAGGCTATCATTCAAAATAGATAGTGGCCCTAGATGGTTTGGCTCAGTGGCTAGAGCCTCTGCCTGAGGACTGAAGGGTCCCAGTTTTGATTCCAGCCAGAGGCACATACCTCAGTTGCAGGCTCAACACCCAGCCCTGGTCAGGGCACCTGTGAGAAAGAACCAATCTATGTTTCTCTCTTTCTCTCTCCCCCTCTCTCTTTCTTTTTTTTTTCTCTTCCTCTCTGCCTTCCACTCTCTCTGAAAAACAATGGAGAAAATGTCCTCAGGTGAGGAATAAAAAATAATAATAATAACAAAATAGATGGTGAAATAAAGAGCTTCCCAGATATAAAATGGCTGAAGGAGTTTTTCACCACCAAACTAGCACTGCAAAAAATGTTAATAGGATTGCTATAATAAGTAGAAATATATATAGAGAGAAACATAAGCATAAAGAAATAAAATAGCAATAGATAAGTACATACCTATCAATAATAACCTTAAATATAAATGGATTAAATGCTCCAGTCAAAAGACATAAGGTAGCTGAATGGATAAGAAAACATGACCCAAAAATATGCTTTCTACAAGAGACTCATCTCAGAACAAAAGACTCACACAAGCTGAAAACAAAACAAAACAAAAAACTTCTGGAGCACTTTAAAGGAAATAGTCAGCAATACAGTCATAGTAGTGGACTTTAGCACCCCACTGATTTACTATTTGATAGATCTTCCAGAAGAAATTCAACAAGGAAATAGTGACTCTAAATGACACACTAGATCAGATGGATTTAATTTACATTTACAGAACATTTTGCCCCAAAGCTGCAGAGTATACATTCTTCTCAAGTGCAAATGGGACATTCTCAAAGATAGACCACATGTTAGGACACAAAACATGTCCTTATAAGTTCAGGAATATTGAAATCATATCAAGCATCTTCTTGGACTTTTACACCATGGAATATTATGCAGCTGTTAAAAAGACAGATCCCTTACCCTTTGAGACAGCATGGTGGTACCTTGAGAGTGTTATGCTAAGTGAAATAGGCCAGTCAGAAAAAGACAAGTATCACATGATCTTACTCATGTATGGAACTTTGTCAACAAAATAAACCAATGAACAAAATAGATCCAGAGACATAGAAGCATGGAACAGACTGAGAGATCTCAAAGGGAACACAGAAGTGGGTTGGGGTGGGGAGGGATTAACCTAAGAACTTATATACATACATGCATAACTCAGGGACTCAGACAATAGTGTGGTGAAGGCCTGGAGGTGGGGTGCAGGGTGGAGGCGATCAATTGGGGGAAAGGGGAACATATGTAATACTTTCAACAATAAAGATAAATTAAAACATAAATGCAGACACACCAAAAGAAAATTAGTGGGTTGCAGATAGTAATTTAAAGGAGGGGAAGACAGAAGCTAGATTTCCAGAATTTATGAATGAGGTGTGAGTGAGAGTGGAAACAGAGTGTGAAGTCCACTGTGTTGAGAAGATATGCAATGGAATAAAGAAGAGAGAAGGAAGTAGCCAGAACAGGAGATGTGAAAAGGCAGATGCAGGCAAGGTAGTTCCAAGACAAGATTGCAGGTAATAAAGACAAACATTATCTAGAAGATATGGGGGATTCCCATTGAGGACTATGGGGCCTAAACCCCAAGCAGGGCTTCGCAGCCAAGAGCACCAGACCTGAGAAAGGTGCCCCCATAACATCTGGCTGTCAAAAGCAGCAGAGTTTCTGTCTGTCAGGGAGAGGCAGCTGGAACTGCAGACACCCTCTTAAAGAGCCAAGGCATGATGTTTCGTGTGCAGCCACTCACCTTGGGCTCTTGGGGAAGGGGTGTGGAGTGGACTGTAGCTGTGTTGGGAGAGTCTGAGGAGAGTCATTCCCCCAGACTGTGCGGGAGATCTTCATGGGGAGGCGAATTTTTGGCTTTTGCCTGAGGGGGGAAGCAATTGCCCCACCCTGCTGCAGAGCATCTGCCCCTGCCCAGAGGAGTTTCTACAGCCTGAGGCTTGTTAAGAGACTGATAACAACCAGCTTCCCAATCCAGTGGAGCTTCTACAGGCTGAGGCTCATTAGGAGAATCAGATTAATCAGTCTGCAGGCAGAGGCAGACCTCAGGGTGCTTTGAGTCTTTGCCTGATCTGCTTCAGGACCCAGGACTTAGAAAAGCAGACTTTGGTGTGCGTCTTGTTCCTGTCCAAATGCACCCAGACCCAGCAGTGGAGACGTTATGCCATGGGTTGTTGATAACCCCAAACAGGGTACTCAGGTAAGTCAAAAACAGCGTCTGACATCAGCCTGCACCAGAGACCCTCCAAAAAGACTTAGAGACCTGGAAGATCTACCTAACACTTAAAACAAACCCCAAATTGTAGCCAAAATTGGGAGACCAAAAAACAAGCCCCAAATGAAAGAACAAGAGAAATCTCCAGAATGAAATGGAGATAAGCAATCTCTCAGATATAGAGTTCAGAATACTGATTGTAAGGATGCTCAACAGCATGAAAAAAGATATGGAAACTATGAAAAATGAGCAGTCAGAAATGAAGAATGACATAGAAGAAATAAAGAATACATTGGAAGAAATAAACAGCAGATTAGAGGAAGCTAAGGATCAGATCAGTGAATTAGAAGATGGGGTAGGAAAAAATCACTCAATCATAAACCCAAAAATAAAAAAATAAAAAAACAATTAAAATCAGGAGGACAGCCTAATGGAGCTGTGGGACAGCATAAAACATAACAATATTCGTATTATAGGAGTGCCCAAGGAGGTTGAAAGTAAGCAGGGTTTAGAGAACCTGTTTGATAAAATAATGGCAGAAAACTTCCTTAAACTGGTCAAGAAAAAAGGCACACAAGTTCTTGGGACACAGAGAGTCCCAAGCAAGAAGAATCCAAAGAGGCTCACGCCCAGACACATCACAATTAAAATGCCAAGAATCCAAGACAAAGACAGAATCTTAAAGGAAGCTAGAGAAAAGCAATCTGTTACCTACAAAGGAGTCCCCATAAAGCAGTCATCTGACTTCTCATCAGAAACTCTCTACAAGCCAGAGGAAATAGCATGAGGTACTCAAGGTAATGCAAAACAAGGATCTGAAACCAAGACTACTCTATTCAGCAAGATTATCAATCAACATAGATAGTAAAAATAAAGAGCTTCCCAGACACACACAAAAAGGCTAAAAGATTTTATCACTACAAAACCAGCATTACAGGAAATGTTAAAGGGATTCTTATAATTAAGAGAAAAAAAAGAGAATGAGAAACATAGGTATAAAGAAACAAAATGGCAGTAGATAAGTATCTTTCAATAATAACCTTAAATGTAAATGGATTAAATGCCCAATAAAAAGATATAGGGTGGCTGAATGGATAAAAAAGCATGACCCAAATATATGCTGTCTACAAGAGACTCACCTCAGAACAAAAGACTCACACAGGATGAGAGTGAAGGGATGGAAAAAAATTTTCCATGCAAATGAAAATGAAAAAAAAAGCTGGGGTAACAATAGTTATATTGGACAAAATAGACTTCAAAATGAACGCCATGAAAAGGGAGAAAGGTCATTGCATAACACTAAAGGGATCAATCCAACAAGAGGATAGAACCCTGGTAAACATATATGCACCCAATATAGGAGCACCTAAATTTATTAAAAAAAAATTCTAGAGGACTTTAAGAGACAGATTGACAGCAATACAGTCATACTAGGGGACTTTAACACCACACTGACTTCATTGGGTAGGCCTTCCAGACAAAAAATCAACAAGGAAACAGTGACCCTAAGTGGCACACTAAATCAGATAGATTTACTTGACATTTGTAGAATATTCTACCCCAAAACTGCAGAATATACATTCTTTTCAAGTGCACAGGGGACATTCTCAAAGATAGACCACATGTTAGGACACAAAACAAGTCTCTACAAGTTCAAGGAGACTGAAATCATATCATGCACCTTCTCAGACCACAGTGCCATGAAATTAGAAATCAACTAAAATAAAAACACTAAAAGACATTTAAATACAGGGAGGTTGAAAAGGATGTTTTTAAACAATGAATGGGTTACCAAAGAGATCAAGAAAGAAATAGAAAACTTCCTGGAAAGAAATGAAAATGAAGACAAAACAACTTCAACCTATGGGACACAGTGAAAGCAGTTCTGAGAGGGAAATTCATAGCACTACAAGTCTACCTCAAAAAACAAGAAAAACTAATAGACTCTCTAACCCTGCAACTTAAAACCTTAGAAAGGGAACAACAAGAAAAGCCTAAAGGAGAAGGAAAGAAAGAATAAAGATTCGAGCAAAATAAATGACATAGAGACTAAAAAAAAAAACAATACAAAAGATCAATGAAACCAAGAGCTGGTTCTTTGAAAAGATAAACAAGATTGATGAACTTTTAGCCAGACTCATCAAGAAACAAAGAGGGAGGACCCAAATAAACAAAACCAGAAATGAAAGAAGTGAAGTAACACCTGACCTAAGAGAAATACAAAGAATTGTAAGAAAATACCATGAACAACTATATGCCACCAAGCTGGACAACCTGGATGAAATGGATTCCTAGAAAAATACAACCTTCCAAAACTCAATCAGGAAAAGTCAGAAAGTCTAAATAGACTGATAACTGCTGATGAAGTTGCAGTAATCAAATGGCTCCCAGCACACAAAAGCCCTGGCCTGGATGGTCTCACAAGGGACATTTTTACCAAATATTCAAAGAAGAACTAACACTTATCCTCCTCAAACTATTTCAAAAACTCCCAGAGGAAGGACCACTTCCAAACTCTTTTTATGAGGCCAGCATTAGCCTAATTCCAAAACCAGATAAAGACACTACAAAGAAAGAGAATTACAGGCCAATATCCCTGATGAACATAGATGCTAAAATCCTCCATAAAATACTAGCAAATCGGATCCAGCAATATAATAAAAAGATCATACACCATGACCATGTGGGATTTATTCCAGGGATGCAAGGCTGGTTTAATATTCACAAATCAATAAATGTGATATATCACATAAACAAACTGAAAGATAAAAATCACATGATCTTATCAATAGATGCAGAAAAAGCATTCAATAAAATCCAACACTCATTTTTGGTAAGAACTCTTAGCAAAGTGGGAATAGAGAGCTTACACTTCAACATATTAAAGGCCATATATGACAAACCTACAGCCAACATCATACTCAGTGTCGAAAAAAAGTAAAACCATTTCACCTAAGAACAGGAACAAGACAGGGGTGTCCATTTTCACCACTCTTATTCAACATAGTACTGGAAGTCCTTGCCAAATCCACCAGAGAAGAAGAAAACATAAAAGACATACAAATTGGAAAGGAGGAAACAAAACTGTCATTATTTGCAGATAACATGATATTTTTCATAGAGAATCCTAAAGACTCCACCAAAAAACTACTTGATTTAATAAATAAATTCAGCAAGGTAACAGGATACAAAATTAACACCCAGAAATCGATGGCATTTTATACACCAATAATGAATTCTCAGAAAGAGAAACTAAAAAAACAGTTCCATTTACCCTTGCAACTAAAAAAATAATACACCTAGGAATAAACTTAACCAAAGGTGTAAAAGACCTTTGCTTGGAAAACTACAGGACATTGAAAAAAGAAATAGAGGAAAATATAAACAAATGGAAAAATATACCATGTTCATGGACTGGAAGACTTAACATCATTAAAATGTCCATACTACCCAAAACAATCTAAAATTCAATGCAATCCTTATTAAAATACCAACAGCATATTTCACAGATTTAGAAGAAACAATGTGAAAATTGTACCAAAAAACACCCTGAATAGCCACGGCAATATTGAGAAAGAAGAACAAAGTTGGAGGGATCACAATACCAGATATCAAGTTATACTATAAAGCCACTGTAATCAAAACAGCTTGATACTGGCACAAGAACAAACATAGATCAGTGGAACACAACAGAGGACCCAGAAAGTGACCCATGCCATTATCGTCAATTAGTATTTGATAAAGGAGGCAAGAACATACAATGGAGTAAAGACGGTCTCTTGAATAAATGGTGTTGGGAAGATTGGACAGGTATATGCAAAAAAAAAAAAAAAAAATGAAACTAGACCACCAACTTACACCATGCACAAAAGTAAATTCAAAATGGATAAAAGACTTAAATGTAAGACATGAAACCATAAAAATCCTAGAGGAAAACACAGGCAGCAAAATCTCAAACATCTCTCCTAGCAATATGTTTGCTGATACATCTCCCAGGGTAAGAGAAACTAAGGAGGAAATAAACAAATCGGACTGCATCAAAATAAAAAGCTTCTGCACAGCAAAAGAAACCATCAACAAAATGAAAAGGGAGCCCACTGTATGGGAGAACATATTTGCCAATGACACATCAGATAAAGGGTTGATATCCAATATATAAGGTACTCATACAACTTAACAAAAGGAAGACAAACAGTCCAAATGAAAAACGGGCAAAGGACCTAAGTAGACACTTCTCCAAAGAGGACATACAGATGGCTAAGAGACATATGAAAAAATGCTCAACATCGATAATCATCAGAGAGATGCAAATTAAAACCACAATGAGGTATCATTTCACACCTGTTAGAATGGCTACCATCAACAAATCAATGAACTACAAATGTTGGTGAGGGTGTGGAGAAAAGGGCACCCTAGTACACTGCTGGTGGGAATGCAGACTGGTGCAGCCACTATGGAAAGCAGTATGGAGTTTCCTCAAAAGATTAAAAATTGATGTGCCATTTGACCCAGTGATCCCACTTTTAGGAATATATCCTAAGGAACCCAAAATACCAATCAGAAAGAACTTATGCACCCCTATGTTCATAGCAGTGCAATTTACAATAGCTAAGATCTGGAAACAGCCCAAGTGCCCATCAGTAGATAAGTAGATAAAAAAGCTGTGGGACATTTACACCATGGAATACTATGCAGCTGAAAAAATGAATAATTTTTTATCCTTTGGCACAGCATGGAGGGAACTGGAAAGTGTTATGCTGGGTGAAATAAGCCAGTCAGAGAAAGACAAGTACCACATGATCACAGTTATATGTGGAATATAATAATAAAAATAAACTGATAAACAAAGTGAATCCAGAGACATAGAAACATGGAACAGACTAAGGGATCTCAGTGTGAAGGCGGGGAGGGGGGTATAGGTAGGGAGATTTAATCAAAGAATTTATATGTTCATTAAGATAACCCATGTACACAGACAATGGTATGGGGAGAGCCTTTGGGTGGGATGGATGTGGGGTGGAGGGAATCAATTGGGATAAAGGGGGAACATCTATAGTACTCTCAACAATAAAGATAAAGAAACTTAAAAAATAAAAAAGAATGTTCAAGGAAATAATTTCCCAGACTGTAGCTATTCTCTTCAGAGCTTTTAAGACAGACTTCAGGTGAGCTTTTATCCACTGTTTTCAAGTTCAGGGAACAATGAACAGAGTAAATACAGTGACCTAATCTACCTAGATGGTGTTATGACACCCATTCTACTTATGAAATTCTAGCATTCATAATGTTTCTATTCCAGTAATTGTCTTCATTTCTGCCTATTTTAATATTATTATAGCCAAAAGTAATTGTTTCAGCTTCTTTTTCCTATATTCATTAAGAAAATAGTCACTTATAGAAATAAAGCTCTTATGGGAAAAATTTATATAAAAAAAGAAAGAAACCAACCTGCTGGCACCTTGATCTTGGACTTTGAGCCTCCAGAACTGTGATAAAATAAAATTTTGTTGTGTAAGCACCCTAGTTGTATTTTGTTATGGCAGCCTGAGATGACTAATACAAATAGTGTCCCCCAAAAATTCATGTCTACCTAAAACCTCAGAATGTGACATTATTTGGAAATAAGGTCTTTGCATATGTGATTAGTTATGTTAAGATGAGGTCGTACTGGATTAGGTAGGGACCTATATCCAATGCCTAGTGTCTTTATAAAAAGGCAATGCAAAGACACAGAGACACACAGGGACAATGCCATCTGAAGACAGAGACAAAGATTGGAGTGATGAGGTTGCTAGCTAAGGAATGCCAAAGATCACTGGCAACCACCAGAAACTAAGAAGAGACAGGGAAGAAATTTTTCTTAGAGCTCTCAGAAGGAATGTGAACCTCATGACACCTTAATCTCAGACTTGTGGCCTCCAGAACTGTGAGAGAGTAAATTCTGGTTGTTTAAGCTACCCAACTTGTGGTAATTTGTCACAACAGCCACAGGAATCTAGTACAGTGGTAAAACTCCAAGCTCATTCTGGTATTTCGTTATGGCGGCCTGAGATGACTAATACAAATAGTATTACCCTACACTGCTTCCCCAACTAAAATTGGCTTCCACTTCCCAATTCAGAGACTATCTTAAGACTTTTTTCTTCCAATTAGATTTTTTTAGTGTTTAATGTAATTTAAAAAAAAAAAAAATTCATGGGAACAATTGGAACAGTCTAGTAGAGTGTAAAGCAAAACATAAAAATCTTCTTCTTCCTCACCAATCCCAAAGTCAAACTGCCTCTTCCCAGGAAGGATCACTGTAAGCATTCCCTGGGGTCCTTCTAGATGCAGTCTATGCACGAGTATGGATAAGGTCTCTTTTTCTTACCCATTGAAATCCTACTAGATACACTATTCAGTAACTTGTTTCTATTCACCTAACCATTTGCTGTCATTCCTTGACCATCCAGGAGAATGCTGCTGTGAAACAGTGCTCCTTCTGGGGCACCTTCAAGGACAGACTCATAGCCATACTATGAAAGTTTAAACTTTGGTGCCACCACTTGCTGGCTAAGTGAGTCTGAGCAAGTTACTGAACCTCTCTCTTCCCAATTTGTTCACCTGTAAAGTAGGCTTACTTCATAAATTGTTGTGAGTATTGAATAAGTTAATGTACACAAAGCACTTGGAACAGTGTCTAGTATAGAGCCAGTGCTAGATTCCTTACTTTTGTTAACAGATTCATAGTATTTTCAAATGTGGATTTACTACCATTTATATTTTTGTGCATGTCCCCGTGCAGGAAAGTCTAGAGAATAAATTCATGGGAGTTGAGTTGGCTGTGCCAGTTTTCCCTGTCACCAACACAGTAAATTTGAAGCTGTCTCCTTACACCCACTCCAACAAGTTCCTATAAAATATTTTAATTGGTAATACTGTAGAGTGGCCACTGTTATTTTTTTACTAAATACATGCCATTATTGGTTCATAAATGTATTTCATAGTTGTTTACAAAAAACAAGGTGACAACTGTCTTGCTGTTTTTTCTTTCATAATTGGTTTTCACAAGCTATGGCATTCAAAGGCCATCATGTGAGCATCTGGTCACAGCTGTTGACAGGGCTGTGTGAGCCCAGAAGATTCTGCTAGTAGCCTGCCCTGATTCAATATATGTTGGGATAGAAATTACCTGTACTTCATTAAGTTAAGAAAAAGTGACTCACAATCTGTCTTGCTTGTTATTAAGCTAATGGAGCCCATTCTATTTTCAGACATACCCATTGTCTGAAACCATGTTTAATTTGCACTGGGGGTCCTATGCACACAAGGTACTTTGTCGAGGGTTAGTCAATAGAACCGGAAAAGAAAAAAGATTCATGTTGTGGGGAGTAGCTTTCTGCCTACCTCTATCATTAGCATTCAAGTTCTTAATTTCAGCAGCACAGATGATGAAAGGCCAAATATGCCATTTGTCATCTTTAAAACTCTTGAACAGATGACTCTTGATAAGATGACCAAAACCACCTTTATAAAATGGAGCTAAGATGGTTGTTAGGAAGATAGAGGAGGAACAGCTGTTGAGTCTGTTTGTTTGTTTTTGTTTGTTTGGAGTTATTTGTTGTTGCCTCCCTTTCTCTGTACTAGAAAGAAGAAAATAATGAGTAAAGACATATAGAAAATAGAAAATATGCATAGAATTAGTAAACTCTCTTTTAAATAATACTCCATTTTTAGTGTACATTTAACAACCCTTACACTTCTCATTCTGTTTCAAGTTCTTCTCCCAATCCTTGCATCACTGTTCTCTCCATGCCCCCTTTAACTTCCAACCTAAAGGGGAGTCAGTCTGGGCCAGGGGCCTTGTTCGATTTTTCCCTGGGCTTGGGACATATGTACTACTGTGGAGCCTGGGTTTCCCTGTAGCAAGACACGCAGGTGGCGGGCTCCATTTAATGGACCAGGAAAAATGGAAACCTCCTGGCAACTAGAACTTTCCCACCCAAAGTTTACAGAATGAAATTGTAGGCCTGGCCGGTGTGGCTCAGTCAGTTGAGTGTTGTTCCATGCATCGAGAGGTTGCTGCTTAGATTCCCGGTTAGGGCACATGCCTGGGTTGCAGGTTTGATCCCCATTAGGGGGCATGCAGGAGGCAGCCAATAAATGTTTCTCTCTGTCATCATTGATGTTAGTATCTCTCCCTCTCCCTTCCTCTCTCTCTAAAATCAATAAAAACATATTTAAAATAAATAAATAAATAAAAGCCCCGTAGTTCACCTTCCTTCCCCAGTCATTGGGGGAATTAAAAAGAGTGAGAAAGGGTGTTTTTTTTTTTGGTGTGTGTGTGCATGTGTGTGTTTTAAGTGATAAACACACTGCATTTTTCAAAACAACAGGGCAGCAAAAGGCTCATGAATCTAAATGACCAGGTAGACTCCATGGAGCTATGCTAAGGGCATGAACACACCAACTACTGTGCCCTTTAAGATTAAAACACACACATTTACAGATCAAGCAGGGTTTATTTAATTATATGCACAAAATAGGTGAAGGAATTAAAAAATGAAACAGGTGAGTTTTGTTTTTCTATATATTTATCAAATGGAGCCTTACAGCAAAGTTGCAGCAATAGACATTCTAAAAGAAAATATTTCCTTCATTTGTTGAAAGAATATTACATCTGAGGCATTCCTCAGGGCCATCTGAATTAGATACTCAGTGAATAAGAATGAGAAATCCATGCATGCTTATGCTCCCCCATGCCACCATTCAGCACTTTAATAATAGAGTGGGAAGATTGTTCCCCTTGTTCTCTGAAAAAGGCTTGCAGACAATCTGTATCATCTTAACAGGTGAAGCCCCTGCAATTGGTCATTGTCCTGTGTGGGTGGTGAGCAGCCTTTCTGAAAGATCTTTCTGAGTAGAAAATGAACAATTTTGAAAGTCACATCAAATGTGATTGTGGTTACTTCTCCTTGACTGACTCATCTGTGATGATTACAATATAAAGACACAGTCACGACTGGCTGAGCTGTGTTCCACCAGCACTCTCCCCAAAGGATGGAAGAAACCTCTAGGTAAGGACTTTTTGAGGCCTTTAAAATCCTTTACCCCCAACCCTAATCTTATCTCACTCCCCAGGGAAAGTTTTGTTGTTCTCCCCAAATACAGTCATTTCTGTGTGTCAAGGGTTTCTAACGTGGCTTGTATGTTCACATTTTCTCAAGAGAAAATGTCCAAGAAAAGCAAAGATACTTAATCCATGGCCCACAAACTGCTTAGCAGTTGTGGATCCCTTGAATGGTGTGCCACGTTTTGTGCATGTGTGCAAGTTTCCGATTCTCAACAGAGCCTATAATTCCTGAATGTTTAAGAGCCAATCCTTTAAGTGGTCTGAGAAGGTCCTTGAGGGACTGGTGGCCTGGTAGGGACAGAAGCCTGGAGCATTAGTGGCTAAACTTAGCCACATTTAAAAACATTTGAACAGGACCCAATATACATCTGAGCACTCCCAAGACACAAGTGGAAAATAACTGAACAAATAAGCCCACTTGTTAAACAACAGCACCCCTAGTGTTCAGTCTGTGGCAAAGACCAATTACTTAGCAAGCAATCAGGATGGAAGGCTAGAGATGCTGTCACTGGCAGTGATTCAGCAACACAGAGATGCATTATGCTGACCTGCTATCAACTTTCCAAGGTCATGAATACCCAAGCACTTTATACTGCAAATTGGAGTCTGGAGAACTAAAAACCAGAAATCAGAACTCTGAGATTCAGGTCTTGACTCTGCTACTAAGTAGCTCAGTGACCCTCAACAAGTTACTTCACCCCTTAGGGCCTTTATGTATCCTAATGGAAAAGTTTCAGCTTATGCAAGAGGAGTGAGTTATAGAGATTAGCTGTACAACATTATGCCTGTAGTTAACAATATGGTACCGTGCACTTAAAAATTTGTTAAGAGGGGAGATCTCATGCCAAGTGTTCTTATCACACACAAAAAAACAAAGGACACAAGGAAGCTTTGGAAGGTGTTGGATATGTCTATTACAATGACTGTGGTGATGGTATCATGGGTGTTCACCTATGTCCTAACTCATCAATTGTATACATTAAATATGAGTATTTCTTTGTATACCAATCATACCTCAATTATGCTGTTATTTTTTTTTAAAGGAGATGTTTTAAAACCTTAATGAATGTCCCTTAGTCATCTTATTCTGACATCCTTTCACTCCCTCATTTATTTATTTATTTAATAAATATTTATTGAGTCCTTGTTATATGCCAGGAGTTATGTACCCAATACACTGCTTACTGTCTCTATGCTCATTCTTAATTTATAGATTCCATTTTTATCCTTACCCCCTCCCAGACATCTCCTTTCCAGACAGCAGGAGTCCAATTTATGCTCACCTCTTACATTAGAAAAACTCAAAGTTCACTAGTGCTCCCTGGAAAAGCTTTATAATGTCAATTTCTCTGTTTTGAAATCTATATAAAGGGCCTTTGAGAAAGTCTCAGCATGAGGAGAAATACCCAGGGACAGAGACCTCCTTCCCAGTGACTTAAAGGGAAAAAATAAGGTAGCTCTGGTACTAGAAGGTATTATGGAAAGGCAGGCAGACTCATTCTGAGAGTGGGGAGAGGAGAAAAGAGAGCATTAGTCTTTGAAAGTGATATATCTGATACTGTGGAGATGGGGGACTGGCCACCTGAGTACTTGTAGCAGCACAAGCCCTGGCTGGTCCAAAGAACTAGGACCTAGCAATCGCAGAGAACTGGTGCAAAATGAAGCAGCTGGGTAGGAAGAGCAGGTTATTCTTGGTGCAGAAATGCCCTCTAGTGTCCAGAAGATACTTTGATAGCATTGAAGAAATTTGGAGCAAGTGGGAAGCAGACAACCTCAAGAACCCCTTTGGATTCTACTTACTAGTTTTCCTTGATCCTAGCCAATTTTTTCCTCCAAAGCATGGACAATTGCAAGTAAGGAAATACAGATTATCATGAAGTGGATATATGGATTTCCAGGAGTTCTGGGCAGAGGTCTGAGTCTGAAGTCTGAAGAAGTGGAACCAACAGTACAGACATCATCCATCAGCCAAACTTACTGCCAGAAAATATTACTGTGCCTCAGGGTGTGGAGGTGTACACTAGTGTGTGTGTGCACACACCCACTCACACACACATGCATGTCATTATTTTCATCTAAAAGAGAGAACCATGTGATTGTCTGGGGGGAAGAGCATTCAAAGAAAAGCAAAAAATAAGTGCGCAGATCCTACTAAGGCTGGAGGCTGCCTAGAGTGTTCAAGGAACATCAAGGAGTCCAGGTAGTTGAAACAGAGTGAACGAACATAGGAGAAAGTGGTAAGAGGTTTGGTCAGAAAACTAATAAGAAGCCATATTAGATAGGGTTATGTAGGAATTTAGGTTTTTACTTTGAGTGTGATGGGGAGACATTGGGAGTTCCTGAGCAGAGTAATGATGTGATCTGAGTTATATTTCAACAGGATCGCTCTACCTCCTATGTTGAGAACAGACTGAAGTAAGTGTTTTCATTAACATATGTTTCAGCCCATTCAGGCTGCTATAACAGAATACTGGGTGGCTTATAAATAAGAACAAAAAAGTATTTCTTACAGTTTTGGAGGCTGGAAGTCCAAGATCAAGGCACCAGCAGATTTGATTTTAGGGCAGCCGCTTCTAACTGAATGGAGATGTTCAGTAGACAGTATGATATATGTCTGGACTGGCTTGGAGATATAAATTCAGGAGTCAATGAAATATTATTTGTATTTAAAGTCATGAGATTAGGTGAGTACACCAAGGCAGTGAGTGAGGATTGAAAGAGAAGTTCAAGCTATGAGCTTCAGAAAGATGGTAGCAGACTGACTGGAAGCTACACTGACACTCTCCTGGGACCAAACTGGAATTACAACTAAAATATAGAAAAAATATCCTGAATAATCAACTGAAGATGAGCTGGAGAGAATCTTTATAACCAAGGACATAAAGTAGAGACCCCATAGAGACTGGTAAGAAGTGTAGAAGTGCAAGAAAACTGGGTGGACTCCCACAGACAGCAGCTGAAGTTCTAAGGATATCGCAGCAGTGGGGGGCTCCCACTGAAACCTCAGGGGTCTAAAGCCAAACCTGGGCTCCCCAGCCCAGAGGACCAGAACTGAGTAAGGTGCCCACATAACATCTGGCTGTGAAAAGCAGCAGGGTTTCTGTCTTCCAGGAAGAGATGGCTGGAAATGCAGGCACCATCTTAAAGGACCAATGCACAAAATTTTGTGTTCAGCCATTCACCTTTAGCTCTGGCAGAGGGAGGATAGAGTGGATTAGAGATGTGGGAGGAGAATCTGTGTTGTGAGCTCTGGGGATAGAGCTCAGAAGGAAGCCATCTGGATTCCTGTGCTGAGTCATTCCCACATACTGCAGAGGACATCTTTCTAAGGCAGACATTTACCAACCAGAAAGCTTTTGTTTGGTGGTGGGGGAAGTGATTGCCCTGCACTTTGGAAAACCTCTCACCCTACTCCATGCAGTTTATTCCTTACTGTGGTCCACAGCCTGAGGCTCATTAAGACACTGAGAATAACAATCAGCCTGCAGGCAAAGGTGGATCTCTTGGTGCTTTGAGTCTTTGCCTGATCTGCTTCTGTAATGAAGGCTTAGAAAAACAGACCTTGGTGTCCATATTGGTTGTCTCTAAACTCACTCAGGCCCAGCAGAAGGAACCACAAGCTGTGGGTTGTTTATAGCTCCAAGCAGGGTACTCAAGGCCTGTCACAAACAGCATCTGATATTGGCCTGCAGCAGAAGCCCTCCAAAAAGATTGGGAGTCCTAACAGATCTACCTAATACATAGAAACAAACCCAAAGAGACAGCCAAAATAGAGAGACAAAAAACAACCCCTAAAGGAAAAAGAAAAAGAGACTTATCCAGAAGAGATAAATGAAATGGAGATAAGCAATCTAGCAGATATAGAGTTGAGAACACTGATTGTAATGATGCTAAACAGTATGAGAAAAGATATGGAAAATATGAAAGAAACTAAGAATGACATAGCAGAAATAAAGAATACATTAGAAAGAATTAACAGCAGATTAGAGGAAGCTGAAGATTGGATCAGTGAATTAGAAGACAGGGTAGAAAAAGTCACTCAATCACCCATCCAAAAAGAAAAAAAAACAATTAAAAAATTGGAGGACAATCTAAGGGAGCTGTAAGACAACATGAAATGAAACAATATTTGCATCATAGGAGTGCCAGAGGGAGTCAAAAGTAAGCAAGGGTCAGAGAACCTGTCCAAAGAAATAATGGCATAAAACTTTCTTAACCTGGTCAAGGAAAAAGTCACACAAGTTCTGGAGGCAGAGAGAGTCCCAAGCAAGAATAACACAAACAGGCCCAAGCCCTGACACATAATAATTAAAATGCCAAGAATTCAAGACAAAGAGAGTCTTAAAGGCAGCAAGAGAAAAGCAATCTGTTACCTACAAAGGAGCTCCCATAAGGCTGTCAGTTGACTTCTCATCAGAAACTGTACAGGCCAGAAGGAATTGGCATGAAGTATTCAAGGTAATAAAAAACAAGGATCTGAAACCAAGCGTACTCTATCCAGCAAGAATATCATTCAAAATAGATGGTGAAATAAAGAGCTTCCCAGACAAAAAAAAAAAAAACAAAAAGGCTAAAGAGTTTATCACACCACAAAACCAGCATTGCAGGAAATGTTAAAGGAACTGCTGTAATAATAAGAAGAAATAGAGAGAAACATAGGCATAAAGAATTAAAATGGCAATAAAAAAGAACATATCAATAACCTTAAAGACTTTAAGGGGAGATCAACAGCAATACAGTCACGGTTGTGGACTTTAACCCCCACTGACTTCACTGGATAGATCTTCCAGACCAAAAGTAAACACAGAAACAGTGAGTCTAAATAGCACACTAGATCGGATGGATTTGATTGATATTTACAGAACATTACAACCTAAAGCTGCAGAATATACATTCTTCTCGAGTGCACATGGGTCATTCTAAAAGATAGATCACATGTTAGGACACAAAACCAGTCTCTACAAGTTCAAGAAGATTGGAATCATATCAAGCATCTCACATCACAAGGGCATGAAGTTAGAAATCAACTACAGTAAAAACAGTCAAAAATATTCAAACACATGGCGGCTAAATAACATGTTATTAAACAATGAATGGGTTACCAATGAGATCAAGAAAGAAATAAAAAACTTCCTGGAAACAAATGAAAATGAACACAGAACAACTCAAAATCTATGGGACACAGCAAAAGCAGTCCTAAGAAGCACTGAGGGCCTACCTCAAAAAGCAAGAAAAGTTTTTAGTAAACTATCTAACCCTACAAGTTAAAGAATTAGAAAGCTCTCCTGTGAAGCCCTCTAGACCAGGGCTTTTGTTTACTGGGATTTTTTTAAATTGGTGTTTCAATTTCATCTGTTGTTAATTGTCTATTCAGATTTTCTGATTCTTCCTGACTCAGTTTTACATGATCTCACTCATATGTGGAATCTAATAAACAAAATAGACTGAGGAACAAAATAGATCCAGAGACATAGAAGCATGGAACAGATTGATGAATCTCAGTGGGAAGGCGGGGGTGGGAAAGTGGGTCTGGAGAGATTAATCAAAGAACTTATATGTATATATGCATAACTCATGGACACAGACAATACTGTGGTGAAGGCCTGGGGGGGGCAAATGTGGGATGGAGGGGATCAATGGGGAAAAAGGGGGGGGATATCTGTAATACTTCCAACAATAAAGGTAATTTTTTCTAAAAAAGATACAAGCCTTGCATCAATCCTACATTATAGATTGGACAAGATGAAAAGGAAGAAGAAATGTGGACAGAGAAGGAGATGCCAGTGATAAGAGAAAGACCAGCAGAGTGTGAGGATGTTCTGGAACCAGCCTTCTGGTTTATCTCCCCCATCCCAACCTTCCTTCTCTCTCTCAGAGGTCCCAGTCCCTCCTCTGACCTCAGAGACAGAGTAACAGCCAGCCAGAGTTACCCCCTCAGAAGTCTAGGTTCCAGCTCACAAACTCTCCTCCAAATTCAGGGAAACCAACACTAGCCAGTGCTTCCTGTAGAGGCCTAAGTCTCAACCTTGGAAGGTTCCTCTTCCATGCTTAAATACACTAGCACCAGCCATGTGGTAGTTCCTGGCCATTGTGGGACTGAGGTTCCCCATCCTTTGTTGGCTATAGCTGGGAACTACCCTTAGATACTAGAGACCTCTCTCTGGTTTGTTTTGTTTTTCTGAGATATAAATGACATATATCAGTGTGTAAGTTTAAAGTGTACAATGTGTTGGTTTGATACACTTATACGTTGCAATATGATTACTACAGTGGTGTTAGCTAACAACTTTATCTTGGACATGGTCCCTACATCTCAGAGACATCAATGACATGTCCAGTCCTCTTGCTTCTAATCTCACTGACTTCTCCTTCTGCCACATTGCTTCTGTATCCAGCCGGAGAACACTCTCTGCTTTTATGGGCTCATGTGAGTAGATTGAACTCAACTCTGTAAAGGTCCACAGCCTTAATCACATCTGCAAAGTTCCTCTTGCCATGCAAGGTAATGGGTTTAGAGAAATTGGGCATGGGCATCCTGTTCAGCCTACCTCACAAGGCCCACAAGGTCCTGCGTGATCTGGCCCCCATGACCTTTTTTATCTCCTTTCCTCTCATTACCCATGTCCTTCTCCCTCAGTCTACCCCTTTCTCATCATTCTTCAAGCATGTGAAACTTGTTCCTTCTTCAGCTCTCCCCACCACCTGGATAACAGCAGTCTTTCTCCTTGTCCCTAGCAGTTTAATGTTCCACATCAATTTTTTTGAACATCTTCATAAACTCTCACTCTACCTCCCTCCTTCTCACTCAGAACACATAATTAAATAGAGGTCTGAGCCTCTATTTCCTTAGTTGTAAATCTGGGTTAATAATAGTATCTACCAACCTACAAGATTTCAGTGAGGATCAAATGAGATAACGCATGGTTAGTTTTAAAAGTAACATCTGCCACATAATTAATTATGGTCACTGGCCTCTTCATGTTAGCGCAAACAACATCATTGCTCATATCATCATAAAAAATATGTCCCTTGGCTCCACATTCCCCTCCAGCCTCCATCCCTTGGTTCTGCTCCCCTTGACAGCAAAACTCCAAAGAATAGGTGATGCTCTTTTTTCCCACTTCTGTGCCTCCTTTTTGCTCTCCAGATCTCTTCAATCTGACTGACAAACCCATCAATCCACCAAAACTACTCTTGTCAAGGCCATGAATGATCTCCACCTTGCCAAATCCAAAGGATGCTTCTCATTCTCATCTTCCTTCCTCTCAGCAGCATTTGGCACGGCTGATTACTCTTTTCTGGAAACCCTCTCTTCCCATAGCTTACATGGTCCCAGTGTGTTCTTGATTTGTCTCCTGCCTCTCTGGCTCCTTCTTATTCTCCTTTGTGGGCTTTCCTTTCTCTGTAGGTACCTCCTTTGTTAGTGTGCCTTAGGACTCCATCCCTCTCCTCTTATTATTTTATATTTTTTCCTTTGGTGATTTTATTAGGAAATAGCTTCAAACCATGGGCAGAGCTCAAGAAGTAGTGCCTAGCTTCAGGTCATGTCTGAGAAGAATGGTGAGGTCATAAATGGGCCTATCATGAGGTTATATAGTCAGAAGATACGTGGACTGGGAACAAGTTGGGGAATGGAGTCGTTGGGTCCTTAACAATGTGAGGGTTTAAAGAGCCTGTTACACCCACAGTGGTAACTGCAAGATAGGCCAACTGGCTTCAGTTAACTGAGTAGTGCTGGACACTCTCTCTTGTACCAGGACCTTCTTATCTAGGGACCGTTGGTTTCCTCTTCTGTTCATGGGGGCTGTTTATAAGGACATGGTGTACAGGCCACTTTTAAGCAAGCTTAGATCATAAGGAGCAGTACAGCAGTAGAAAACTGAGTCCATGCAGAAAAATGGAGTAAGCAGTAGAAAATTGAATTTTTGCAGAAGAATTGAGTAAGCTAAAGGTAGAGGGCAACTTCTGTCATTTGAAATAAGCTCAGAAACTCATTCTTGAGTCTTCAGCAAGGCCAATGGAGGCAGCTCTGCAAAGCGGTGGGACGAACTTGCCCAGTTTCCCATTTTGATGTCTTATCTAGTGTGCAGGGCTTGGGACTGGGGACCCTAAGATGATGGTTGGCACCCCAGAAGGTGTTCTGAATAACCTGCTGTTCCTCCAGATTCAAGGTTGTGTTGAAAGTATTGCTGAGTAAAAGCCAGACTTCCTGTAATGGTGTGATTGTGGATAACTGCAGGGTGTTTGTCTAGATTTAGCACCTGGGGAATATGTGGTGCAAATGGCTTGTGCCATGCCAAATCCCTAAGGTGTTACCCAAGGACTCTGCTCCTCCACTCCATTTGCCATCTCTCTGAGGTGCCAGGGAGGTCACGGTGGGCAGGGACAGAAGCATTGCCCTTGGAAGGCCTTAGGGTTTACCCTCCAAACTGAGCTGGGAACTGAGGCCCTGAGTCAAATTCAGTGTCCTGGGAGATAGCTGACAAATTTGAGTGTGGCATTTTGTTTCTGGGAAAAGAACAGGCTAGTAACACAACTGAGCCAAGCAGTCTCCCACCAACAATGTATGAATATACTTGTTGTTCTATATACTTGCCAAAGCTTGGCATTGTAGATAATTTTTATTTTACTCATTCTGGTGGGTATATGCTGGTATCACATTAATGTTTTCGTTTGTATTTTTCTGATGGTCAGTCAAGATGAGGCCATTTCATACATTTATCAGCTATTTTGATATCTTCTTTGTGAAGTATCTCTTCATGTTTTCTACTCAGTTTTCTGTTGTATTGTCTTTTCCTTTTTTATACCTTTTTAAATTGAGGTAACATTAGTTTATAACATTATATAAGTTTCAGGTTTACAACATTATAATTCAATATCTGTATACACTACAGTGTACTCACCACCAAAAGTCTGGTTTCCCTCTGTCAACATACATTTTTGGGTTATCTTTTTCTTATTATTTGTAGACCCTCATTACATTTCTCTTGACATGACTCCTTTGTCATGTCTATGTATTGCAAATATCTCCCACCTTGTGGAATGCTTTTTCACTTGCACTTTCTCTTTATGATGCCTTTTACAGAAATTCTTAATTTTAATGTAGTCCATTTTATTGATTTTTCCCATTATTGTTAGTGCCTTTTGTGTCCTAGTTAAGAAATAATACTTGTGTAATTTGAATTTTTAAAACCTACATCAAATCAAATGACATTTTTATGCTTAGTAACAAAACACTAGAAACACTGTAATTAAAATCAGAAGAAATACAAGGCCCTCAACTATCATTGTTACTTAACTTCATTATTTAAGTGCCAGCCACAGACAATTAGATGATAACTGTAACAAAAGCATGGCATATGTTAAAATGTTTAACAAGGAGTTTACTAATATAAACTAATATGTTCACTAAAAATGTTAAAATTTAGTCCCTTTTACTCTCTAAAGAAACTAAGCTCTATATATCATAAAATGATTAGTTATAATAGTGGATTTAAAATACTGAATTGACCCTGTATTTTCATAATGAGCCCTTTTTGGTGGTGGTGTATTTTTTTAATGCACATCTGGATTTAATCATTCTAGTTCTCAGTGGGAGCCCTCCACAGCTGAGATATCCCTCCGAACCTTCAGCTGTTGCCTGTAGGAGCCAGGCCAGCCCTCTTGTGCTTCCACACTTCTTACCAGTCTCTATGCAGTCTCCACTTTTCCTCCTTGGTTATGAGGATGCTCTCCAGCTTGTCTTCAGTTGCAGTTGATTATTCAGGATGATTTGTCATATTTTAGTTGTAATTCCAGTTTGGTCCCAGAAGAGTGTCAGTGTAACTTCCATTCAGTCAGCTGCCATATTTAATCCTCCCATTCTTTTATTTTTTAAAGAGATTTTATATCTATGACTCAAAGCATGACTGGTTATTAGTTTTCTTTTCTGTGTAAATGCATGTTATCAAACTTAAGTTTGAAATGTCTACCAATGAGACAATATAGATTTAGTACCTTCTTAGTACAACACTTTGACAACCATTTCAAATTCAGCTGTGATTTTTAATCTATGCAGGTTTTCTATTTCTTTTTTAGTTTATTTTGGGGAGCTCTATTATTGAAAAAATAATCTAGTTCATTAAAATTTTCAATTTTTGTAAAAAAAAAGGGAGACGTAAGTAAAAGACAAATACTGTATGATTTCACATATATGTGGAATCTAAAAAACAAAACAAAGCAAATCAACAAACAAAACAAAGCAAAAACAAACTCATAAAAACAGAAATCAAACTGATGGTTACCAGAAGGCAGGGGGAGGATGGGGAGTAAAAAATGTGAGGGGGGACATAGTTAATAATATTGTAATAAATTTGAATAGTGACAATAATTTCTAGACAGGGTGGTGATCACATCATAAGGTATATAAATGTCAAGTCACTATGTTATACACCTGACACTAATATAATATTGTATGCCAACTACATTTATATAAATAAGAAATATTTACCTACTTCAAAGTCATGAAGATATTCTGTCATTTTATCTTCCATAAGATGTATTGATTTATCTTTCACATTTGAATATTAATACTTCTGGAATCAATATTTGCATATGGCATGAGGTGGGGTCCAAATACATTTTTTCCCATGTGGATATCCAGATGGCCAACACCATTTATCACAAAGGCAATTCTTTCTCCACTGAGCTGCAGAATCATCTTTGACATAAATCAAGTGACATGTGTTGGGTCAGTTTCAGGACTCTATTCTGTTCCATTGTTCAGGTGCTGTTTCCTATCATTGTGCCAATAACACACTAACATAATTACTGTGGCTTTGCAAATCTTGACGTATGGTGGTATAAGTGCCCTAGGCTTTGTTCTTCTTCAGCATTATCTTAGCTATTCTCAATTATTTGCATTTCCATATCATTTCATACTTGGATCATCAATTCACACACATGCATGCACACACACAAATACACACCCTGCTGTGATTTTTATTGGAATCATGCTGGGTTTATAGATCAATTTGGAGAGAATTAAAATCTTAACAATATTGATCCTTCCAATCCATGAACATGATATATATCTCCATTTCTCTAGATCTTCTTAAATTTATACTCAGTATAGAAATCTTGCACATGTATTGTTACATTAAATCCTGTGCAAATGATGTCTTATTGCTATTGTAAATAGTATCGTTTATTTTTTCTATTTTTTGTTGTTGGTATAGATAAATGACTTTGCCAATTAATTCTAATAGTTTATCAGTAAATTTTTAATTTTTTCTTTGTCTGCTCCAGATTTTAAATCCAAATATTACTACAGTCACTGAGTTAGTCCAGGAGTCTCTGCTACCTACCATATTCCAATCTACTCTGTGCAGATGACAGCACTTATGAGAAGTCCCTGTAGGGTGGAACCTGAGACTCATGGGACTTGCTCCTGGGTTTCTCAGATCAGGAGCCTGAGATTTTTTTTTTTTTTAATATATCTTTATTGATTTCAGAGAGAGGAAAGGAGAGGGAGAGAGAGAGATAGGAACATCAATGATGAGAGAGTCATTGATCGAGCCCGGAACCCGGGCATGTGCCCTGACCGGGAATCGAACCCTGATCGCCTGGATCCTAGGTTGACGCTCAACCACTGAGCCATGCCCTGCCGGGCAAGAGCCTGAGATTTTAACCAAATAAAATTTAGAAACAAATAAATGTGTATTACTTGTTAAACACTACTCTAAGGGAACATTATTCTTAGCCCTTTGTATAAATTAACTCATTTAATTTCCTTACCAGCCTTATGAAGTAGGTACTATCATAAGCTCATTGAGCAGACAGGGAAACTGAGGCACAGAGTGGGCAAACAAATTTCCCATGGTCATATAGCATGGTAGTGACTAAGTGTTTCACCATTGCACTATTTGGCTACTCCTAGTCTATAGAATTAAACTCTTCAGCCTGGTTCTCTAAATGAGCCTCTCTCTACCTCCTCATCCTGAGACCTGGTTCTTCCTTAAGTCATCACTTTATCTGCAGTTGACTAGTGTCCCTCACCTCAGGCTACTTCTGAGGGTTAAGGATGGGGGAAATCAGGGAAAGCTTCATGGAGGAAGTAGGCTGGGCTTTAAAGGTAGAATAAGACTTCAGCATGTAAAGATGAAGTATGGTCAGTCTCAAAGATATAGAACAGAAACAGAAGAATACAGAGTATGGATTCTCAATCTAGGACTGGTTTTGGTGGGCAACAGTGTTCATATGAATTATTGTTATAACCAATATTATTTTTGCTTTTAGTGCTTTCATCAGAACAACTACATTTAATGACATCAAAACCAGAGTCATTTTAAAATTTCCATCTTTGTATTGCTCAGCCACTGTGATTATATTTCTTCCACAGTATTATTATAACCTTCAATTACTAATGGAAATAATTAAGTGTATTTGTGTTGCAGAGCTATGGAAATACAATTTTCTACAGCTTCTTTCCACCCAATATAATTGGGTCTGGCCTCATAACTTCCCATAAATTAGCAACATCACAACAAAATACTTGTAGGCATATCAATGTGTTCTCAGCAAAAGTAAGTTTTTAGTTTATTTGCTTGAGACCAAGGACCTTCCTTAGAATGATTGAGGACAGAGCTGGGGTGGCCATCTCATAGGAAAGATTAAGAACCACTGCTTTTAAAAGCAGTCAGGTGACACCAAAAGCACAAGCAACAAAAGAAAAAAAAATAAGTTGGACTTCATCAAAATTAATTTTTTTTTGTGCGTCAAAGGACACTATCAAGAAAGTAAAAAGACAGCCCACAGAATGGGAGAAAATATTTGCAAGTCATATATCTGATAACATTCTAGTATCCAGAATATATAAAGAACTCATAACTCAACATAAAAGGCAAACAATCCAATTAAAAATTGAGCAAAGATATGATTAGACATTTCTCCAAAGAAGATATACAAATGGTCAATAAGCACATGAAAACATGGTCAAACTTATTAGTCATTAGGAAAATGCAAATGAAAGCCACAATGAGATCCCATTTCACACACATTATGGTGGCTGTAATTTTTAAAAATGGAAAATAACAAGTGCTGGTAATGATGTAGAGAAGTTGGAACTCTTGTACATTGCTAGTAGGAATGTAAATTGGTACAGCCACTATGGAAAAAAGTTTGCATGGTCCTTAAAAAGTTATATATTGAGTGTTATCATGTGACCTAATTCCAATCCTAGGTATATACTCATGAGAAATGAAAACATATGACTATACAAAAACTTATATACAAATATTCATAGGCTTTTTACTTATAATATCCCCCAAGTGGAAGCAACTCAGGTGTCCATCAGTGGATGACTGGATAAAAAAAATATGGCCTCTCAGTAAAACGAAATTTTATTCAGCCTTTAAAAAAAAGGAAACACTGCCCGGCTGGGCGTGGCTCAGCGGTTGAGCATCAGCCTAAGATCCAGGAGATCATGGTTCGATTCCCAGTCAGGGGCATGCAGGAGGCAGCCAATCAATGACTCTCTCATCATTGATGTTTCTATCTCTCTCTCTCACTCTTCCTTCCTCTCTCTGAATTAATAAAAATAGATTAAAAAAAAAAAAAGGAAACACTGATACAGGCTACAACATGGATGAATAATGAAAACACACTAAGTGAAAGAAATCAGACACAAAAGGTCACATACTGGATGATTCCATTTATATGAAATATCCAGAATAAATAAATCTATAGATACAGAAAGCAGATTAGTGGTTGTCAATGCCTGGGAGTGGGAAGGGGGAGGAATGGGGGTTGACTGCTAAATGGTACAGAATTTCTTTAGGAGGTGATGAAATGCTCTAAATTTGATTGTGGTGATAGCTGCACAATTGGAATATATTTTTAAAAACCACTGGATAATACACTTTACAAGAGTGAATTTTATGCCACGTTAATTGTATCTCAGTAAAGCTGTTATTTTAAACAATGTAATCAGAGCTGCAGCCAGGTGATATTTCAGATTCCTGAACCCAGTTGTAACTACTTTTTCAGATTGTTTTCGGATTGGTTTCCATGGAATATTATCACTGTATTATTATCCACCTCATTGAGCCCTGCTCTTCCTCCTAGCCTTCACTAATCAGCCATCTGAGCCAGGCCCCTTCCTTTTAGGCCTGCACCACCGTTGTCTGCTAAATGCCTTCAACCGCACTCTCACCTGCTAAAAGGATCTCATTATGCCCTGCCCCTCCTGATATTGGAGAAATTTCTGTTTTCTGCCTCTCTGCTCCACTCTGGTCACTGTAACCAATGGCTAAGAAAAGCCCATAGTTACTAGTTGTAGGAATATCTCCAGATATTTACTCTCAGAGTGTATTGGTTTGGGAGTTCCTCATTCTTCAATTTATTACCCTCTTATCAGCAACTGTAGCTACAAGGGCCTTCATTATATCCTTATTGCCAGTGCCAATTTCCCTTATTTTTTGTATTAAAAATCCATTTGCAAACACATTTCAGCAGCTCCACCATCTCAGCATCATTGCTAATTTAATTCTCTTCCCCGTGTATTAACACTGCAAGTGTCTAACCAGAGCAGGAGTTGCCCAAACGAATCAGATAACTAGTTTGTTTGAATATTAGGCTCTTTGGGAACTAGGTGAAATGTACTGGGTTGGGCTGAAGGCAGATTAAATCTTCCACTAGCTAGCACTCAGGATGAACCAGGGGTGGGGTCTGGAATCAGAGATAATGAAAACATGGACTTTAGCTTAAAGGGGCTGATGGTGAACTATCTAGGTGACTATTAAGCAGGGTTGCTGTAACTGAGGGCTCTGCAAAGGTATGATTTGATGAGGAGGAGAATTTCTTGGCAAATGAAATACTGCTTACCATTTGACCTGTTCATTCACCACTTCTCAACCTCCTTTAATGCAGTAAACTGTGATAGAAAATGTGTTGACCAGTAAGTCAGGAGACTGGGGAATGCCTCAAATCTGTTCCTAACTGTGTATCTTGGTAAGCTCTTTAATCTCTCTGGGTATCACATTCTTTGCCTGGGAGTGATAATCTCTACCCCGCTAACCCCTCAAAATTTTGATGAGAACCAAGTGAAATAAAAACAAAACAACTTTAAAGAGTATGTATTACTTGTCAGGCACTGCTTTAAGGAAGTACTGTTCTTTGCAACCTGGATAAATTAACTCATTTAATTTCCTCAACAGCCCTATGAGGTAGGTACAACCATAATTTTATTGAACAGATAGGTAAACTGAGGTAAAGAGAGCAAAAAATTTTCCCAAGGTCACACAATGTGTTAGTGGCTAAGCATTCTACCATTCGCACTACTTGGCCACTCTTATTCTATAAATTCAAACTCAATCTTGACTCTCTCAAGTGGAGGCTCTCCCTACCTTATCATCATGAACACTGGTTCTCACCTAAGGGTTGGCAAGAGTAAGCATTCTTCTCATCCCATAGTGCTCTGCCATCTGCATATAAAATCTCCTACTCTTTGGCTACTCAATCCACACACTTGACTCTACCACACAAATTCCCTCCTCATTGCTGTCACCTTACTCATGTCACTTTAGTCACTGGAGATTCAGCATACAGGATCATAGTCTTTCTCCTCCCCATAAACCAGATCATCATCTTGGGTTACTTCAGTGTCCAAGAGGACAACTCAGTCATGACTATACCAGTAACAGTTCATCCAGAGAAGCAGGCCATTATAGGTATTATGGGAAATTAGACCTCATGAAATTATGGGATAAACTGGGAAGTGAAGGTCTGGAAGAAGAGTTGGAGGATCAGAGCAAGAGTTACTATGAGCTGCCTTGAAACACTGGTGTGGTGGACAAGTCAGAAATATAGGAAATATGAGAAGCTAAATACATTTAGTTTCTTAAGTCAGCAAAGAAATAGAGTTTGTTGGGAGTCTCTGGAAAGTTGCTATCCACCACCAAGTGTCTGGTGGTGGGCATGAGGCCCCAGACCAATGCTGGGGAAAAAGGGGTGGGTGTAGAACAGAAGAAAACAAGGACAAAATGAAACCTTCTTGTACCCATCTGTCACCATATATAACCATGATGATTTTCAAGGAGTAGTGGTTTCTTCTTTACACATCACCCTTCTTATCACCAGTGACCCACCCCTGCATTGCTCCCATAGTCATAGCTTAAATGTGCTTATCCTCTGAAATTCTTCATGTAGTCATCACATGATCTGACCACAGCCCTTCAGTTATCTCACATCGTAAGTTTTTCTCACTGAGGTCACCAATCATCCCTTTGTCATTCATTCATTCAACAAACATTTATTGAACCCTCATTCTGTGTCAGGAAGTGTATTGGATGCTAAGATGTAGTGATGAACAGACTTATCAGAGTCCGCTTTCATGAGCTTTTGGTTTGATGGGAGAAATAGGTATTGATTCTATAATCCCACAAATAGATGAAGAATTGCAACTGAGAAAAGTGCTCTGAAGGAACAGTAAACACATGGTGCAATGAAAAAGTAGGATAGGAGAATTTGTCTGAATCAGGGAGATCAGGAAAGGCTTCCCTTAGGAAGTGATGATTGCACTAAGATGTTGGACTAGAAGTTAACTAGGCAAACATGAGAGAGAAAAGACTTCTAATAAAGGGAACAATGTCTGAAAAGGCTCTATATCAATAAAAAACAGGATTCAGTGAGGTCTCACTCACTCCAATCAGATCTCCTCCTCTGTTGTGTCACCAAAGCAATTCTTGTGAAGGTTACCAAGGCCCTCCTTGTCACCAAATCCCTTGGTCATTTTTTATCCTTATTTAACTTTACTTACACATCCTCCTTCTTGAAACCTGCTCTTTCCCTGACTTCCAGTGCACAGTACTCTCCTGGTTTTCCTTCCATTGCTCCAACTGTTCTCTTGCAGGCTCTTCTTCTTTTGCTCTATTTTGAAACAAAGACTTATACCAGTCTTAGTTCCTCTTCCCACACTTTGTCCCAAACCTACACAATCTCAGACTTAGCCATGGCCTCCATGATCCTGCCACAAATGACTTCTAAGACTTTATTTTCAGCTCAGACATTTTCCATGAGCTCCAAACCCATAAACTTACTGATTGATGTTCTCCCTTGTCACAATGGAAAATTATTCCACTCAAAATGTCAGTAACAGCCTTGTTAAGAAACACTAAAACAAGTTCTTAAACTAAACCAAACTAAAACAATGTCTTTCCAAGATGGCAGCAGATTGAGTGGAAGCTACACTGACACCCTCCCAGGACCAAACTGGAATTACAAATAAAATGTAGAAAAACTATCCCACATAATCAACTAAAGACTGGAGAGAACCCTAATAACCAAGGAGGGAAAGTGGAAACCACATAGAGACTGGTAGGAAGTGCAGAGGCACGAGAGGGCTGGCTGGGCTCTCAGAGGCAGCAGCTGAAGGTCCAGAGGGATATCTCAACTCTAAGGGGGTCCCACTGAGAACTTTGGGGTCTATACTCCAAGCTGGGCTTCCCAGTCCAGAGCATGAGAACTGAGAAAGGGGCCCACATCACATCTGACTGTGAAAAGCAGTGAGGTCCTTGTCTGCCAGAGGGAGAGAGAGCTAGAAATGCAGGCACGCTCATACACCTTGGGCTCAGCAGAAGGAAGGCAGAGTGGACTAGAGCTGTGTAAGTAGAAACCAGTATTGCAGGCTCTGGAGATAAAACTCAGAAGGCAGCCATTAGATTCTTGTGCTGAATCATTCCCCCATACGGCAGAGGACATATTTCTCAGGAAGACCTTTGCCAGCCAGGCAGCTTTTACCTGGGGTGGGGGGAGCAATTGCCCAACCCATTGGAAAACCTCTTACCCCACCCTGTGGAGATTATGCCTTGCTGTGTCCTACAGCCTGAGGCTCATTAAAGGTCTAAGATTACTCAGCCTGTAGGCAGAAGAGGACCTCTGGGTGCTTTGAGTCTTTACCTGATGTACTTCTGGACCTGACCTTTGGAAAAACAAACTTTGGTGTACATCTTGGTCCTGTCCAAATGCACCCAGCCCCAGCAGAGGGGACACAAGCCATGGATTGTTGATAGCTCCAAACAAGGTGCTAAAGGCCAGTCACAAACAGGGTCTGACATTGGCCTGCACCAGAGACCCTCCAAAAAGACTGAGAGCCCTAGAAGAGCTACCTAATGCATAGAAACAAACCCAAATGGGGAGAGGAAAAAAAAGCCCCAAATGAAAGAACAAGAGAAGTCTCTAGAATAAGAGCTAAATGAAATAGAGATAAGCAATCTATCAGATATAGAGTTCAGAATACTGATTGTAAGGATGATGAGAAAAGACAGGAAAACTATAAAGGAAATTAAAAATGACATAGCCAAAATAAAGAATACATTGGAAGCCAAGCCGGGCGTGGCTCAGTGGTTGAGCATCGACCTGGGATCCAGGTGATCGGGGTTCGATTCCCGGTCAGGGCACATGCCCCAGTTGTGGGCTTGATCAATGACTCTCTCATCATTGATGTTTCTGTCTCTCTCTCTCCCTCTCCTTTCCTCTCTCTGAAATCAATAGAGATATATTAAAAAAATTTTAAAAAAAGAATACTTTGGAAGGAACAAACAGCAGATAAGTGAAAGCTGATCAGTGAATTAGAAGACAGGGTAGAAAAAAATCACCAATTAGAGATCCAAAAAGAAAAAACAATTAAAAAACAGGAGGACAGCCTGGCCAGGCATGACTCAGTGATTAAGCATCCTAGGATCCAGGAGATCTCGGTTTGACTCTCAGTCAGGGCACATGCCCAGGTTGCAGGCTTGAGCCCCACTTGGGGGCATGCAGGAAGCAGGAGATCATAAATGACTCTCATCATTGATGTTTCTATCTTTCTCCCTCTCTCTTTCTCTGTCTGAAATCAATAAAGATATGTTTAAGCAAACAACAACAACAATGAAAAATACATGAGGACAGTTTAAGGGAGCTGTGGGACAACATGAAACTAACAATACTTGCTTCATAGGAGTACCAGAAGGGGGAGAGAATAAGCAAGTGATAGAGAATCTACTTGAAGATATAATGGCAAAAAACTTCCTTAACCTGGCCAAGGAAAAAGGCACACAGATTCAGGAGGCACAGAGAGTTCCAAACCAGATGAACCCAAAGAGGACCAAGCCCAGACACATCAAAATTAAAATGCCAAAAATTCAAGACAAAGAGAGAATCTTAAAGGCAGCAAGAGGAAAGCAACTTGTTACTTACAAAGGAGCTCTCATAAGGCTGTCAGCTGATTTCTCATCAGAAACTCAACAGGCCAGAAGGGAATGGCATGAAGTATTCAAGGTAGTGCAAAACAAGGATCTGAAACCAAGACTACTCTATCCACCAAGGCTATGATTCAAAATAGATGGTGAAATAAAGCGTTTCTCAGACCAAAAAGAAAAAAAAAAAAAAAGCTAAAGGAGTTTGTCACCACCAAACCAGCCTTGCAAGAAATGTTAAAGGGACTACTATAATAAGAAGTAGAAATAGAGCATGAAACATAGGCACAAACAATTAAAATTGGAATAGATTAGTACCTATCAATAATAACCTTAAATATAAATGCATTATACGCTCCAATCAAAGGACATAGGATAGCTGAATGGATAAGAAAACAATATCCAAATATATGCTGTGTACAAGAGTCCCACCTCAGAACAAAAGACTCACACAGGCTGAAAAAAAGAAAAAAACAAAACAAAACAAAACTTCTGGAGGACTTTAAAGGAGAGATCAACAACAATACAGTCATAGTAGGGGATTTAACACCCCACTGACTTTACTGGGTAGATCTTTCAGGCAAAAAATCAACAGGGAAACACTGATGTGATGGATTTAATTGACATTTACAGAACATTTCACCTAAAAGCTGCAGAATATACATTCTTCTCAAGTGCACATTGGATATTCTCAAAGATAGGCCACATGTTAGGACACAAAACAAGTCTCTACAAGTTCAAGAAGATTGAAATCATATCAAGCATCGTCTCAACATTTATACCATGGAATACTATGCAGCTGTAAAAATGAAGGATCCCTTACCCTTTGATCATGGTGGTACCTGGAGAGTATTATGCTAAGGGAAATAAGCCAGTCAGAGAAAGACAAGGATCATATGATCTTACTCAAATGTGGAATCTAATGAGCAAACTAAACTGATGAGCAAAATACATCCAGAGACATGGAATCATGGAACAGACTGATGAATTTCAGAGGGAAAGCAGGGATGGGTGGGAGAGAGTAACCTAAGAACTTATATGCATACATGCATAACCATGGACACAGACAATAGTGTGGTGAAGGCCTGTGTGGTGGGGTGCAGGGTGGTGGGGAGTCATTGGTGGAAAAAAAGGAACATTTGTAATACTTTCAACAATAAAGATAAATAAATTTTAAAAAGAAATTTAAGAGGAGTGACTGGTCAGATGAACCAAGGGGTCCCAGAAGATGAGAAACACATTGTGTCTACATCCCAGGCCATTGCCCTGCAATGTGCCTGGTACAGAAGAGGCACTCAAGGTTGGTGGAAGTAGGAAATTAATCTTTTCTCATCAATAACAGCACAATCAGTAGTCCTTCATATATTTTTTGCCATGGGGCATCCCTTGAGTGTACTGTGCTTTTATCTATACAAACAATTTGAGTCACTAAAACCAACATGTCAGCACCAGTGGGGGGGGGGGCAAACTTTCTCTCTGATGATACAGAATTACCTCATTGGCCAGTAGGAGCATTCTGTTTCCAGGAGGTCCTCCTGGAACCAAATCTGGCAAGGCGGAGAGGGATGCTTTCCATAGGCGGGAGTTCTAGAACTTCTCAGGAGATTTGATCTACCCCATGTGTATGTGTTTGTGGATGGGATCAAAGTAGAGGATCCAAGAGACTCCAGAGGAGTGAAACCTGGGATCCATGCAGGTCTCACTGTAGACTAGGGGTTCTCAGGAACTGGTGAGGGACTTCTTTGGAAGAAGGCACTGCAAAACATGGGACCTCTGAGACACAGGGCCCAGGGCGGGGACCCAGCTTGCTGGGTTTTAAGGCGATAGCCACAACCACCATGTGAGGTGGATGCTATTGCTTCCATTGTACAGTCCCCAAAGCTAAGATTCAGAAAGGGAAAGTCATCTGTGACTCCGCATATAGAAGAATCCTCAAGAAATCGTCAGGTCAGGAATATGGGGAGGACGCACAAGCAGTGGAGACCCAGAGGGTTGAGCTGTGGAAGCACACCTCACTCTTCACTACCACACTCCCCTTCCAGAAAGAATCAAATAATCCGGAGAGAAGCTTGCAGTGCGCAGGTTGACCAAGTGGTGGCGGTGGTGGCCTGGACAGTCCCGCCCAGCTAGCGTGGGCAGCAATCACATTTGTATGGAGAGCCCCCAACTGCGTGAATTATTAAAGTCCTGACTCCAAGCGCAGTCTCCTGCACCGGTGCATTTCGTCTTCTGCGGAGCTGGCACTGAGAAGCTGGCCTCTGGCTAAACTGCAGTCCCTCATGTTCGTGATCGAATTGGAAGATCTAGGAGGTCACCTAAGCCCATCCTCTTCTTCAAGGATGGCATCCAGAAAGGACAGGGCCTTTCTCAAGCCCCATGGTGGTGCACCCAGGACCAGAAACCCAGCCTCCTGAATACCAACTGGTCCAATGCCCTTCGCAAAATTCTGAATATCCCCAGGATGGTACAATTGACTCAAGGTCCCCATTGCCAAGGTCCCCATTTAGCCCTTTTCTTGGGGGCATGCCTCCACCCCCACCCTAAGCTGCCAAGATACACTGCTTATTTCCCCCTTCAAGAGGGTTCCTGCCCAGGTGTACCTACAGATCCCTTCCCTAAACTCCTCCATGGAACAGCCAACAACTGAGAGGGGAGGAGGGAAGAGTTGTGGTCTTCCCAGATTTCTGCTCAGGGCACACCAAGAAAGGCCAGTGGAGTCATTTGATGAGGGAGACAGTGACTTGCCCATTCTTTCTTTGTGTCTTAAAGTCTTCCAGAGTGCCATCAGTAACAAGCAGGTGCTGAAGGGGAAACTAAGGCAGCTAATCAGTAAAAGAGTAGTCAGCCTTCCAACTTGCCTGACAGTCCTGGAATCTGATTCCCCTTCCCCAGGTACCCGGGTCCTTGGACCCAGATACCTTCAGACCCCTGGTTTTTTTTCATGTTGATTCTCTCAATCCCCAAGCAGTAGCCTCCACTTAGTGTCTTAGAAAAATCCAAAGGACCAAATTCATACTTATCTATCTCTTCCCTGCTCCCTCTCCAAAATTTGTACACTTCCAGCTTTTAAAAACTAAACCTGCTCAATTCCTGCCATTATTCTAGAGGCAGGTTCCTCAGTTCAGCAGTTCAACCCAGCAAATGGGACAAGCCGCCATCACCTTTCACCTGAATGACTACGTTAGCCTTGCCATCTTACAGTCTATTTCCAGCACAGCAGCCAGAGTGAGTCTATTAAAACAAGACAGGTCCCATTCCTCCCCTGCTCAATATCCCACATAGGTCCCCATCTCACACAAAGTGAGAGCCCAAGTCTTCCCCATAGCCTACGTGGCCCTATTCTGTCTTTTGTACCTGACCATCACTCCCACCTCCTTTTTTCATACTCTTCCCTTTATTCTCTGAATCAACTGCACAGGCCTCTTTGCTGTTCTGCAAACATGCCAGTCACATTTCTGCCTTGTGGCCTTTGCTCTAGCTGTCTGCTCTGATGGAATTCTCTTCCCTGATACCAACTTAATCTCTCAAGTGTGCCCAAATGTTACTTTCTCATCAAGGCTTTCCCTCACCACTCTAATACTCATGACCTTTCCCCATCTTGCTCTTCTATTTCCCACAGCACCTGCTAACATACTATATTATTTCCTCATTTATGATGCCTACTGTATGTCTGTCACTACTTGCTATCCTATAAACCTCAGGGGGGAGGCAGGGATCTTTGTCCATTAGCTTCACCAATGTATCCCAAGTGTCTAAACCAGTGTTGAATGAATGAATGCATGAATGAATGAATGAATGAATGAATGAATGAATATGTAGTGATGGGAACAGTCCTTAGAAGCTCTAAGGGGTTGCATACTTATAATGCCTATTCCTTGTGGCTCTGGATGTGGCATGAGAGTATTAGAACTGGTTGGGAGGAGCACACTCCTGGGGGCTCACCGACAGGCCCATGAATACTTTTCATCACAAGCTGCCTCCCATCCTTGTCACAAATAAATGTGAATACACGGGGCAGGGGGTAATGTTGATGGAGACTAGAAACTCAATTTGGGGGTCAAAAACATGTCTTTAAGCCAGATGCTCCTGGAAATTCACCATCCTTGCTAAAATTATTTTTCTGTGAAAATGGGCTCTGAGGTTTAAAAAGAAAATGAAAAGCCCATTGGAAATACAATCCCAAATGGGATTGGATGTCCTGAACTGAAACATCATGATTGTCCCACCACAGGGACTTGCAACAAATCTGACACATCATTCAATTACATATGGGAAACTGCACTTTGGCCAGACAACTTCATCCTGAGTAGGGTACAAAGGACAATTTCCAGAGCAATTGATCAGCCCATGTGCAATGCTTCATCAGGAGCAGATGTGCTCCTTGTTTTTCTCATTACCATGATTTACTGACTTCTGAGCTTATTAAAGATGGAGGCTTGAGTGCACTTTGGTATGTGTGTTCTGGGAGAATAGGGGATGGAGAAAGGGAGGTAGGGCAGCAAAGGAGCTTGGAAGATGTCCACTGGTGCTGGTGTGTGGGTTTCCACCACTGCCACCCACAGCTGCCCTCCCAACTGAGCACACCCAGTTGACTGGGCCTGGGTTGATGGCTTGGTCCACTTTGTGGACTGCTCCTCTTCAGCCCCCCTTCAACAAACACACATCTGCTTCTACCAAAGTCAGATATAGCATCATTCTGTTACAGGACTAACCACCAAATGAACAGAGAAAAAGATGATATTGCTCTCTTCAGCTCCACTCAGGACACCAGGAATCTAATTCATTTAATAGATTGGTATGTTTTAGAATTTTCTTGTTCCACAGTCATATAACCCCAGATTCTCTTCCTCAGGGCATGGGGTGTTTCACACACACACACACACATACACACATGCTCACACAACGCTCACTCACACAAGCACACATGTATATACCTACATTCACTCACACAATCACACATACATGCATTTACACACATTCATACATAGTCACTTACACATATACCCACGTATTCACAAATACACTCACATACTCATACACACATACAAAAAATTACAAACACATACATCCACACACATACCCACAGATTCACTGACACTCTCATGTTCATACATCTTGTTCACACATGTACCCTCACCAGGATGGGCATTGCCTTTAGGCAACACTACTTCGTTGGCACTGTTTCCTCTGCACAGCTCTGTGGGATGAGAAACTTGGGATGACAGTGGAGAGTGGGAAAGAGGTGGAGAAACATCCAGGCTGGCATGTATCAATCTTTTTGTCTTGTAAACACCTTTTGTAATGATATTACTAATAATATTAATAATAAACATATTTATACTTTTTCCACTTAAAAATGGCATATACTCTTAATTTTAATTTATATCAGTTATGAAGCACAAAGCATGGTTTGTCAACAAATACCTTTTAAATGACATTCAGCATGATCAGTTTGAAGATCAAATGTATAAGATGTAGATTAAATTCAATCACATGTTACAGGGTCATCCTTTCTTATGGCTGAGTAGTATTCCATTGTGTAATTGTACCACATTTTCTTTACCCAGTCCTCTATCGCAGGATACTTTGGTTGTTTCCATGTCTTGGCCACCATGAATAATGCTGCAATGAACGTAAGGGTGCATGTATCTTTGCAGATACATGTTTTCGAGTTTTTCGGGAGAGGGATTGCTGGGTCATTTGGTAGTTCTATTCTTGACTTTTTGAGGAATCACCAGACTGCTTTCCATAGTGGTTGTACCAGTCGACATTCCCACCAGCAGTGAATGAGAGTTCCCTTTTCTCCACAACTTCTCCAACACTTGATATTGTTTGCCTTGTTCATAACAGTGGCTCTAACAGGTGTGAGGTGGTATCTCATTGTAGTTTCGGTTTGCATTTCCCTAATTGCTAGTGAGGTTGAACATCTTTTCACATATCTATTGGCTGTTCATATGTCTTCTTGGGAGAGGTATCTGTTCAGGTCTTCCGCCCACTTTTTGATTGGGTTGTTTGTTTGGTGTTGAGTTTTATGAGTTCTTTATATATTTTGGAAATTAAACCTTTGTCGGATTTACTGTTTGCAAATATCTCCCATCTGGTTGGCTGCTTCTTTGTTTTGGTGTAAGTTTCTTTTGCTGTGCAGAAGCTTTTTAGTTTGATATAGTCCCATTCATTTATTTTTGCCTTTACTTCCCTTGCCTTTGGAGTCAAATTCATAAAATGTTCTCTACAACCAGGGTCCATAAGTTTGGTACCTATGTTTCCTTCTATGTAACTTATTGTTTCTATGTAACTTATTGTTCACATTTAGGTTTTTAATCCATTTGAGTTAATTTTTGTAAGTAGGAACAAACTATTATCCAATTTCATTCTTTTGCATGTGGCTTTCCAGTTTTCCCAGCACCATTTATTGAAGAGACTATCTTTACTCCATTGTATGTTTCTGGCTCCTTTGTCAAAAATTATCTGTCCATATACATATGGTTTTACATCTGGGCTCACTATTCTGTTCCACTGATCTGTGTGCCTGTTTCTGTGGCAATACCATGCTCTTTTGATTATCGTAGTTCTGTAGTATAATTTGAAGTCAGGTAGCATGATACCTCCAGCTTCATTCTTTTTTCTCAGGATTGTTTTGGTTATTCGGAGTCTTTTGTGTGTCCATGCAAATCTGATGATTTCTTGTTCTATTTCTTTAAAAAATGACATTGGTATTTTGATGGGAATTGCATTAAATCTATATATTGCTTTGGGTAATATGGCCATTCTAACTATGTTGATTCTTCCAATCCATGAACATGAGATATTTTTCAATTTTGTTTTGTTTTGTTTTCCACATAAAGGTGATTTAATTTATTTATTTTTTAAATTTATTTTTATTGTTGAAAGTATTACAGATATCCCCCCTTTTCCCCATTGATCCCCTCCACCCCACATCTGTCCCTCCAAGCCTTCACCCCTGTCTGTGTCCAAGGGTTATTCATATACGCATACAAGTTCTTTAATTAATCTCTCCCCACTCACTCCATCACCCACGCCTTCCCACTGAGATTCATTTGTCTGTTCCATGCTTCTATGTCTCTGGATCTATTTTGTTCCTCAGTTTATTTTGTGTATTAGAGTCCACATATGAGTGAGATCATGTAAAACTGAATAGAGAAGATCAGAAAACTTGAATAGGGTAATAAAAACTGATGAAATTGAAGCAGCAATAAAAAACCTCCCAGCAAACAAAAGCCCTGGTCTGGACAGCTTCACAGGGGAGCTTTCTAAGTCTTTAAATTGCAGGGTTAGATAGTTTATTTAAAATTGTTCTTGCTGTTTGAGGTAGGCCTGCAGTACTATGACTTCCCTCTTAGGACTGCTTCCACTGTGTCCCATAGATTTGAGGTTGTTGTGTGTTCATTTTCATTTGTTCCCAGGATTTTAAAAATTTCTTTCTTGATCTCTTGGGTAACCCATTCATTGTTTAATAACATGCTATTTAGCCTCCATGTGTTTGAATGTTTTTGAGTGTTTTTACTGTAATAGATTTCTAATTTCATGTCATTGTGATCTGATATGCTTGATATGATTTCAATCTTCTTGAACTTGTAGAGACTTGTTTTGTGTCCTAGCATGTGGTCTGTCCTTGAGAATGACTCATGTGCACTTCAGAAGAATATATATTCTGCAGCCTTGGGGTGAAATGTTCTGTAAATGTCAATTAAAACCATCTGATCTAATGTGCCATTTAGAGTCACTGTTTCTGTGGTGATTTTTTGTCTGGGAGATCTATCCAGTGAAGTCAATGGGGTGTTAAACATCCTGATTATAATTGAATTGTTGTTGATCTCTCTTAAAGTCCTTAATGTTATTATTGATAGGCCCTCATTTATTGCCATTTTAATTCTTTGTGCCTATGTTTCATGCTCTATTTCTTATTATTACAGCTGTCCCTTTAAGATTTATTGCAACGCTGGTTTGGTGGTGATAAACACCTTTAGCCTTTTGTTGTCTGGAAAGCTCTTTATTTCACCATCTATTTTGAGTGATAGCCTTGCTGGATAGAGTAGTCTTAGTTTCAGATCCTTGCTTTTCATTATTTTGAATACTTCATGCCATTCCCTTCTGGTCTGTAGAGTTTCTGATGACAAATCAACAGACAGCCTTATGGGAGCTCCTTTTCAGGTAACAGATTGCTTTTCTTTTACTGCCTTTAAGATTCTCTCTTTGTCTTGAATTTTTGGCATTTTAATTATGATGTGTCTGGGCGTGGGCCTCTTTGGGTTCTTCTTGATTGGGACTCTCTGTGCCTCCTCAACTTGTGTGACTTTTTCTTTCACCAGGTTAGGGAAATTTTCTGCCATTATTTCTTCAAACAGATTCTCTAACCCTTCCTTACTTTTGACCTCCTCTGGCACTCCTATGATGTGAATATTGTTACATTTTATGTTGTCCCACAGCTCCCTTAAACTGTACTTTCTTTAAATTGTTTTTTCTTTTTGGTTCTCTGATTGAGTTATTTTTTTCTACCCTGTCTTCTAATTTGCTGATCTGATCCTCAGCTTCCCCTAATCTGCTGTTTATTCCTTACAATATATTATTTATTTCTGCTATGTCATTCTTCATTTCCTTCCTGGTTTCCATATCTTTTCTCTGGCTGTTGAGCATCTTTACAATCAGTAATCTGAACTCTATATCTGATAGATTGCTTATCTCCATTTCATTTAGCTCTTATTCTGGAGACCTCTGTTGTTCTTTCATGTGGGGTTTCTTTTTTTTGGTCTTCTCATTTTGGTTGCCTATTTGGGTTTGTTTCTATGTATTAGGTAGATCTGCTAGGACTCAGTATTTTTGAAGGGTCTCTGGTGCAGGCCAATGTCAGAGGCTGTTTGTGACTGACCTTGAGTACCCTGCTTGGTGCTATCAATGACCCATAGCTTGTTATTCCCTTTGCTAGGACTGGGTGAGTTTGGACAAGACCAAGATGCACACCAAATTCTGTTTTTGCAAGGCCTGGGTTCAGAAGCAGATGAAACAAAGACACAAAGCACCAGAAGTCCTCCTCTGCCTGCAGGCTGATTGGTTTTAATCCTTTAATGAGCTTCAGGGTGTAGACCACAGAAAGGTGACAACTCCACAGTGTGGGGCGAGAAGTTTTCCAGTGAATGGGGCAATTGCTCCCCCTGCCCCAGGAAAAAGCTGACTAGTGGGCAAAGACCTGCTTAAAAAAAAGATGTCTTTTGCAGTATGTGGGAATGACTCAGCACAGAAACCCAGATGGTCACCCTCTGAGCTCCAACTCTAGTGCCTGCAACCTCGGATTCTTCTCACACTGCTCTAGTCCACTCTGCCCTCCCTCTGCCAGAGTCCAAGGTGAGTGGCTGCACATGAAACTTTGTGTGTAGGCCCTTTAAGAGGGTGCCTGCATTTCCAGCTGTCTCTCCCTGGCAGACAGAAACCCTGCTGCTTTTCACAGCCAGATGTTTTGTGGGCCCCTTTCTCAGTTCTGGTGCTTTGGGCTGGGAAGCCCAGCTGGTATTTAAGCCCTAGAGTTCTCAGTGGGAACCCTCTACAGCTGAGATATCCCTCTGGACCTTCATCTGCTGCCTCTGAGGGCCCAGCCAGCACTCCCACACTTCTACACTTCCTCCCAGTATCCCTGTGGTCTCTGCTTTAGGTATTTGTTTATGAGGGTGCTCTCCAGTTATTGTTCAGTTGATTATTCAGGATAGTTTTTCTATTATTTAGTTTTAATTCCAGTTTGGTACTGGGAGAGTGTCAGTGTAGCTTCCACTTAATCTGCAGCCATCTTAGAATTTCTGTTGTGTCTTTTTCAATCTCTTTTAGCAATGCTTTGTAATTTTCAGTATATTGGTCTTTCAAGTTCATTTAGTTTACTCCTAGGTATTTTATTCTTTTGGTCACAATTACAAAAAGGATTATTGTTTCATTTTTTTCATTTCTTTTTCTGAAGTTTTTTTGTTAGTATATAGAAAGGCAATGGATTTTTGTACATTGATTTTGTATCCTGCAACTTTACTGTATTTGTTTATTATTTCTAATAGTTTTTTGGTGCAATCTTTAGGGTTTTCTATATACAGAATCATGTCATCCCCCAAAAGTGACAGTTTTACTTCTTCCATCCTTATTTTATTTCTTTCTCTTGTCTTATTGCTCTGGCTAGGACTTTCAGAACCAAGTTGAATAAGAGTGGTGAGGTTGGGCATCCTTGTCTTTTTCCTGATCTTAGCAGAAATGGTTTCAGTTTTTCACCATTGAGTATGATATTAGCTGAGGGTTTATAATATATGGCCTTTATTATGTTAAGATGCTTTCCTCCTATTTTTATGAGTGTTTTAATCATAAATGGATGTTGTATCTTATCAAATGTTTTTTTCTGCATGTATTGATGAGATCACATGATTTTATCCTTTCTTTGTTAATGTGGTGTGTTACATTGATTGATTTACCTACATTGAACCATTCTTGTGCCCCTGGAATGAACCCCACTTGATTTTGATGTTTTGTGTGTGTGTTTTATGTACTGCTGTATTCGATTTACTAATATTTTGTTTAGGATTTTTGCATCTATATTCATCAAAGATATTGGTCTGTAGTTTTTTTTTTTGTGTTATCCTTGACAGGTTTTGGTATCAGGGTTATATTGGCCTCATAAAATGTATTAACAAGTATTGCTGCTTCTTCAATTTTTTGGAAGATTTTGGGAAGAATTGGTTTTAAATCTTCTTTGAACATTTGGTAGCATTCACAGGTAAAGCCAGTTGGTCCTAGACTTTTATTTTTGGGGAGGTTTTTGATGGTTGTTTCAATTTCCTCACTGCTGATTGGTCTATTTAGATTTCCCAATTCTTCATGATTTAGTCTAGGAAGGTTATATACTTCTAGGAACTTATCCATTTCTTCTAGGTTATTGAATTTGGTGGTATATAGTCTTTCTTAATATTCTAGTATGATCCTTTGTATATCTGTGATGTCTGTGGTGACTTCTCTCATTTCTGATTTTGTTTATATGGGTCTTTTCCTTTTTTCCCTTAGTGAGTCTACCCAAGAGTTTGTCAGTTTTATTAATTTTTTCAAAGAACCAGCTCTTCGCTTTATTAATTTTCTGTATAGTCTTTTTGTTCTCTATTTCATTCAATTCTGCTCTAATTTTTATCATTTCCTTTCTTCTGCTTACTTTGAGTTGCTTTTGTCCTTTTTCTACCTTTTTCAGATGTGATGTTAGGTTGTTTACTTGGGATTTCTCTTATTTCTTGAGATAAGCTTGTAATGATATAAACTTCTTTCTTATTACTGCCTTTGGTGCATCCCAGAAGTTTTGATATGTTGTATTGTCATTTTCATTTAACTCTATATATCTTTTGATCTCATCTTTTATTTCTTCTTTGACCAAGTCATTTTTAGTAGTATGTTGTTTAGTCTCCATGTATTTGTGGGTTGCTTTACTTCTTTTTTGCAGTTGATTTCTAATGTGAAGGGATCGTGGTCAGAGAATATGTTTGGTATAATTTTTGTCTTCTTAAATGTATTGATGCTAGTTCTGTGACCCAGCATATGTTCTATCCTTGAGAATGTTCCATGTGCACTGGAGAAAAATGTATAATCTGATGTTCTGGGATAAAAGGCTTTGTAAATGTCAGTTTTGTCCATTTGGTCTACCGTTTCACTTAAGGCCGATATTCATTGATTCTCTGTTTGGTTGATCTATCTAGAGCTGTCAATGGAGTATTATGGTCCCCGACTATGATTGTGGATTTTTTGTTTGTTTCCTTTTTGTTTTTATTTTAGTGGTTGATAATTTATTTTCTGCATTTAATCTTATGACTTTACAGGGAAAATCCTGCTATAACAAATGCTAGCCATTCAAGTACTTTCTTTAACATAATAAATAGATTGATTTTAAAATTATTTTTATTGTTGAAAGTATTACAGATGTCTCCTTTTTTTCTCCATTGACCCTTTCCACCCTGCACCCGTACCAAACAAGCACTGAAAGAAATGTTAAAAGGTCTGCTGTAATAAAAAGTTGAAATAGAGAGAAGGAGAAGCATAGGCATAAAGAAATAAAATGGCAATACATAAGTACCTATCAATAATAACCTTAAATATAAATGTTTTAAATGTTCCAATCAAAGGACATAGGGTAGCTGAATGGATAAGAAAACAATAACCAAATATATTCTGTCTACAAGAGACACACCTCAGAACAAAATACTCACACAGTCTGGGGAGAAAAAAAAAACTTCTGGAGGACTTTAAAGGAGAGGTCAACAACAATACAGTCATAGTAGGATACTTTAACACCTCACTGACTTTATTGGATAGATCTTCCAAACAAAAAAATCAACAAGGAAATAGTGACTCTAAATGGTATACTGATCTGATGGATTTAATTGACATTTTCAGAACATTTCACCCCCAAGCTGCAGAATATGCATTCTTCTCCAGTGCACATGGGACATTCTCAAAGATATACCACATGTTAGGACACAAAACAAGTCTCTACAAGTTCAAGAAGATTGAAATAATATCAAGCATCTTCTCAGATATTTACACCATAGAATACTCCAGAGCTATAAAAGTGAAAGATTCCACCCTTTGGGACAGTATGGATGGGCCTGGAGAAAATCATGCTAAGTGAAATAAGCCAGGCAGAGAAAGACAAACATCACATGATCTCACTTATATGTGGACTCTAAAGAACTTAATAAACTGATGAACAGAATAGATTCACTGACATGGAAGCATAGATCAGACTGAAAAATGTCAGAGGGATGGAGAGGGAGGGTGGGTGGAGGGGGAGAGAGTAACCAAAGAATTTATATGCATATATGCACAACCCAAGGACACGGACAATGGTGAGGAGAGGACCTGAGGAGGGGGATGGGACAGGGTAGAATGGGTCATTGGGGAGAAAAAGGGACATCTGTAATATTTTAAACAAAAATAAAATTTTAAAAAAATTGAAAGATCTCTTACCCTTTGGAACAGCATGGTGAGATGTGGAGAATATTATGCTAAGTAAAATAAGCCAGAGAAAGACAAGTATCACATGATCTTACTTATATGTGGAATCTAATGAACAAAATAAACTAATGAACAAAATAGATCCAGAGACATAGAAGCATGGAACAGACTAACGAATCTCAGAGGAAAGGCAGGGGTGGGTGAGTGGGGAGAGATTAACCTAAGAACTTATATGCATATATGCATAACCCATGGACACAGACAGTAGTGTGGTGAAGGCTTGTGGGATGTGTACAGGGTGGAGGGGATAATGGAGGAAAAGGGGAGATTTGTAATACTTTCAACAATGAAGATAAATTTTTTAAAAAAAGAAATAATAAATTTGTATCCATGGGCAAAAAAATAAAGAGAGAGAGACTCACTTCAGATCAAAAAACACATAGAGAATGAATGTAAAAGATGGAAAAAGATATTTCATAAAAATGGAAACAAAACAAAACAAAAAAAGCTTGGGTAGCAATAATTATACCAGATAAAACAGACTTTAAAACAAAGGCTATAACAAGAGACAACAAAGGACCCAGCAACTGCACTTCTGGGTATTTATCCAAAGAAACCCAAAACACTAAATTGAAAAGACATATATACTCATATGTTTATTGCAGCATAATTTACAATAGCCAAGACATGGAAGCAACTTCAGTGTCCATCAGTAGATGAATGGGTAAAGAAAAAGTGGAGCAAATATACAATGAAATATGACTCAACCATAAAAAATAATGAAATCTTGTTATTTGCATCAACACGATGAATTATGCTGAGTGAAATAAATCAGACAGATAAAGACAAATGCCAGATGATTTCACTTATATGTGGAATCTAAAAAAAACAAAATAAACAAGTAGAACAGAAACAGATTCCTAGATACAGAGAAAATTTTGATGATTGCCAAAGGAGAGAAGGTTGGGGAGATGGAGAAAAAGGTGAAGGGATAGAAGTACAGATTGATAGTTACAGAATAGTCACAGGGATGTAAAGTACAACATAGAGAATATAGTCAATAATATTGTAATAACTATGTATGGTACCAGGTGGGTACTAGCTCTATCGAGGTGATCACTTTGTAAGTTATATAAATGTCTAATATGGGCTGTACACCTGAAAATAATATAAAACTGTACATCAACTGTAATTTAAAAGAAAAAAAATCAGCCTCAAAAAATAAAATAAAACAAAACAGCACACTTTATCACTTGCTCTATCTTAATTATTCTTGATAGCACATATTGCCTGCAGATATGGTTCCTATATATCTGTGTTTGTTTAATGTCTCACCACATTAGAATATCAGTTCCCTGAAAGTAGGGGCTGGTAATCTGTAGTATACTACTGTATTCCCTTCCCTTGCACAGGTCCTAAATGTTAAGTGAACAAACCAGGCCCTAGCACCTCAAATGCAATGTACAAGAGAAGAAAACACCCACCTAATTTCCAAAATGAAAGTTATTTTATTGTGGTTGGCAACTGTAGGTATAATATTTGATTATTATAAACATTCAGAAAATAGAGCAAATAAAAAATCACATGTAATCTAATTATCTTAAGAAAATCGTTTATTACTTTGATATATTTCTTCTTCAACAGATACAGATATAAATATAGATATAAATTATATATATATATATACAAACCTCAAAAATGAAATTTCTGTTATACAAGCTATTTTGTAAGATTACTCTGTACTGAATATCCTTGTAACCCAGCCTTTGCTGACATCTTGAATTATTCCCTAAGGATAAACTACTAGAAGCAAAATTGCTGGATCAAAGCAAATGAACAGTCCCACAGCTTTAAGCAATGCACTGACAATTGTCTTCCAGAAATACTGAACCACTTGCACTTGCCTGTGCAAAAGGCAGTACGTACTATCTTGTTCCCTCACCAACACTGATTGTTCTACATTTTAAAAAATAACTGCCCATTTGATAGGCATTATTGTTTTAATTTGCACTTCTGTTTATTAATGAGGAGGAACTATTTTTCAAGTCTGAGGGGGCATATAAAGTTAATTATTCTGATGCTTGTTATCATCCTAGAATACAATCAACTAAGATCCTCACCCTCTGCCAGCCCTGGCTTTGTGTCCTATTTGACTCCTGTATTCGATGAGTAACATTGGAATAGGGGTTAACTTAGCTTAGTCATCATTTCATTAACTGTAAACAGAGGCTAGCACTGCTCCTATAGTATTGGTATGAGGATTAATTACATGGTTTGTATAAGAAATTTATCACACTACTTAATGCTTAGTAAGTCCTAGTAAAAAGTACAAGAAGAAAAAATAAGTTGGTGTTACATACTCTCAGGAGAAATGACTTCCTGCTCTGTCCTGATTTAATATTAGCTTTGATTTGGACTATTTATTTGAAATTGATTTTTTAAAGGCAGTAAGTTTACCAAATCTTTTGCTAGAAATATTTATTCAACTTTATTAAATATCTCTTTGGTATCTATTGAAATTATCATGTGCTCAGTCACTTTTGGAGTATTGGCTGATGTGATTAATTATAACAATACATTTTTGATGTCGCATCACCTTTACATTTGCACATTCATTCAGTTAGAAAATATTTATTAAGCATCTACTATGTGTCAGGCATTGTTTTGGGCTTTGAGGATACAGCAGCAAACAAGACAAACCAAGTGTCTGCTCTGGTAGAATTCACATTCTATTGGTAAATAGGAGACAGTGGTGAGGGGAGAGGAGGGAGGAAAGAAATAAAGAAAGGAAGAAAATAAAGATAGAATGTCCATGCAAAAGACAGGAATACACTTGGCATATTTGAAGGATGGCAAGATGACTTGGGTGGTTAAGGAACCTTTGGAGTGTATTAAGTAGGGGAGTGAGTATCTGATTTATGTGTAAAAAGGATTATTCTGGCTGCTTTTGGAAAAGGGTTGGAGAAGAGCAAGAGTAGAAGCAGGAAAACCATTTAGGAAGAGGAGGCTTTGGCACTTGTCCAAGTGTGAGCTAATGGAATACTTTGGTTTGGACCACAGAGCTAGCAGTGCAGGTACATTTAGGTCATATTTGTACATATTTTGAAGGCAAACACATACAAGAATCACTAACAGATGGGTTATGGGGCATGAGAGAAGGAGTCACAGTTAGTAGAATAGAGTTGCCATATATTGAAATGAGGAAGACTGCAGAATGAGAAGGTTTTTGAGGGAAGATCAGAAGTTTGGTTTGAGACATGCTAAGTTTTAGATGTCTGTTAAAGACATAGGAGGAGATGTCAAGTGGGCATTTGGATACATGCACCTGGAATAACACTCGCTGGATGTAGTTCATCATTCATTTAATATTGTGCTGAATTATATTCGTTAGTATTTTATTTGGGAACTTTTATTTTACTGGTCTGTACTATTTTATTTTTCTCTTTGAGCTATAATTTTTAAACTTTCAAACTCAAATTATGCTAAAGACTCTGATCTGATAGGTCTTGGTTGCAGCCCAGGAATTTGTATTTTAAAGCAGTCCATAGGATTCTGATGCAGGTGGTCCAGAGATCATTATTCAGGAAACAGTAAGCTTTAGTGTTTTCAATTTTTTCAATACTATACATTGGTTTAACTATCTATTATTTCTTCAGTCAATTCTGGTCATTTATATTTTTCTATAAAACCATCAATGACATCCCAGATTTTCAAAATTTAGCATAGAATTTACATAATAGTATATTATATTCTATAAGAAATCTCTGTACAATGGCTGGAGATATATTTTAGCATTCTGTTTCATATGAACTTGTATGATCCTTTTTTTGATGATATTATTTGCCAGAGTGTAGGCAATTTTATTTTATCTCTTTAAAGAACCAGCTTTTCAATTTATGTTTCAATTGTCTTCAACTTCAATAACTTATTTTGTCTTTATTGATTACCTTTATTTAGGTTTTTCATTATTGTTGATGTTATTGAATCTCTCTAACTTCTTGAATTCAATAATCAATCTTTTATTTTTATTCTTTCTTAATTATTTACAAAAAAGGAGTTAACTTCTGGGAAAGATTTCAGTGTAAACGTGCCATAACAAAAATCTCCCACTGAAATGAACAAAAAGGCCCAAAGAGAGAAGAAAACTTTTTCACTAGTGAATGCATATGCCAGGCAAAATATAACTTGTACTAAAATAAAAGAGGATTCTAGAAGACAGCGCACAATCTTCCAGCTCCTGGACATAAGCAACGAAGATAATTCTAATTGGTCTAACTAGTTCTCTCTGGTTTAGAGGGACAAAATCTAGAAAGTGTTTCAGAAAGGCCAAGAAACATTCCTTTATTTTAAGGCCTTTCCTCCACTGAAGATTGCTCAGGCATGGAGTAGAAATCTTACTAGGTAATTGTGATATTTGTGATATTTTTCTGCTAAAACCAACTTGTGATGGTGAAAAAAATTAAGGGAAGTAGGGCTTTGCCACCTAATACAAGTTACCAATGCCAATCAACAGAGAACAGACAACAGACAATCACTGGATATATTGGGAGTTTCAGCAGCAGAAAAACAAAACAAAACAAAAAACAGTGCAATTTATCTGAGAAATGATTTTAAAGCAGTGAGAGAGTCAGTCTAGCAAACAGGAAATAACTTAGTAAAATCTCATTAGTATGCTCTGTGATGTTTCAGAAAATATGCAAATATAAAACAAGAGCAGTGTAAAAAATGAAAAATACTAGAGAGTCAAAAAACAAAAATCTTTAGAAATGTTCAATATGATTGACAAAATACAAATGCAAATGAAGTATAAACCAGCAGATTGGATGAATAGACATAGTGTAGTTCAATGGCAGAACACCACCAAAAACAAAGACAAGATCATGAAAACAGCTAGAGAAAAAGGACCAAAAAAGGAGAAAAAGAACAAATTACTTATAATGTAATTGTAGGCTTTTCAACAGCAACTGGATAATTCAGAAGACAGAGGAATACTATCTATAAAGAGTTAAGTTGAAATACATGTAAACTGAGAATTAGTATGCAGCAGTTATTTTTCTGTAATGAGACTAAAATAAACATATTTACAGATAAACAAAAACTGGGGAAATTTTATACAAAAAGATCTCCTTTACAAGGACTTGTAAAGGATGTACTACAACAAGAAGAAAAATTATCCTAAGAAGAACAATCCAAGCTGTAAGAAGGAATACAAAATACCTAAATAGTAAATGTGCAAGTAAATTTAAACAAATTCTGTTCATACAAAATAATTATAATAGTGTCTCATTCATGGAACTAAAAAATACAAAACTGAAATACTGAACAACAGTATATAACATTGCAAATGATGATTAGCACTAAAATGTTTTAAAGTTTTTGTATTGTTCATGAGAGGAGTCAAAATATAGTTTAACTTTAGCCTTTAAGTTAAATATAAATGGTAAAAGTTCAAGAGTAATAATAAATGTTTACAAATAAGATGTATATGTGGAAAAAGTGAAAAAAGGGAGGAAACAGTGAAAAAAGAGGCAGAAAGAACAATTAAATTATTTAAGGAGGGGAAAAAAAGAAAACCAAACATAGATTTTAAAAAAACAGGACAAGTAGAAATTTAAAAGTTAGATAATGGAAACAAGTCCAACAACACAATAAATAACACAATATCATCAACAACACAATAAACATAAAGTAATTAAACTTAACAGTGAAAATATGGAGTTTTAATATTGGATACTAAAGATAAAATCCTGATGTGCCCTTATGAAAGACATACATAAGGCATATATAAGTACTATATAGATTAAAAGTGAAAGGATAGTAAAAAATATATTACAAATAGTAACCAAAAGAAAGATAGTGCACCTATGTTACCTTTAAGCAAAACAGATATTAAGTACAGAAAGGATTACTGCATAATAATAAAATGCTCAATTTGCTAGGAAGTAATGCAATTCAAAAAATATGTGCATAATAAAATAGACTCAAAATATAAAAATCAAAATTGATAAAAATGCATGAAGAAATAGTAAATCCACCTTCATATGAGAATAGACATGCTTTTCTCAGTTGTTGATAGCCAAGCAAACCAAAAAAATATCAAATGTATAAAAGATTTGAACAACACAGTTAGCAAATTTTACCTAATAGACATATATAGAATTATAAGCTCAACAATTAGTGTATTACATTCTCTCAAATATAAAAATTGGCTATAAAGATAGCCTCATCAAAATTTCAAAGAATAGATACTCTACAGACCACATTTTCTGATCACAACATAATTATAAGTCAATATGAAAAAATAATTAAAATACATATGTTTGGAACTTTAATTTTTCTAAATAATCTATGAAATAAAGAAGTAATCATGAAGAGGATTTTACAGTTTTTAAAATTAAATGATCAAGGAGGAAAACTGACTGAACAAGTCCACTCCAGGTGTCTCCATTACTCAGTGTCCCACAAATGCTCTCTTGGTGCACCCTACATCAGAGCATTCATACCTTGCCAAGACTCAGAAATCATCCTAAAGAAGTAGTGATGCAACAGGTTGCTATGGGATCATATTCTGAGTCCTCTGCCAAACCAACAACCCTGATGCAATCTGCCCTTGATGCACTCTCTCCAGACTTTTTGGCCAGCTTGACAGAGATGTCACATCATGTTGCTGGTCACACTCACCATCTCCAGCCAAATAGTAGAGGTGGAATGAGGGAGATGTGATGAGATTCAAGATACATTTCAAAAATTATGATATCAGGTTTAGAACAAGAAATTGCTTCAAATGGAAAAAAAATTTCTGGATCACAAGCAGAAATAAAAAAAAACTCTATCAGTAATATTTCCCAAGCATCTGAACTTGAAGTACTTTGTAATAACACACTAATAAGAGATTGAGAGATCCCTGAGTGAAAGACTTGAAATAGAGTGAATTTCAGTCTGAACCTAAACTCCAAGAAGTTTCTACAGAAGAGAGGCCTCAGCAGCATAACATATGTGACCAAAGTTTCCTGTAGAATGTGGATCTAATGAGCCATCAGAAAATTCACAAAGCTGAAAATCTATGTATAAATAATAAATGTGGGGAAACCATCAGAGGAAGCCCAGATATTATTTAACATCAGATAATAACACTAGAGAGAAGATCCTTATATGTAATAAATGTGGAAAATCCCTCAGCTAAAACTCACTTCTCAAAAAGCATCAGTGGCCCAATGGCATGGCTCAGCAGTTGAGCCATGGACCTGTGATCCAGGAGGTCGTGGTTAGATTCCCGATCAGGACACATGCCCGGGTTGCGGGCTCAGTCCCTGGGGGAGAGCATGCAGAAGGCAGCTGATCAATGACTCTCTCCCATCATTGATGTTTCTATCTCTCTCTCTCTCTCTCTCTCTCCCTCTCCCTTTCGCTCTCTGAAATCAATAAAATAAAATTTTAAAAAGCTTCAGTGATTTCAAGATAGTGGAAAGCCTATCAGAGCAGCTAATGTGATAAATCTTTCCACCAGATAAACCATGGGGGAAAGAAGCCTAACATATGAATGGATGTGGAAAAGCCTTCAGTCAGAATCCATTTAAATGAAATAAAAAATCAAATTTCCCAGGGGTGACGAAATCTGTGGAGGCAATGAAAGTTGGAAGGATTGTAGACAGAGCTCCACCTCATAAAACTTCCAAGAATTCATTCTGGAGAGAAATATGATTAGTGAACACGGGGATGCCTTCAGGTGTTGCTCACACCTTTTCAACACTATAGGTTTTATACTAGTAATAATGTTTGAGTGTAATGAGTATAGGAAATCCTTGATCCAGAGTGCATATCTGAAGAAACATCAGAAGGTTCACTTCAGAAAAAAACCTCAGTGAATATAATGGCTCTGGAAAACCATTCAACTAGGTCTCAAATCTTACTAAGTGCACATTGGAAATAAATCCTATAAATATAATGGCTGTCGGAAAGTCTTTAGCTTTACAGCATAGTCTCATTCAACATAAGAGAAGTCACAGCATTCACATCTGTAATCCATGTTGAAAAGCCCTTCATTATAGCTTGATCATCAATCTGTCCTTAGAAATCATCAAATAATCCAGAGGTTTCTGAATGTGATGTCTAGGGATAAAGCCATCGCAGTTCAGTCAATCAGGGAATTAATTCATATCACGCTCAGCACTTCCTTTATTTTCATACTGTTCCTTTTTTATCATTTAAATTCAAATGAAACCAAATTTCATAATTTTTATTAAAAATAACATGACTGGTATAACCCCAGTATTATAAAATTATTTATAGTTAGCATGCTGTCTTCTACCTTGACGTGTGTGAAAGAGATGATTGGGAGCATTCACCAGATGTTAACTGTAGTTTTTTTTTTTTTTTCTTTTCTGGATGATGAAATTGTTGGCGATTTGTTTCTTCATTGTAATTCTTAAATTGCTTCAATTTCATAAAATGCATTGCCTACTTTATAAAAACCATAGTCATTATGCTTTTAAAAAGATTAAGAATGAAGAAGCACTCTTCATTCTGTGCAAGCCAACATATAGAAAGCTAATGTTTATCACTGCATTTTTTATAATAGGGAAAAACCATCACTACTGATCCCACGGACTACAAGATAATGAAGGAATACCATGAACAACTTTATGCCCACAAATGTGATAACTTAGATGAAATGGATCCATTCTTTGAAAGATACAAACTATCAAATTCACACATGGAGAAATAAATGAAATGAAGATGTCTATATATATTAAAATAATTAATTCAATAATTATAAAACTTCCAAAGCAGAAAGCATGAGGCCCAGATGTTTTAACTGGTGAACTGTAAGTATTTAAGGAGGGAAATGATACCAATATTCTACAATCTCTTTCAGAAACTAGAAGCAGAGGTAACAATTCCTAACTAATCCTATGAAGCCAGAATAAAAGTAATACTAAAACAAGCCAAAGACATTACAAGAAAGGAGAACTGCAAATCGATATCTCTCATGAACATAGGTGCAAAGGTCTTTAACAAAATAATTGTAAATAAAAGCCAACAATGTATAAAAAGAATTATATACCACAACCAAGCAGTATTTATTCCAGGCATTCAAGGCTGGTTCAACATTCAAAATCAATTAATGTAATCACCACATTGAAAGACAAAAGGAAAAAAAAAAACATATCATCATATAAATTGATGCAGAAAAAGCATTTGACAAAATGCAATATTCATTCGTGGTTTAAAAAACAAACAAACAAACACACACACACACACACACACACAAAACACCTTCAAGAGAGGACTCTAAGAAGCTTGTGCCTGGCTTTCTCTGAACTTCACTCCATGCACCTTTTCCCGTTGCTAATTTTGCCCTGTAACCTTTCACTGTAATAAATCATAGCCATGATACAACTAAAAACAAAACCCCAAGAACACTTAGAATAAGAGTTGGTTTCCATAGTCCGTTTTTTCTTTTAGGTTTTTGGGTCAAATCTTGTCTTCCTGTATCACTAGTTAATTTTTTACTAAGTGCTAAATATTGTTTATTTAAAAACTTTTAAGGTATTATGAAGCTTTGGTTAATATTTTATTCCCCTACAGTTTTGTTTCTGGCAGACAACTAGGCTAGGAGCAGATGATCTTAATTGAGATTATTTTAAACTGATGTTCAGTCCTTTTTAGGGTTAACCTAGTTTTGATTAACCCTTACTCTTAGGATATAGTCTTTCAGGATCCCAACTCAAAACCTTGGGGATGGGAGGTAATTACCAGGAGCTTGATTCTGAACTCTAATTTTATCCCCTTAGCACCCTAAATCTACACAATTTCCCATCCTCTCAGCTGTGGCTTTCAAGAATTGGCACTTTCCCCTCAAGGGAAAAAGGGAAAATGTCAGACTTTGCTCTCTGCGCTTCTCTTCTCTTTTAGATGTTGGCCCTATAAGTTCTCTTTTCCTTGGTTTCCCTCTAATGGTATTGAATAGATTATCTTAATACTTTTTTTTCTAGCTTTTCTAGTTTTTCTGAGCTGGAGAATTGAACTGAAACAACCTAGTCTGCTATTGCTGAAAGCAAAATTCTACCTTTACATATTTAGAATATATTGACATTTCTTTTGGCCAAATATATGTTCAATTTTTGTCAATGTGTTGGGGTAGTTACAAGCTGAATTTTATGATTATACAGTATATAATATGATATATATATATATATATATATATATATATATATATATATATATATATCAATAAGATACTGTAATAGATCATATTATTGTTCCCAATTATTTGCTGCTATCCTTGTCAAAAGGTTACACAATCTTTTGCACAAGTATTGATGCTGAGTGCATACTACAATTTACCTTTGACTCTGTTCTCCAGAGAACCCAACTAATAATGCTAACAATAATGTTAAGGTATGATAGCACTGCAAGAGGAGCGTTCCATGGTACAATGGAAGGAATTGCTCTGTGATCTCATTCCCTCCAGCTCTACCCTCATTCATGCCATTCCAGGCCCATGGGCTCCCTTGCTCTTCCTCAGACATACCAAGCACCCTTCTGCTTTTGGCCTTTGCATATCCTGTTCTCCCTGCCTAGAACATACTTCCCTCAGCCACATGGCACACTCCCTCAGTCCAAAATTACAGTACCACTTCCATCATCTGCACCTGTTGGTCTTTTACATTGTTTATTTTTATCTATAGCACTTGATGCCTTCTAAGGAATTATGGAATACACTTCTTTATCTTGCAAATTGTCAATATCCCCAGTGTAGCTAGAACATCAGCTCCATGAGGTCAAGAAATTTTGTCTGTCTGTGCCTATCTTGTCTGTTTACCAGCACCTTGATAAGTGCCTGGCATATAGTGGATTCTCAATAAATACTTACTGGATGGATGGATGGATGGATGGATGGATGGATGGATGGATGGATGGATGACTAACTAATCCATATGGAAATGGGGGGGCAAACAGGGGTGAGAGTTTTCAAAGACTTCCTGGAACAGGTGCCAACTAAGCTGATTGTGAACATGAATCATGACCACTGGGGTTATTCTGAAGAGCCTTTAAGAAACAATGCACTTGGACTTTTGGGTAGTTTAAGGTATAGGTTTTTCCATTTAATTTATTTTACAGCCCCACAAAAATCAAAGAGAAACACATATTTTTTTCCTTTATTTTATAAGTGTGAGAACTTTGGGAATGTGGATGGAGACAGAGGGCTCTAGAACCTGGTTCCTTGACCCACACACATATGGAAAAGCTATTCACTAAACAGGTTTTACAGTAAACAGAAATATTTGCTTTTAATTTTCTTTAAGGCAGTCCTTTTCAAAGGTAGAATTCAAGCATAGAGTCCTATTTGAGTTGTCTACGTGTGAGAAAGGTTTGGGAAAGACAATGTATTTTCAATAAAATCTTTGCAGTAGCCCAAGAGATAGGGTGATAGTTCTGGTTAGTACAAGTGTCTTCCAAACATAATTACCATAAAATCCCCAGACCAAGATGATCTTGTTCCAGAAGACTGAAATATAGCAAACACGCAGAACACCAACATTCTACCAAACAGAACTTCCTCTGTCTTTTATCACTCAGGAAGCACTTGAACATCTTGCAAGCCTCACAAGTCACCTTAAAGATTCTTAGTTTTCAGGGATAATGAGAATTTGAGAAATGTGGGTATAACTGACTTCTAGTAGGGAACATGTTCAGTGGTCTTTATAATGAACTAATTAAATGAAAGTTAGTTCCTTAAGAACTTGTTTTCCATGTGCCTTCTAATTTAGCAGTTCTCACAGGGTGAGAGGATTAGGTGAATCCCTCTTGGGAGGAGGAAGATCTCCAAATTATCTGGGAGCCTTTTTCAATGTAAATACCCTTACTAACCACAGCCAGAGTTTCAGACACTCCCACAGTTTATCACAAAGCAGGTACATTTATATCTGCATCCCCAACAATAATGTTGCTCAAGCGTGAGCTCTAGGTTTTAATCCCGACCCTATTACCTACTGAGAGTTCAACATGGGGCAGGCGGGTAGGGGAGATCAGCCTGCCTGCTCCATACATACTAGCAGTATGACTTTAGACGATGAACTTAACATCTTTGAGCCTCAGTTTCCTTTTCTGGAAAATGGGGCTAATAACCCCTGCACTGAGTGCCTCTGAATATTTTCTACATGCAGGAAGAATGTTTATTTGCTACAAAGTCACCTGAAAACAGTCTCATCTCTGTGTGCAAATGTGTGAGTATATGCATGCACACACCAAACAGAGTCATACAAACTGTACTTCTATCTGGCCAAAAGAGAGTTTCAATGTTTGGTTTCTGTCCACTGAGCTATCACATTCCCACACACAGATATATATAGTTCTTTCTATATAGTGCCTCTTTGGTAGGCCTCACACATGTCACCCCTGTGTTGGCATCATCTGCATGACCACAGAACTTGCCAGCAATGAGGAATAGATATTACTGAAAAGATCAATAAATACCCCAAAGCCTTTCTGCCCTTCTCAGACACTGTCCTTTGATATATTCCAATATGATATTTCTGTATATTTATTGAGTTCTACCACAACCTCCAGATAATTTTCAGTTTTGTGTGTCTGACTTGCTAAAAATGGCCATTTTGAACTAGAACTCAGTTTTTTGGGGTGCTTCTCATCTTCCTATATTGTTGTTCAGGGCCAGAAAATCCTAAGAAACCAAGTTCAAATGCATATAATCATTCACCTATTTAATCATTCATTCATTCACTTAGCCTACTAAGTGCCAAGCTCTGTGTTAGGCTATAGAATACAGTGATGAATAAAACAGACTTAGTTTCTACCCTTATGGGGCTTGTAGTTTTGAAGGGAAATTAAAAATCAGTAAAGAAATAATTACTCAAAAACCATAAAAATTGTCATGAAGGAAATTAATGGGGTGCCATGACAGAGGATGGAGGGAAAGAGTAGTCTGAAAGGAAAATAACACTCAATGTCTCTAAGTAAGTGTCACAGCCAAGTCCAAAAGGATGAGAAGCCAGACATGAAGAGAGTAGAGGGAGGATATTCCAAGAAAAAGGAAGAGTTGGTGCAAAGACTCTATGGCAGGGAAGTGTGAGGAGAAAAAGGACAACCTCTTAGTGATGGGGGTAGCAGAATTCCTATTCTTTATCCTGGCACAATATGGTAAGGATATTCCTGCCAGTTCTGCCTCTCTGTACTAGAGTGGAAGTGCTTCCTCACCAGGCTGGAAAGGTCAGATGGAAGAGGAATGGGTGTTACCTGTAGAAATATCTTTGAAAAAGTGCAATCTTCCTTAAATATAAAACTCCAGAGCTACCATGGTCATTTATAGAGGACTTCTTGGGGGTAGGAGAAGGCAACACAGGCCCCCAGCACTCACCTGAATAATTTGCCTTCCCATGGAGGCCCTCTGCTTATCACCATTGCCCCTACCATGCTGACTTTTGAACAACACTGCTTTCCTTCAGTTCCTTGAACACATATCTTTTTCCTCACCCTGAACACAAATGAGACCATATCAGGTTTCTAAAGAATACTCACTTGAAGGCTGAATGGTAATAAAAAGTAAAGAAACATAGAGAATAACATATAACCAGAAGTGGTTTTGTCACTTTAACATCTGGTCCACCAGGTGTCTCTCTTCCTAATAGTATTGACTTCTCTGCACACAGACTGTCTTTATCTCTTGCCACCAAAGAGGAGGGAGGCCACAGAATCTGTATCCAAACAGGAACTCTTTTAAGACTGAAAAAGAGCACCATTAATATTTAATCTGGAGCAGTTTGTACAAGCTGGCTTGGTCAACTACGACATATGGTTACCCACACAAAGAAGCACAGGGGAGAGAAAGAGGTAGAAGCCCCTCCCAGGTTTCCTAAGACATGCCATTCTCCAAATATTTCCAATTCTTTTTCCAAGCACATGGTAGAATTAAATTTTCCTGATTCCTTGAGCTAGGTGTGGGCATGTGACCTTCTCTGGCCAATGGCATGTGAACACAATGTAGGATCTCACTTCTGAGCAAAAACATTAAAAGTCAGTATATAATAGGCTAAATTTTTTTCCCCTGCCTTAGGGATAGTGAAATCATGAGGCTAGAGCTTCCCTCAGCCTGGACTCTGAGTGAGGATGATATGGAGCAGAACATTCTAACTTACCTGCAATTGACATATTGCATAAATGAGAAATAAATCTTTGTTCAGTTAAGCACTGAGATTTGGGGGTCATTTGTTTTTGCAGCATTACCTAACCCAATGTGATTGACTCTCTTCCCAAATTCCACTTCTAGGTCTGAGGAGACATCACTTTCCCATGATTGAACACCTCTGTGCAGAGATCCAACTTTTCCCCAGTTCCTTGCCCCACAGGCCTGTCCTCAGAGTTTCCCTGGAGCTACCTTCCCTAAATAATGGTTGTGGCCTTCTCAACTAGTGGTCCCAAGCCCAAATGAGAGCCCAGAGAAGTGCCAGCCTGAAGGATAGAGTCAGGAGCTTGGGAAGGTATGAACTCAGCAGTGAAATGAAGAAGATTGTTATGTATTGAATTGGATCCCCAAAAATTCATATGAAGTGTTAACCCCTAGACTCTAAAATGTAATCTTATTTGGAAATGGGGTCAATGCAGATGCTATTAGTTAAGATGATATCTTTAGGGTGAGCCTTAATTTAATATGACTGACATTCTCATAAAATGAAAAAAATTACACACAGAGGCACCCACATAAGGAGAACACCATGTGAAGATAAAGGCAGATATCAGAGTAATGATTCCACAAGCAAAAGAATGCCAAAAATTTCCAGCAAACCACCAGAAGCTAGGGGAGAAACATGGAACGGATTCTCCATCACAGCCTTCAGAAGGAACTATCCCTGCCAAATTATTGACCTCAGATTTCTAGCCATCAGAACATTAGGACAATTATTTCACTTGTTTAAGAAATCCAGTTTTTGGTGATTTCTTACAGCAGTCTCAGTAAACTAATGAAATGAGAAACAATGGTGAAACTAGCAGCAGAGCTAACAAGCAGATTTTTTAACCCTTCCTGCAAGTCTCAGAGCATCTCCAAGTTCCCTTGGCACAGATACAGGGACAGATAGAGACACAGGTACAGGTATAGATAGACAAACAGATACAAATACATATAGAGACATAGATACAAGTACACAAAGAGATATATTTACAGATAGACACCTGTATACAGGAACACATAAAAAGATAGACATAGGTACAGATATAAATGTCAATATAAGTAGAGGTAGAGATAAGAAAATAAGTACAGATAGTAGCACAGATACAAGTACTAATAGAGATCTAATAGAGATAAAGAAAGAGAAATAGATACTGGTACACAAGAGGTAGATATAAAGACAAACATAGAGAAACTTACAGAAAACCAGATAAAGGTTCAGATACAGACAAAGATACAGATACTTATAGAGCTACAGATATAGGTGCCAATAGAGAAACAGATACAGGTAGAGATAGAGATGCAGAAACAGTTACAGAAACACAAATACAGGTGCAGATAAGGGCACAAACAAAAGCACTTATAGAGATGCAGATATAGGTACAGATAATGGCACAGATAAGAGTGGAGATGGAGACAAAGATGCAAGTATGGATAGAGACACAGATACTGGTATATATATAGAGATACTGATATATGCAGAGAGATACACAGATATAGATAAAGATAGAAACACAGATACAGATACAGATAAAAATAGACACCAGTTAAGATAAATACAAGTTAAGATAGAAACCCAGAAATTGGTACAGGTACACAACCAGATACAAGTACAAAAAGAATCTTAGAAAAAGTTACATATAGAAACACAAATACAGAAACAGGTAAAGACCTATATATAAGTGCAGATAGATACACAGATAAAGGTTTGAAAAGAGACCAGACACAAGTATGAATAAGGACACTGATACAGATACACGTAGAGAACTAGAAACAGGTAGAATGAGAACAAAATACAGTAATAAAGAGACACCAACAGATACAGAGAGAGATATAGATAAAGATAGAAACACAGATACAAATAGAGACACAGATCCATGTACAAAGACAAATGCAAGTATTGGTAAAGACACAGCTTCAGGTACACATCAAGACCCAGACATAAATATAAACAGAGACAAAGCTATAAATGCAGATAGAGACACTGGCACAGTTATATAGAAATAGACACACATAAGAGTACAAGTAGAACACAGATACAAGTTCTTATAGAAACTCAGATTAAGTCACAGATAGAGAAGCAGATACAGTATAAATAAATAAAAAGATAGGGGTACAGATAGAGACACAGCTACAGGCACAGATACAGATATGTATAGAGACAAAAGAACAATGACAGATAAAGACAAGATAAACATAGTTATAACGTAACAGACATAGTTACAAATATAAACCAACATACAGGAACAGGTAAAGAACTAGATACAAGTACATACTGAGACTTGAACAAGTACTTATAGAGATTTTAGTACTGGTACAAACAGAGACATAGTGAAAGGTGCTTACATAGACACATATACAAATACAGATAAAAAGGCAGATACAGGCACAAATAGAGACACAGAGGAAAAAACAATTAGAGACACAGATACATGTACAAATATAGACATAAATATAAGTGTTGATAGAGACACAGTCATTAGTATAGATAGAGAAGCAGATGCAGGTAATTATAGAGACAAAAATGCAGGTACAGATAGAAAACAGATACAAGTACAAATAGAAACACAGATACAGTACAGCTAGAGACACATAGCTTTCCAAATAAAGACACAGGTTCAGATTCTAAGATGGTGACAGATTGAGTGGAAGCTACACTGACACTTGCCCAGGACCAAACTGGAATTACAACTAAAATATTAAAAAATTATCCTGAATAATCAACTGAAGACTAGCTGGAGAGCACTCTCATTACCCAAGACCTAAAGTGGAGACTGCATAGAGACTAGTAGGGAGTGCAAAGGCATGAGAGGGCCAGTTGGACTCCCACAGGCAGCAGTTGAAGGGCGGGAGAGATATCTCAGCTGTGGGGGGTTCTCACTGAGAACTCTGGGGTCTAAACCCCAAGCTGGGCTTTCCAGCCCAGAGTACCAGAACTGATAAAGGTGGCCACATAAATATCTGGTTGTGAAAAGCAGCAGGTTTCTGTCTGCCAGGGAGAAAGAGCTGGAAATGCAAGCACCCTCTTAAAGGCAACCTCTTAAAAGAAGAAAGTTTCATGTGCAGCCACTCACCTTGGATTTTGGGTAGAGGGAGGGCAGAGTGCACTAGAGCTCTGTGAGGAGAGTCTGGGATTGCTGGGTCAAGGGAGTGTAGCTCAGATGGCATCCATCTGGATTCCTGTGCATACAAGAGAGGACATCTTTCTCAGACAGACATTTACCCTCCAAGGACCTTTTGCCTTGGGGGCAGGAAACAATTGTCTTACTCTTCTGGAAAACCTCTCACCTCACCTTGGGGAGTTTCTACAACCTAAGGCTCCTTAAGAGACTGATAACAGCCTAACCAGCATAGCTCACTGGTTAAGCACTGACTTATGATCCAGGAGATTGAAGTTCAGTTCCTGGTCCAGGCACATGTCCAGGTTGCAGGCTTGATCCCCAGCAGGGGGCATGCAGGAAGTAGCCAATCAATGACTCTCACCACTGATGTCTCTATCTCTCTCTCTCCTTCTCCTTAACTCTCTCTAAAATCAAGAAAGATATACTTAATTTTTTTCAGAAAAAAAAGAATGATAAAAATCAACTGATCTCACCCTGTGGAGTTTCTATAGCCTGAGGCTTATTAAGAGACTGAGTAACAGCCTTTGGGTGCTTTGAGTCTTTCCCTTATTTGATTATGGATGCAGAGTCTTGGAAAAGCAGACCTTGGTGCCCAGCTTAGACCTGTCCAAACCCATCCAACCCCAGCAGAGGAAACCACAAGCAACGGGTTGTTGATAGCTCTAAACAAAGTGCTCAAGGCCAGTCACAGACAGCATATGACATTCACCAGAACCAGAGACCCTCCAAAAAGACTGACAATCTTAGCATATCTACCTAATACATAGAAACAAATACAAATAGGTAGCCAAAATGAGGAGACAAAAAAACAAGCCTCAAATGAAAGAACAAGAGAATTCTCCAGAGGCAGAGCTAAGTAAATTCGAGATAAGCAATTTGTCAGATATAGAGTTCAGAATACTGATTGGAAGAATGAGGAGAAAAAAATAGGAAAACTGTGGAGGAAATTAAGAATGACATAGCAAAAATAAAGAATACATTGGAAGGCATAAACATCAGATTAGAGGAAGCTGAGGATTGGATCAGAGAATTAGAAGACAGGGTAGAAAAAGAATCACACAATCAGAAAAGAAAAAAAAAATACAATTAAAAAACAGGAGGACAGTTTAAGGGAGCTGTGGGACAACATTAAACATAACAATATTCACATCATAAGAGTACCAGAAGGGGAAGAGAAAAAGGAAAAGATAGAGAATTTGTTTGAAGAAATAATGGCAGAAAACTTCCCTAACCTGTTCAAGGAAAAAGTCACAGAAGTTCAGGAGGCACAGAGAGTCACAAGCAAGAACCCAAAGAGAACCACAGCCAGATACATTACAATTAAAATGCAAAAAATTCAATACAAGGAGAGAATCTTAAGGTCAGCAAGAGACAAGGAAGCTGTTACCTACAAAGGAGCTCCCATTACGCTGTCAACTGATTTCTCATCAGAAACTCTACAGGCCAGAAGGGAATGGCATGAAGTATTCAAAGTAATGCAAAACAAGGATCTGAAACTAAAACAACTCTATTCAACAAGGCTATCATTCAAAATAGATAGCTTCCCAGACAAAAAAATGCTAAAGGAGTTTGTTACCACCAAACTAGCATTGCAGCAAATATTAAAGGCACTGGTGTAATAAGAAATAGTAATAGAGAGAGAAACATAAGCATAAAGAAATAAAATGGTAATAGAGAAATACCTATCAATAATAACCTTAAATGTAAATAGATAAAATGCTCCAATAATAAGACATAGGTGGCTGAGTGCATAATAAAACATGACCCAAATATACGCTTTGAGCAAGAGATCCACCTCAGAACAAGACACACAGGATGAGAGTGAAGGGATGGGAAAAAAATTTCCATGCAAATGGAAATAAAAAGAAATCTGGGGTAGCAATACTCCTATCTGAGAAAATAGACTTCAAAATGAAGACCATAAGATGAGAAAAGAAAGATCACTACATAACACTAAATGAAGGGATCAATCCAACAAGAAGATATAACCCTGATAAACATATATTCACCCAATATAGAAACACCTAAATTTATTTTTTAAAAACCAACAACTTCTGGAGGACTTTAAAGGAGAGCTTGACACCAATACAGTCATAGTAAGAAAATTTAACACCTTACTCACTTCACTGGATAGGTCTTACAGACAAAAAATCAACACAGAAACAGTGACTCCACGTGACACACTAAATCAGATGGATTTAACTGACATTTACAGAACATTACACCCTAAAGTGCAGAATATACACTCTTCTCAAGTGCACATGGGACATTTTCAAATATAGACCACATGTTAGGACACAAATTAAGTCTCTACAAGTTGAAGAAGATTGAAATCATATCAGGCATCTTCTCAGATCACAAATGGCATGAAACTACAAATCAACTACAATAAAAACACTCGAAAGCATTCAGAAACATGGAGGTTAAATAGCATGTTATTAAACAATGAATGGGTTAACAAAGAGATCAAGGAAGAAATTAAAAAATTTCCTGGAACCAAATAAAAATGAACACAAAACAACCCAAAATCTATGGGACACAATGGAAGCAGTCCTGAGGGGGAAGTTCATAGCACTACAGGCCTGCATCAAAAAAAAAAAAAAAGAGAGAGAGAGAGAGAGAAACTTCTAATAAACTATCTAACCCAACAACTTAAAGACTTAGAAAGAGAACAACAAGAAGAGCCCAGAGTAAGTAGAAGGAAGGAAATAATAAATATCAGGGTGGAAATAAATGACATAGAGACTGAAAAAAACAATACAAAAAAAAGAAGAAAAAAAGAAACCAAGAACTGGTTTTTTGAAAAGATAAACAAGATTGATGAACTTTTATCCACACTCATCAAGAAACAAAGAGAGAGGAAGTAAATAAACAAAATCAGAAATGGAAGAGGTGAGGTAACAACTAACCCAACAGATATACAAAGGATTGTAAGGAAACACTGTGGCCCAGCCTAGCATAGCTCAGTGGTTGAGAGTTGACCTAGGATCCAGGAGATCGTGGTTTGATTCCCAGTCAGAGCACATACCCAGGTTGCGGGCTTGGTCCCCAGCTGAGGGTGTGCAGGAGGTAGCAGATCATTGACTCTCTCATCATTGATGTTTCTATCTCTCTCTCCCTCTCCCTTCCTCTCTCTGAAATCAATAAAGATATATGTATATAAAAAGAGAAAATACTATGAACATGAAGATGGAAGAGGTTTGAGTGGAACCTACACTGACACTCTCCCAGGACCAAACTGGAATTACAAATAAAATATAGAAAAACCATACAGAAAAATCAACTGCAACTGGAGACTAGGTGGAGAGCACTCTCATAATCAAGGACAAAAAGTGAAAACTGCATAGAGACTGGTAGGAAGTGCAGAAGTGTAAGAGGGCTGTCTGGGCTCCCTCAAGCAGCAGCTGTAAGTCCAGAGGGATATCGGAGCTGTGGGGGTTCCCACTGAGAGCTCTGTGTCCTAAACCTCTAGCTGGGCTTCCCAGCCCAGAGCACCAGAACTGAGAGAAGTCCCCACATAACATCTAGCTGTGAAAAGCGTGGGGAGGGTTCTGTCTTCCAGGAAGGGATGGCTGGAAGTGCAGGCACCCTCTTAAAGGGAAAACACACAAAGTTTTGTGTGCAGCCATTCACCTTGAGTTCAGGTGAAAGGAAGGCAAAGTGGACTAGAGCGGTGTGAGGAGAATCCAGGGAAGCGGGCTGGGGAAATAGAGCTCAAAAGGCATCCATCTGGCCCCTGGTGCTGAGCCATTCCCCATACAGCAGAGGACATCTTTCTCAGACAGACATTTAACTTCCAAGCAGCTTTTGCTTGGAAGGAAGCAATTGCCCCAAGCTGCTGGATAACCTCTCCCCACACCCTGCGGTGTTTCTACAACCTGAGTCTCATTGAGAGGCTGAACAATAGCCTCTGGCTGCTTTGAGTCTTCGCCTGATTTCCATTTGGACCGAGAGTTTGGAAAAGCAGAACTTTATGAGCAACATTGTTCTGTCCAAACACACCCAGCTCCAGCAGAAGGAACCAGAAGTTTGGAGTACAGAAAACTTGAAACAGGCTACTTAAAGCTAAGCACAAACACTGTCTGACATTGGCCTGCACCTGAGACCATACAAAAGACTGGGAGTCCTAGCAGATTTACCTAATACATAGAGACAAATCCAAACAGGGAGCCAAAATTGTGAGAGAGAAAAAAAAGTCCCAAATGAAAGACCAAAAATATTCTCCAGGTCTGGGGAAGATGGCGGCACTGTGAGAAGCAGCAGAGCACCCCCGCTCCCAGCCACGGACTTGATTTACTCCTAAAATCCTACGTAACCAGCTTGAAAAAAACAGAGAAACATACCTGAGTGGATGGAGTGTGAGTGGGGAGCACTGAAGAAACATCATGAAGCCTGGTAAGAGAGGGGAGTGTAGGAAGGGGAAGTCATCCCTGAAGCCTGTGCTAGGCTCTAAGCATGGAGCCTTGAAGGCTGCGGAGCTCCCTCCCCTCGGGAGTACAGACAGCATCCAAAAGCGGGGATCCCATACCCGGAGTGACGAGAGCGGAAGGAGCGCCCTGCACACAGGGCAGAGGGACCCAGGGGAGCGGTGAACCCGGGAGGGGACCGCGCCTTCCTAGGAAACAAAGCCTGTAGTGGGGGCTGCGACCAGCGTCTGGTGCTCAGCATGCCGACCATAGGGAAGGCTGTCCCAAGGTCTGTGGCACCCAAGTGGTAAGGGCCCAGAAGACTGCATTGAGCGACCACACACTGGGACCCTCTGCCTCCCTGTAAGGCAGCTTGTTAAGCCCCAGAATGCACTGAATCTGCGTGCTGTGGGGGAAGGGAGGAGCCCTCCCCGACCTGTGCTCCTGGTGCCAGGAAGCTGGGATCTGTGGCCACCCTGAGGGGTGCCTTGGTGGCACATGAAGCTGCCCAAACTTTGCTGAGAGCAGCTGTGCGGGGAGCTGCATGGAGCTGACTTTGGGTGCCCTCATGCTGGGTACTTTGGTGCGTGGTCAGCAGGATCTTGCAGGGAGGACTTTCTGCCTGTGTATTGCTTTGTGCCTTTGCAAGTTTGATCTTGGAACTGGTTCCCACCTTTCCTGCGTGCACTAGGGGACAGACTAGTGGAGGCTGGGATGGGCATCCAAACAGTAGACGGTCTGAGGGGCGGGCTTGGTGCTACCAGCCAACCAGAGCTGAGCAGGGAGGGGCAGAGCCTGCTGGCCTCTCCTAGAGCTGGGAGCACTGCCCTCAATAGGAAAGGGGTGGGTCCGGCTCACTGAAGCACCAAACACACCCGCAGGACACAGTCCTGAGGGGGAAGGGAGAGCAGCTCACATGAGGACTTTACAAGAATAAGACTCTCAGGGACTGTTGTTTGGGAACTGGAGTAAACACTGAAAACCCCTGCTGGGGTCAGAGCAGGCAAAGAGCTCACCAGAATGTGTCCTTAATCGAACCCACTGAGCCCAGGCTGCTGAAACGGCCCATACAGAAAAGGCAACAGGCTAAAATCAATCTGAAGCTCCAGCAGGCCAGAGCCTGGGGAACTAGAATCAGAGGACAGGGTAGGGACTGAGGAGCTGGCTGTGGAACAGAGACTAACTCCCACAGTGTGAGCGCCTGACAGAGAAACCTCTAAGGGGAGAGATACCCTGGGCAACACTAGCCACCCTGCACCCTAAAGACTCTACAAAAGGCTCTGGAGTAAGACCAGGCAACTACAAGGTTGCAAAATAGCTGACAAGAGGAGGTGGTCCACGGAGAGCCTCAGATCAACCATCTACCTAAGGAGACCATAGCCAAACCTGGATGGCTCCTCACAGTGGGTGATACACAAGCACCTCCCAGGAGAACTGAAATCAGCACACAAAAGAGTGACCCTCAGACAACATAAGTTGCCCCGAAAAAACTCACCTGATTGATTACATTTTTTTCAGCTGTTTTTTTGTTTGGTTTGGTTTTCGTAATTTTGGTTTTTGGGATTTTTGTTTCTTTTTTGTTTGTGGGTTTGTTAATTTCTTCTCTTGTTTCCTTAAGAAGAGAAAGGGGAGAAAATTTGTTTTTTCTTCTTTTCTAAATTTTATAATAATTTTATTTATAATTTTTTTTTAAAATGTTTTTAACTAAATTTTTTTTCTCTTTTTTATAAAAGAATTTTGTCTTCCTTAGCTTGTTTTTAGTTTTGTTTTGGTTATTTGATTTGTTTTGTTCTATCCTTGCTTCTAATATCAAGACTTTCTTGATATCCCTGCTTAACGTCTGGGACTTTATCATTATAACCAAGTTTACTGCTTTCCTCTATAGTTTCCCCCAAATCTCTTACCAGACTTCCTCCTTGCCTGAGCTTTCTCTCTCTCTCTCCTCTCAATCCATTGGCATAACTATTTTCTTCTTTTTCTACTTTTCTTTCATTCTTTCATTATACTCACTTCTGTATTTCTGTACGGTTGTTAGTTTCTCTTATTCTTTTTATTGTATTTTTGTTTTCTCATTTTCAACTATTATCCTATTCCTATTCTCTCCCTTAATTTTTTGCTGGCCCTTCTTTTAGAATCTTTTCTCTGCTTCTGTTATCTCCCAGTAGCTTCTTTATTTTTTATATTTTAGTTTATTATTATTTTCTAAATTTTCACCACTATTAACAACAATATACATCTCTCTCTAAGTGTTACTTTTCTTTCTCTTTCTTTTTTTTAAGCATTTTGTGTGTGTGTGTCTGTGTGTGTTCTCTCTTCACTCTCTCAGTTCTATTTTCACATGGGTTGTTTTCATTGTGACTGTCAAGGTATTTTGTAAGATACTTCATGTTTCTTGGAATTTTAGTTGTGTATTGCCTTGCCAGCACCCGTACAACAGCTTACATGATGAGGTTGGGGCTGAGACACAGTTAGCCAACCTGAGAGGAGGGTCCTCCCAAGGACTGATCAATGACAATCTAGACCCAACCACAACAGGAGAACATAAAGAAACCACAAAAGGGGCACCCACTAGAGGGACACACCTAGAGCAAGGAGCTCAGAGGTGTAAGGAAAACACACCTGAGGCTACACTGGACACACAAGACAAAATCTCACCCAACAAGACTGGGGGACAGCAAATATATCTAATATATAAATACAAACACTAAGACCTACCAAAATGGGGAGACAAAGAAACAACCACCAAATTAAAGAAAAGGAAACATCTCAAGAAAAAGACTTTGATGAGATGGAGTTAAGTAAGTTATCAGAAATGGAGTTCAGAGTATGGATGATGAAGATGTTCAAGCAACTTCAGAAGACTCTAGATGATAAGATCGAGGACCTTAGTGAAAACATGAAAAAAGAGATACATACCATAAATAAAACTCAGACAGAGATAAAGAATGCTATATCTGATATCAAGAATGCACTGGAAGGAATTAAAAGCAGGCTCAATGAAGCAGAGGATAGAATAAGTGACTTAGAAGACAAGGTAGAAAAAATCACACAATCAGAGCAGCAAAAAGCAAAAACACTTAAAAAGCATGAGGACAGTCTAAGGGAGCTTTGGGACAACATGAAGCGAAACAACATTCAAATTATCGGAGTACCAGAGGGGGAGGAAAGAGAGCAAGGGATAGAGAACTTGGTGGAGGAAATAATGATAGAAAACTTCCCTATGCTGGCGAAGGAGAAAGCCACACAAGTTCAGGAAGCACAGAGGGTTCCAAACAAGAGGGACCCCCATAAAGCTGACAGCTGATTTCTCAACAGAGACTCTTCAGGCCAAAGGGAGTGGCATGAAGTTCTGCAAGATAACATGCAACCAAGATTGCTTTATCCAGCAAGGCTATCATTTAAATTTGAAGGTGAAATAAAAAGCTTCCCAGCCAAAAAAAGGCTGTCAGCTTTATGGGGGTTCCCTTGTAGGTCACTGCTTGTCTCTCTCTTGCAGCCCTGAACATTTTCTCTTTGTCCTTCACATTTGCCATTATGATGTGTCTTGGAGTGAGTCTCTTTGGGTCCCTCTTGTTTGGAATCCTCTGTGTTTCTTAGTGAGTCTGGCTAAAGGCGCATCAATGTTATTTACCTTTTCAAAGAACCAGCTCTTGGTTTCATTGATTTTTTGTATTATTTTTTTAGTCTCTATGTCATTAATCTCTGCTCTGATTTTTATTATTTCCTTCCTTCTACTTCCTTGGGGCTTTTCTTGCTGTTCTCGTTCTAGTTCTTTTAGTTGTTGTGTTAGATGCTTCATTAGATCTTTTTCTTGTTTCTTTAGATAGGACCCAAATAAATAAAATCAGAAATGAAAGAGGGGATATAACAACTGACCCAACAGAAATACAAAGGATTGTAAGAAAATATTATGAGCAACTATATGCCAACAAATTGGACGACATGGGGGAAATGGACAAATTCCTAGAAGCATACAACCTTCCAAAGCTGAATCAAGAAGAGGCAGAAAACCTGAATAGGCTGATAACAACTAATGAAATTGAAGCAGTAATCAAAAAACTTCCAGCAAACAAAAGTCCTGGACCAGATGGATTTACAGGCGAGTTTTACCAAACATTCAAAGAAGAATTAACACCTATTCTATTCAAACTATTCCAGAAAATTCAAGAGGAGAGAAAACTCCCAAACTCTTTTTATGAGGCCAGCATTATCCTAATCATAAAACCAGGTAAAGATACTACAAAGAAAGAAAATTACAAGCCAATATCCTTGATGAACATAGATGCTAAAATCCTCACCAAAATACTAGCAAAACAGATCCAGCAATACATTAAAAAGATCATACATCATGATCAAATGGGATTTATTCCAGGGATGCAAGGCTGGTACAACATCCGCAAATCAATATATGTGATACACCACATAAACAAAATGAAGGACAAAAATCATATGATCCTATCAATAGACGCAGAAAAAGCATTCGACAAAATCCAGCACCCATTTCTGATAAAAACTCTCAGCAAAGTGGGAATAGAGGGATCATACTTCAATGTAATAAAGGCCATATATGACAGACCTACAGCCACCATCATACTCAATGGTAAAAAACTAAAATCATTTCTCTTAAAAACAGGAACAACACAAGGTTGTCCAATATCACCACTCTTATTCAACATAGTACTGGAAGTTTTTGCCACAGTTGTCAGACAGGAAAAAAACATAAAAGGTACCCAAATTGGAAAGGAGGAAGTAAAACTGTTATTATTTAGAGATGATATGATACTGTATATAGAAAACCTTAAAGACTCCACCAAAGTACTACTAGATTTGATAAATGAATTTAGCACGGTAGCTGGATACAAAATTAACATCTGGAAATCGATGGCATTTCTATACACCAACAATAAACTCTCAGAAAGAGAAACTAAAAAATCAATACCATTTACCAATGCAACTAAAAAAAAAATATGACACCTAGGAATAAACTTAACCAAGGATGTAAAAGACCTGTACTCGAAAAACTACAGGACACTGGAAAAATAAATAGAGGAGGATATAAACAAGTGGCAGAATATTCCATGTTCATGGTTTGGAAGAATTAACATCATTAAAATGTCCATATTACATTAAGCAATTTATAGATTCAATGCAATTCCTATTAAAATATCAACAACATATTTCACAGAGCTACAACAAATGTTCCAAAAATTTATATGGAACCAAAAAAAACCCCAAATATCCACAGCCATCTTGAGAAAGAAGAACAAAATTGGAGGGATCACTTTACCGGATATCAAACTGTACTACAATGCCTTTGTAATCAAAACAGCCTGGTACTGGTGCAACAACAGACATATAGTTCAGTGGAACAGAACAGAGACCCCAGAAATTGACCCACGCCATTATGGTCAATTTATATTTGACAAAGGAGGCAAGAATATATAATGGAGTAAATGCAGTCCCTTCAATAAATGGTGCTGGGAAAATTAGACAGATTCACGCAAAAGAATGAAACTAGATCACCAATTTATGCCACACACAAGAATAAATTCAAATGGATAAAGGACTTAAATGTAAGTTGTGAAACCATAAAAATCCTGGAAGAAAACAAAGGCAGTAAAGTCACAGACATGTCATGTAGTGGAATTTTCACTGACACATCTCCTAGGTCAAGAGAAAAAAAAGAAAAAATAAATAAATTGGATTACATCAAACTAAATCTTCTGCACAGAAAAAGAAATCAGCCTCAAAATACAAAGGAACCCCACGGTCTAGGAGACCATATTTGCCAAGGATGTATCTGATAAGGGGCTAATTTCCAAAGTGTATGAAGAACTCATACATTTCAACAAGAGGAAGACAAACAATCCAATTTAAAAAATGGGCAAAAGACCTAAATAGACACTTGTTCAAAGAGTTCATAGAGATGGCCAAGAGACATATGAAAAAATGCTCAACATCGCTAATCAGAGAGATGCAAATTAAAACCACAATGAGGTATCACTTCACCCCTATCAGAATGGCTGCCATCAACAAATCAATACATGAAGTGTGCTGGTGAGGATGTGGAGAAAGGGGAACCATGGTACACTGCTGGTGGGAATGCAGACTGGTGCAGCCACTATGGAAAAAATATGGAGGTTCCTCAAAAAATTAAAAATGGAGCTGCCTTTTGACCCACTGGTCCCACTTCTAAGAATATATCTTAAGAATCCTGAAACACCAATCAAAAAGAATATATCCACCCCTAAGAGAAGAGCAATTTACAATGGCTAAGATCTGGAAACAGCCCAAGTATCCATCAGTAGATGAGTGGGTAAAAAAGCGGTAGGACATTTACACCGTGGAAAAGAAGCTGTAAAGATGAAGGATATCATATCCTTTGGGACAGTATGGATGGACCTGAAGAGTATTATGCTAAGTGAAATAAGCCAGGCAGAGAAATACAAACATCACATGATGTGGAATCTAAAGAACTTATATGTGGAATCTAAAGAACTTAATAAACTGGTGAACAAAATAGATTCAGTGACATGGAAGCATGGATCCGACTGATGAGTCTCAGAGGGAAGCTGGGAGTGGAGAGAGATTAACCAAATAATTCATATGCATATATGCATAACCCATGGACACAGACAATAGTGTGGTGAGGCACTGGGGAGGGGCGTAGGGAGGGGGTGGAAAGGGATCAGTGGGGAGAAAGGGGATATCTGTAATAGTTTGAACAATAAAAAATAAAAGATACAGAATCTGATTTCATCTTCATAATTCTCTGGTGAGGAAGGTATGATAGTGTTGTTCTTAACTCCGTATTAAAGATGAGAAAACTCAGGCTCAGAAAAGTGTGTGCACATAGTGACATAGTGAGTTAGTGGAGAAGTTAAGGGTAAAATCCAGGATTATGTCTTCCAGTCCAGGGCACTTCCTCAGCACCACAGGCCTTCTTGCATTCTAGAAAGAGAAATGGCATTCATGGAACTGGGGCCTGAAGATTGGATCTTAGCCCCAACAGCCCAATCCTCTAAGGAAAACATGAACATTACTGGGTCAGGCAAGGGTACGGGGATTCCCAGCAGACACCAGACTTTTCACTCCCACTGGCCTCAGTGAGACTGGGTTTGAGGAAACAAGTGGGCCTGATGAAGGCCGAAGATTATAAAACTGTAAAAGAAAAGACCTATTATTCTCTCCTTCCTTCAGCAACTCCACTAGGTCTAAGCATACTTTGCACCTGGTTTGCAGAGGTCAAAGGGACTGGAGGGAAATCCATTTATCTTTTCCTTTCCCAAGTGACTGCGGTTAAGCTGTCACCAGGGCAGAAGACCTCACTCTACCAGATTTGGGCAGCTGGTCAAATCCACCTTTCAGTGGCTGCACCCTGTTTGCCCAGCAACACGGAGCTCTGGCTTCATTTTATGCTGAGCAACAGCCAGCAGGGATTTGCCCTTCCCCCTCAAGGCAGCGCTGTTGCATGCTCTCTTGCTTGAGAAGAGTATAAAAGAATGTTCTCCTATTTTTTCCATCATGTGCACAGCAGGAATAGTTCTGCCCTGTCCACAACCTCACCACTAATGTTTGTAAGACTTCAGACAGCTCCCTGCCTTCTAAGAATCTGTTTCCCCCTCTGAATGATAAGGGTTTGGACTTGCTCTCACACAGCACTGCCAGCCCTGACATTCTGGGATTCTCTATCTGTTTGCTAAACCAGGTTGCTCATGGATCTGGTTTGGGTAAAGCCACGATCCCCTCTATAGGAAAGTCTTGGGCATCAAGAAGAAGGCCTTAGATGGAACAAACAAGGCAGATGCTGTAAGGTGATGCCAGCAGACCCAATAAGATTTTAGGGGTTTGGTGGCAGCAACAGAAACTAACCCAGGCAAACCTAAAGTTGCAGGGTGGGGCCAGGGCAGGCTGCTAAGAAGAACTAGGGCTGACCTTCATGCTTACCTGCTGGGAGGATCTTGCCTTCCATGGAGATGGCAGAGATGCATTGGGGAAAAAAGGGAGCCTTGGACTGTATGGCATGGGATGAGTCGCTTAGCTTTTCTGAGGCTTGATTTCTTCATTGGGAAAATGGAGTTAGCAATCCTTGCCAATAAGCACATGAAACGATGTTCAATATCATTAGGGAAATGCAGATCAAACCCATGACTCAGCAATTCCACTTCTAGGTATATATCCAAGAGAGCTGAAAACATGTGTCTGCAGAAAAACTTGTACATGAATAATCATAGTAGCATTATTGATAATAGTCAAAACTTGGAGACAGCCCAAATGTCCATCAACTGATAAGTGGATAAACATGATGTGGCTTATCTATAGTCATAAAAGGGAATAAAGTGCTGATACACACTGCAACATGAATGAACCCTAGAAACATGCTAAGTGAAAGAAGTCAGACATAAAATATCACATGCTATATGATTCAATTTATATGAAATGTCCAGAATAGGTAGGACTATAGAGACAGAAAGTTGATTAATAGTTTCCAGGGCTGGTGTGGATAGGGGATGGTAGCTGAAGGGTACAAGGTGTGTTTTTTTAAGTGATGAAAATATTCTAAAATTAACTATGATGGTGGCTGCACAACTCTGTACAAATACTAAAAACCATTGAATTGTACAATTTAAAGGGGTGAATTGTATGCTATGTTAATTATATATCAATAAAGCTGCTTACAAAAAGGAAAGAGCCCTCTCGAGGTCTTTATAACAGGATTGGTATGAAGATTCAATGAAAGCAAAAGGCTCTTTTTCTGCCCAGGTCAAGCCATTCTTTTTTGGTTTGCTGTTTTATTGTGAAATATAATACATGTACAGAAAAGTAAATAAAACTTAAATACAAACCTAACAATTATGGTAAAGCAAATGCTTATGCAATTATCATCTTAGCCAAGAAATAGAAAATTGGAAGTACCCAGAAGTCCTCACAAATGGCCCCTTGTCTGCTTGGGCTTCCATAACAAAGTACCATAGCCTGGGTGGCCAAAACAACAGAAATGTATTATTTCACAATTCTGGAGGCCAGAAGTCTGAGATCAAGGCGTTGGCAGGTTCAATTCCTTCTGAGGCCTCTCTCAGAAGTGGCTTGTAGATGATCATCTCCTCCCTGTGTCTTCTCATGGTCTTCCCTCTGTGTGTGTCTGTGTCCTAACCTCCTCTTCTTATAAGGACACCAGTCAGATTGGATGCAGACGCATACTAATGACCTCATTTTAATTTAATCACCTCTTAAAGACCTAACTCTAAATATGGTACCACTCTGAGGTTCTGATGGTAAGGACTTCAACATATGCATTTGAGGGTGGGATGCAACTCAGCCCATAACACCCCTCATGGTAACAATGTTCTTCATACCTCACCAAGGATAAACACTATTTTGACTTTTAGAGTGTCCACTCCTTGCTTTCTTTATAGTTGAGTGTACATCTAGAAACAATAAAGTTTACTTTTGCCGGTTTATAAATTTTGTATAAATGGAATCATTGAGCTTCTTTCACTCAGCACAATGTCTGTGGGATTCATCCATGTTGCTGTGGATATCTGAAGTTCATTCATTTCCATTGTATGAATATATCATAAATTCTTTATTTTGCTATAGGTGGACATTTGGGTAGTTTCCACTTTGTGCCGGTTACAAACAGTGCTGCTCTGAATGTGTTTCCTGGGCCTTACATGCCTGCCTTTCTGTAGAGTGCACACTTAATTTGCTAAATAATGCTAAACCATGTTTCAAAGTGGTCATACCAACAAAAAACTCCCATGAGCAGCTCATGAGCTCACCTTGCTCCACATCTTCTTCAGTGCTTAGAATTGTCAGACTTGTTCATTTTAGCCACTCTGATGAGTATCTGATGGCATCTCATTGTGATTAAAGGTTTCATTTTCATTTTTACTAATGAGACTGAGTCCCTTTTCATATGCTTTTTGGTCATTAGATATCTTCTTTTGGGAAGCAATTATTTAAATCTTTTGCACATTTTTCTGCAGGGTTGTCTGTCTTTTTCTTTTTTATAATATATTTTTATTGATTTCAGAGAGATGAAGGTAGAGGGAGAGAGAGATAGAAATATCAATGATGAGAGAGAGTCATTGATCAGCTGTCTCCTGCATGTCCCCTGCTGAGGATCGAGCCCAAAACCTGGGCATGTGCCCTCACTGGGAATCAAACCTTGATCTCCTGGATCATAGGTCAATGATCAACCGCTGAGCCACACTGGCTGGGCTGACTTTTTCTTTCTTTTTTAAAGTTTCTTTATCTTTATTGTTGAAAATATTACAGATGTTCCCTTTTTGCTTCCATTGGTCCCCTCCACCCCGCATCCAACCCTACCCCCAGGCCTTCCCCAGACCAGTGTCTGTGTCCATGGGTTATGCTTATAAACATATAAGTTCTTTGATTAATCTCTCCCCACCCACTCCCCCATCTCCACCTTCCCTCTGAGATCCCTCACTCTGTTCCATGCTTCTATGTCTCTGGATCCACTTTGTTCATCAGTTTATTTTGTTTATTATATTCCATATATAAGTGAGATCATGTGGTACTTGACTGGCTTATTTCACTTAGCATAACACTTTCTAGTTCCCTCCATGTTGTCCCAAAGGATAAAAGACCCTTCTCTTTTACAGCTGCATAGTATTTCACGGTGTAAATGTACCACAGCTTTCTTATTAATTTGTAGATGTTCTTTATATATTCTGGATGCAAGACATTTGCAGTTATATGTGCTGCAAATATCTTCTCCCACTCTGTGGCTTGCTTATTTATGTCTTTTGATGATAATGTATCTTGATAAACAGAAGATCTTGATTTTATTGTAATGTAATTTATGCCTTCCGTGGTTAGTGCTTATTTTGTGTGTCTTGATTAAAAAGTCTTTCCCTACCCTATTTTATAAAGACATTCTCCAATATTACCTTCAAAAAGTGTTATTGTTTTATCTTTTAGCCTCAGGCCTACAATCCACCCAGAATTTGTTTTTGTGCATGGTGTCAAGAAGGGCTTTAATTTCACCTTTTTATGTGATTCTCTCAGTCTTAACATGGTGAAAACATTTGTCATAGATCAAGTGTCCATATACTCTCTCAGTGGAGTCTGGACTGTGGCTGTGCTAAGCCTTCAGCTGCTGCTTCTAGGTCAGCAAACCTGTGACATTCCAGGCCAAAAAACAAATTCAAGTGCCAGGCTCACCTCTCTGGATTCCCTTGTCTCTCTGATCTTGGCTCATTTTTTTCCTCTCTCTCTCACTATCTAGTTAGCTCATTGATGCTTTTAAAGTGATTTTTAAAAATATTTTGTACAGTTTTTCAATAGGAGGGTTAGTTCAAATTACCTAGTCTCCCATTATCAGAAATAATGCACATCTTTTTCCTTCAAAAATATTTCACTTTTTTTCAATTTATTTTTCATTTACATTTGACGTAGAGTATTATGTTAGTTTCCAGCATACAACATAGTGATTAGACATTTATATAACTTACAAAGGGATCACCCCAATAAGTTTAGTACACCATCTAACACCATACATTGTTATTACAATATTATTGGCTATAATCTCTATGCTGTACTTTACAACCCCATGACCATAAGACTATAACTTTTTAATTAAGGAGTAAATGACCATATAATAAAGTGGATAAAGTCTGTTAATCTTAACTATACATGTAGATGCATTTTTATATATGTATACACCCACATATCCACCATTTAGATCAAGACACAGAGTGTTTCCAGCACCCCAAAATATTCCTTCATTCCTCTTCCCAGTCAGTACCTCACTCCCAGGAATATCCATTATTTTTGCCTGTTTTGAGCTTCATACAAATGGAATCATTCAATATGAATTCTTTTTGTGGCTGAGTTTTTTCATTCAATATTATGTCTGCAATATTCACCCATGTTATGGCATATGTCTATATTTTATTATTTTTCATTATTGCACAGTATTCCACAATTAATTTTCCCTTTCTACTGTTGATGAGCATTTGTGTTGTTTTTAGTATTGGGCTATTACAAACAGTGCCTTGTTCGTAACTTGTGGGTATGGGACTCTTTCTATTGGTATACACACCTAGGAGTGTAATTACTACATTGTGGGGTATGCAAATGTTTAGTGGGATTTTTGTGCAATTAATATTTATTCATTTTCCCAGTTTTATTGAGATACAAGTGACATACACACTGTGTAAGTTTAAGGTGTACAACATAATAACTTGACTTACGTAGACTGTGAAATGATTACCACAATAAGTTTAGTTAACATCCATCATTTCAGATACAAAAAAAGAAAACAAAATTTTTCCTTTTTTTTTCATATATCTTTATTGATTTCGGAGAAAGGAAGGGAGAGGGAGAAAGAGATAGAAACATCATCAATGAGAAAGTCATTGACCAGCCACCTCCTGCACTTCCCTTACCAGGGACCGAGCCTGCTACCCGGGCATGTGCCCTGACCTGGAATCGAACTGCGATCTACTGGATCATAGGTTGATGCTCAACCTTGATGAGAATTCTAAACAACTTTCAAATATAGCAAATGTTTAGTTTTAATAAATCTTTCTAAGCAGTTTTTCAAAATGGATCTACCAATCTATACTCTCACCAGCAGTGCATGAGAGCGCCACATGCTCTACATCCTCACCAACATGTGGTGCTGTCTGTTTTTTTCATATTAGCCATTCTGGTCGGTGTGCAGTGGTATCTCATTGTAGTTTTAATTTGCATTTTCTTATTGGCTAATACATTCGTCTTTAAGTTTTCTAGTTTTTCTTGGGTAAGTATTGTTATTTTATATTCTGCTAGGAATTGTTTTGTCTACATTTTCAAATTCATTGCCATAGAATTTTTATAAGAACTTTATTGAAATACAATGCACATGCCATACAATTCACCCATTTAAACATGAATAATTTGATGTTTTTAGTATAGAGAGTTGTTCATCATCACCACCATCTAAACTGAGAACATTTTAATAACCCTTCCCTTGAAAACCCCATTATAGTCATTCTCTATTTACCTCCACCTCCCCTTCCTCACCCCAAGGCAATTCAAATGCCCATCCATGGAAGAAAAGAAACAATCTATGGTACATATATACAATGGAATATGGCAGTCATAATGAATGAACTGAAGCAGCACAAACAATATACATGAACTTTGTGATTTAATTTTATGTGAAAAAAGGCCTTAAAAGACTGATATAAAATGGTACATTTTATAAATTAATTACAACTAAAATTTTCTGATTTGGTTCTAATGATCCCCATGTATGTAATGCCCTTGTGTAATCCCCTCCTCTTGAGTGAGGGCTGGGCCTAGTAACTTGTTTCTAATGAGTAGCATATGGCAAAAGTGATGGAATTTCACTTCTGACATTAGGTTCCAAAGAAACTGTGACTTCCATCTTGCTCTCACACACTCTCTCCTCATTTCCTCTCCCTCAATGAATCAAGCTGCCATGTTGTGAGAGCCCCATGGAGAGCCCCATGTAACCAGGAACTGAGGACAGCTTCTAATCAACAGACAGTGAGAAACTAAACACTACCTGCAATCATGTGAGTGATCCTGAAAAAGATCCTCTTCCATACAAGACATCGAATGACTGCAACCTTTGCCAAGGCCTTGAACCAGGGGATCCAGTTAAGTGGTCTGGATTCTTGACCCAAAGAGCTGTGAGATAATAAATGTTGTTATATTTTAAGCCATTGGAGTTTGGAATAATTTGTTATGCAGCAATAAATAACTAATATACTTCCCATTAAAGAAACTGCTTGCTATTTCCCAGTACACACCATGCTGCTTCTCCTTTCTATGCTTTTGTGTATGCTGTTTCCTCTTCCCATCCCTCTTCATTCAGCTTATTCCTCTGCCTTTAACAAATAGCTCAAGCATCTCCTCTTCCAGGAAGACTTCTCTAATTGGGCACTGCATAAATTGCTCTCTTTTTCTCCCAAGGTGTCCCCTTCTGACTTCTATTAGTACAGTTACTATATTTTAATTACCTGTTCACTTAACTATGCAGCAGTTGATGAACAACTTGAGGGCCAGGATCATGCTGTATAATGCCATGATTTCCATATCCTCAGCTTCTAGTGGGATACTTGTCACATAGTATGTATTCTCTGTAAGCAGGGTAAGTAATAGCAAAGACTTTGGAGTCAACAGACATCAATTTGAATCTTAGCTCCACCATGATCTGTGCAACCTAAGACAAGCCACTTAGCTCCTCTAGAACCTAGACTTTCTCATTCCTGGAGTTGGGAGGGGATGAGCAGCACAAGAAAGAGGAATTAATATTTGTTCTTTTCTTGCATTACAGGCACTGAGCTAGTTATTTGATGTTCCCTTACAATCCTGTGTGGCCTCTTAGCCTGAAGATGCTCTTTAATAGCTAGGTCAAGGTAGAAACTTTGGGAGTTATGCTCCTTAATCAGCTGCTTTTATTTGATAAATTAAATACATGCAGAAGGGAGTTTCTTGATATAGAAGTTAAAAGCAGCTTCAGCCCTAGCCGATTTGCTCAGTGGTTAGAGTGTCGGCCTGTGGACTGAAGGGTCCCTGGTTCAATTCCTGCCAAGGGCATGTACCTCAGTTGCAGGCTCAATTCCTGGCCTTGGTTGGGGCATGTACAGGAGGCAACCAATCAATGTGTCTCTCTCACACTGATGTTTGTCTCTCTCTCTCTCTCTCTCTCTCTCTCTCTCTCCCCCCTTCCACTCTCTTTGAAAAGCAATGGAAAAAATATCCTCAGCTGAGGTTTAAAAAAAAAGCAGTTCTAGTATAAAAAGATTTAAAAAATCATGGCTAGCCCAATATTTTTAAGTGACATATTTCAGCCTTCTGCTAATGTTTCATCACTGAAATATCAGCCTTTTTTTCATATACATGACTGAGGGTTTGGAGAAAGGACAAAAGCATCATATGTTCTACACATTTTGCAATGGGAACTGTCAAATGTTGCAATCAACATTGCCACAGCATCAGCACTGGCATGCTTCCAGAAGACTTTTAAAACAAAAACCCACCAGAGGTGTAGAACAAAATACACAACCCAGGAAAATGTGCATCTTATGTTTCCTATGTGGACTGAAAAAACCAACTGTGGCCTGAGGCCAATAATAAGAAGGTTCTTTGAGATTTTTCTCAAATGCTTCCAGTTTAAAAACATTTAGAAGTGTAAGTGTGGAAAGGGGAAATCCCTTCCTGCCCAAGGGATTTAGTTTCCTTCGCAGGTAATTTGCTGGCTCTGGCACTGTAGTAAGATCATACCATAACAGACAGAGTCTACCAGGATGTCAGAGCTGGAGATTTCCCTGGAGGGAAACCAATGAAAAAAAGCCTGAAAAAATGCAAATTCCAGACTAGTCCTGAAAGAAAAAGACTTAGGCTGATAACGTGAATGGTCTGTGATTCCAAGTTACAAACTTTCCCTTGTTTGGAAATCTGAACCTGAACCTGTTACCTTTCTCAACACTGCTAAGCCTTGAAATGATTCCCTCTCAAACTTTCTTCTCCTCAGGAGTCTGTCTTTCTGAAGGCTCTTTCATATCTCCAGTGCCCCAAATAAGAGATGTAGACTCAGTTGCTCCCTTTTCCTAATCCCCCACATCCAATTCCCCACCAAGTCCCAGCAACCCTAAGTATCTCTTGAATTCTACTACTTTTTTCTACCGTGATCACCACCATTCTTATGCAAGCCGCCAGCATCTCTTATTCAGATAGACTCCTGTAACCACCTCTATCCAATCTCCCTGGATGGCAGAGAAAATTCCATGTGTTCACAAATCCATTTCATTTTCTCCCTGGGCCCCCAGAATGAGCACATCACTCACAGGTCTTGCAGTTAAGTTGGAAACAATGGAATGTGGGCAACAGTGATGGAATGCCACTTCCAGACCTCCTACTAAAGCCTAATCTGCAGTGACATGGAGGTCATGGATTGAACATGGTAGCACCACAAAATGGAAAGCTCAGGGATCCCTGGGTCACAATATGGAAGGCTGCCTGCCTTCCGATTAGACTGTAATGTCAGTGAGGCATAAACCTTTTTTTGTGTTGCTCTTTGTACCAGTATGCTTATCCTAACACCCTGCTTCCATTCTTGCCCTTCCCTGTGTCTTCTAATCTATTCTTCTCACAGAGGCTGCTGTAATTTAATTATAATATGTATCTGATTATATCACCATCCACCAGTCCCCAAACACCAACAGATGAAAATTCTTAAATGCTTGCCATTGACCTTAGGAAAGTTCAAAATTCTTAGGATGGCCTACAAGGTAAACCACTGCTGACATTTCCCCCTGATCTGTCCCTACTAATTCATTCATTTATCCATTTATTTATTCAATGAATATGTATTGAGCAATTGAGTACCAACTATACTTCAGTAACTATACTAGGTCTGGAGATAGAGTCAGGGTAAGAGGGAAAGTAGGGAAGTCATTTGGGAAGCTGTTACATTCATCCAGACAAAAGAGAGTAAGGACCTGACCTACAGCATGTCTCCAGCTCTAACACTCCAGCTCCAACGGTACTACTACAGACAGATCCAACCAGGACCTGAGAGTTGGAGATTTCCCTGGATGGAAATTGATGAGCAAAAGCCTGAAATTGCAAATTCTAATCTAACCTTAAGAGAGAATGGGTTAACCTTGGCAGGTTTTTCTCAGTGGTTAGAGCATCAGCCCGTGGACTGAAGGCTTGAGGGTTCTATTTCCAGGTTGGGGCATGTGCAGGAGGCAACCAATCAATGTGTCTCTCTCACATCGATGTTTCTCTTACACTTTCTCCCCTTCCTCTCTCCCTTCCATTCTCTCTAAGAATCAATGGAAAAATATCATTGGGTGAGGGTTAAAAAATAATGATAATAACAAAAATAAATTTAAAAGAAAGAGAGAGAATGGGATAATTTGGAGACAAAAGATTCACCTATACTGACAGCAGGGGTGGAGCCAAGATATTTTACAAAATACAATTGGCAGGATTTGGGAAATGATTGACCAGAGGGTGAGAAAAGGAGCCTGAGTGGAGTTCCAGATTGAAGGCTGGAGAAAACAAACCTGGGGGGAAATAATGATCTTACATTTGAATACATGAAGTTCAAGGTGCCTGAGGGTCATCCAAGTGGCTTGTCAAAGAGACAATTGGATCTACAGGTCTGGAGCTCAGGGGAGAGACCTAGCTTGTCGATATACAGGTAGTGTCATCATGGATCATAATCCATCATGTCTCTCTTATCTTAAAAACAAAATCAACAACAAACAAAGAACCCACTCTGATTCTGCTCCTTATCCCATTTCTCCTCTCGCCCCTAGGTCTACTTCCCCAAACCCCTCACACAAGAGTCAGGTCTTCATCTCCTTGAACCAGCTGTCAGAAGGCCAATCAGGCTTCCTATGCTATCAAGGGCAAAAACACCTTGCTATCACTACATTGCCTGAAGTCTCAGTAGCATGTGACTGTACTGACTACTCCCACTTCAAAATCTACTTCTGCCTTAATTGTACACTAGCCAGACTGGCTTTAAACTGCACGATTCCTCTCTGCTCCTCCCACCATAAACTGATCAGGGAAGTAAAATTGCCACTGACAACTCTCGTATCTTCGCTTCTGTAAAAGGCCAATTCCTTCAGGTTTGCTCTGGATCCATTTCCTCTCTCTGCCCAGGGGAGCTTGGCCCATCAATTGAATATTCTCCTTCCGTGCTTAAATATTTCCCTCTATGCTGGACTTTTCCTACCATTTATTTTCAAAAGTTTTATTGAGATATAATTCACATTTCATAATATTCACCCATTTAAATTATTCACTTTTTACTATATTCACAGAGGTGTACAATGATCACCACTGTCTAATTTTGGAACACGTTCATTTTCCCAAACAGAAACCTCATACCTATTAACAGTCACTCCTCATCCCGCCCACCCCACCACTGACTCCCAGTCTTAGGTAGTATGGGTCAGCGGCACTTCATTCCTTTTCATGGCTAAATAATATTGCCTTGTATGGATAGACAATATTTTATCCATTCATCACTTGATGGGCATTTGTCTTGTTTCCACTTTTTAACTATTATGAATAATGCTGCTAGGAACATTCATGTACAACTATTTATTTGAATACCTGTTTCTAGTTCTTTGGGTGTATACTTAAGAGTGGAATCACTGGGTCATAGTCTATGTTCATATTCTATGTTTAACTTAAGGGACCATACTATTTTCCACAGAGACTGCACTATTTCATATTCCCACTAGCCTTGTATAAGGATTCTAGCTGCTCTACATCCCTTTTTCCTTTTTATGTTATAGTCATGCTAGTGGGAGTGAAGTGGTATCACATTATAGTTTTGATTTGTATTTTCTTGATGGCTAATGATGCAGAGAATCTTCTGATGTGCTTATTGGTAAACTTTGGAGAAACATCTATTTAGTTCTTTTGGCCATTTTTATACTGGGTTGGTTTTTTTTTTACTTTTTATTATTGAGTTGTAATAGTTCCTTATATATTTTAATACTAAATTCTTATGATATGATTTGCAAATATTTTCTCACATTGGTAGGTTTTCTTTTCACTTTCTTGGTGGTATTGTTTGAAGCACAAAAGATTTTTTAAAATTTGATAGAGTTCAATTTATTTAATGTTTTCTTCAGTTGCTTTGTGCTTTTGGCATCCTAAGAAACCATTGCCAAGTCCAAGGTCACAAAGGTTTTCACCTGTCTCCTACAAAGAGTTTTATAGTTTTAGCTCTTACATTTGGGTCTTTAATCCATTTTAAATTATTATTTTTTTGTATGTGGTGTGTGGTAGGGGTTGAAATTCATTCCTTTGTATGTGAATACCATTTGTTTAAAATACTATTCTTTTCCCCATTCAATGATATTGGTACCCTTGTTGAAAATCAATTGGCCATAGATGTATTTCTGAACTCTCAATTGGTCTGTCTGTTCTGTTCTTAAGCCAGTACATTGTTTTGATTATTAGAGCTTTGTAGTAAGTTTGAAATTGAGAAGTCTGAGTCCTCCAACTTTGTCCTTTTTCAAAATTGTTCTGGCTATCCTGAGTTCCTTGAATTTCCATATGAATTTTAGAATGGTCTTGTCAGCTTCTTTAAAAAAGCCAGCTGGGATTCTGATAGGGATTACATTGAATGTTTAGATCAATTTTGGGATCATTGGCATCTTAACAATATTGTCTTCCAGCCCACGAACATGACATGTCTATTTCTTTAGGTTTTTAACACGTCTTTCAACATTTTGTAGTTTTCCCCATATAAGTTTTGCACTTTTTTGGTTAAGTTTATTACCAAGTATTTTTTTTTTTGATGTTATTGTAAATGAATTTAGTTCCATTTTAAATTATCCATTGTTAATGTACAGAAACAATAAATTTTCTTTATTGATCTTGTATCCTGTAACTTTGCTGTATTTGAGTTTTATTTAGAAATTTCTTAAGATTGTCTATATATAAGATCATGTCATCCACAAATAGGCATAGCTTTATTCCTTCATTTCCAGTCTGATTTTTCTCTTTAAATAGTATTTTAAATTTTTATTTATTGATTTTAGAGAGAGAGAGAAACATTGATTTGTTGTTCCACTTATTTATGCATTCATTGGTTGATTCTTGCATGTGCTCTGACTGGAGATCAAACAGACAATCTTGGTGTATAGAGACGATGCTCTAACCAACAGAGCTACCACACCAAGGCTGAATGCTTTTTCTTTTTCTTGCCTAATTTCCCTGGCTAGAACCTCTAGTACAATAGAAGTTACACAAGCAGGCATCCTTCTTATTCCTGAATTTAGGGGAAAAGCTTTGTTTCATTGTATTAGCTGTAGGATTTCCTTGGTGCTCTGTATCAGTTTGAGGAAGTTCCTTTTCAGTCTGTTTTCTGAGTGTTTTTATCATGAAAGTGTACTGGATTTAACCAAATACTTTTTATGTATCCATTGAGATGATGTGTTTTTTTTTCTTTTTATCTTATCAATATGCTGACCCAGCTTCTTTTTTTAAGTTAAAATCTTAGAAGGATGCTCAAGTTAAAAAACAGAGTGGGAGCTTGCTCTGGTTGAAGCAGGAAGGGAAGTCTGGAGCTGCCAAAGTGGCTCACCAGTAATTCCCTCCCAAGTAGCCCTGGGTCCCACAGGAAACCAAGCCAGGGCCGAAGAACAGCAAGAGGACCCCAGGGCTCTCTCACCCAAAACTCTGTTGGGCTGTCTGTCAGCCAAATAAGCCCCAACCCTTGGCCTTAGGAAGCCCTGGTTGGCAAGGCTGACTGAATTCAAATACACAGCCACTTTAGCATCCTGCAAATTGCATATTTTTCCCGCCATAGAGCTCCAGAGCCAATTCCCCCCTTTACCCCTCTGTCTAAAGGGTTGACCTAAGGGCTTCAGAGTCTTTAACACTTGCCCTTTTTGATGTTATCTTTCCATTAAATGTTAGTTTGGATCTGTGGTTACAGCAAAGCTTGTATTTCTAAAACCTTGATTATAATCAACTCAAAATACAGAGGTTCAGTATCTCAAACAGATTGCAGACAGCCCACTGATTACTTTTGGGGATGACTGATTAAGAAGCTTTATTACAGAAAATGAATGCATTCAACATCCCCAAATACATTTGTGACACGAAGAGACACACAGGAGACACAGACAATAGTTGCTACATCACAGCCATGTTCTTTCCAAAGGATAAAATACCATTCAAGAACAGGGTAAGGGAATTGGAAGAGAGGTGATTAGAGAAAGGTACTGTCCTTTAGATTAAAAAAAAAAAAAAAAGTAACAGGTTGTCATTGTAAGAGCACCTACTGTGGGCCCAGAAATCAAGTTAAACCTAAGCCTTAGGCGGTAACACCATGCCACTTGTCACACCTCAGAGATGCTACAGAGCATCATTCCATCTAGACAAGCAACCTTGTGATGGGGTGAGTAGTGGTCTTGCTGCAAAGTTAATGGGCCAAGTGGCCTTAAGTATCTTTAGAACTAAATGTCTGCTTAATCAAAGATCACTTACCATCTTCCTTACTTCCGTTTAGTTACTGTGGGAGCACAAACGAAAGTTACCCCCTTCCATAGTTGACATGTCTATTTACAACCAGATAGTGCACCACTTAGCAGAAATCTCTCTGTGACAAGCTGAACTTCTCTTCCATATGTGAAGAGGTTGCCCACAGCTCCCCAATGTTAGCATGGCACATTGTGTTGGGCAGCAGCAGCTTCAGACTACAATGCCAAGTGGTGGCTGGAAGAATGCAATGAGGGCATGGCTGAAGCAGGAGGGGCAATCCTGGAACAAGTACCTCCGGGCAAACCTCAAGACCAAGAGGTTTTTAATTAGTGGTTGTTTTCTAGAACTAGAATACATTTAGGGCAAACAGTTCTGATGTGAGAAGGAATGGCTATAAATATAGGTTAGTGATCAGAGATCAGGCTATCATTACCGTGACTTGTACCCACTCAGGACATGACAGGGTGAGGACAGTCTGCAGACATGCAAGGTTCCAAATAGTCAATTTTCAGAAAGCTGCTTTCTCCTGAGTAAGCATGAAAATGTATCATTAAAATACTCCCGAGTGCTTCCCAGTCTCAAACATACATATCTGAGTGTCAATGCTAAGCAATAGCAACACTCACCCATAACATAGTACCCTTCATTACTGCCAAGTTAAGATGTATATACACATCAGCCCTCAAAATACTTAGTATCACCTTTTTGCCACTGTGGCCATCACCCCTCACCCCAACTTGTACAAAATATTACACCATCCACCAACATGAAATAATCACTGAAACACAAACCAAGCTTCTTCAAGTTTAAGAATATTTAACAGCAATCCATGTTTCCAATGAGCAAGCTCACATCATGTGTAGGCCATTCTACTTTCCATCTGATGCGTTAGTGCTTAGAAACAATTGATTCTGTCAGCCTGCCTTGCAGGTGCCCCAACACAGAGCCGGCACAGATGCCCCAGTAAACTTCCTTGGGGTGTTTGGTTTCTTGAAGTAGGGGGGTAAGTGGATACTACTCCCTACCTCTACCCTCTTCACTGGGGTCCAAGAGAGAAGCAGCAGCTTAAGACCTCAATTATTGAGCAGAACAAATGTTCTGGGTAGGGAGAGGAAAAATGAAGCCTGAATGTTTGATATACCATACACGCCCTCAGGAAGATGTTTTTGCTGCTTAGCACTTAATTTGGCCCCAGTGTCAGGGGTGAGGCAGAAGGCAAGAAAAAAAAAAAAATTAAGCCTTGTAGTAGTCAGCCTAAATCCTAACTACTCACCTTCTTGCACTTCTAAAGGCCTGTGTCATCTTAGCGCCTACATTCAATAGTTCAGACTTCATCTTAACGCCATTTAGACACAAACAAAACCACCCTTGTCCTCTTCATCTCGTCCTAAGCTGGCCACTCTAAGTTACCAGATTTACAGGGAAGCTAGTTGCCAAATACAATGGAGTGGGTTGTTTTACCACTAAGACTGCTATGAGTCAGAAATTTAGACTGTTATAATAGAGAACAGCTTAAAAATGTAATACTGTTTATTTAACTTCAAAAACATTTCAGCATTCTAAACATACAAAAAATAACAAAATGTTGCAAATTGTGTTTAGTACAGAAGGTTCTTGAACTTTCATTGATGCACTGCCTCTTCACTTTGCTGACAATGAAAGAGTTGTACAGTTTAAAAACAATTTAAAACTACCACACTTAACTAAAAAAGATCCAAACACTTCTCATGCCAGCTGACCCCCTTTTCCACAGCTAATGGCAGAATGCTATGTCACTATATACAGAAACAAGACAACCTGAAGCTAAATGGATGCCCACTGCAGTGTCCACAGGTCCAGCCTCACAGTGCATGCCCTGAGCTACGGCCTCGCCAAAAGGCATCTTCCCCACAGCCTCAATGCCAAGCAAAGAGCACCAAGAGCTTGTCTCAGTTGTTCTTTTTTTTTTTTTTTTTTTTACAAACTATAGATATGTACAGTTAATAACTCAGGATTTCTAGCCAATAACCAAATATTTAACACCACCTTGAGATTAAAAAAAAAAAAAATATGCCAGAAACATCTTTAAATGCCTTGTCACACCAACAGCAAAGTGCACCAAGTGAGGAGAACACGAGAGCCTTTTCATTTTAAAAATGTTTGGAAATATGTACAACTTTGATACAGTTTCAGGGTACTCCGGACACCCATGGCCACTTCATGTAAACCACTGACAATTTCTAGAGCACTTTGAGAGACTACATATGATCATGATCCAATTGTGTAATTAATCCTAATGAGGGTAACAGACACCTCTCAAATAAGAGCTGTGTCAATTACGGCGCTCCCCTACACTAAGGTATTCACAAGGAGACAGATAAACAGTTTTTTTATTCATCCTCTTCCTCCTCCTCCTCCTCCTCCTCCTCTTCCTCTTCCTCCTCATCTTCTTCGTCTTCCTCTTCTACCTTTTTCCGGGCAACTTTGGCAGGACCCTTTGCACCATCAAATTTTCCTTTAGACTTATAGTCGGCGACATCCTGGAAAGAACAGGGACACATTTCAAACGAGGAGACAAGCTCTCTTGCAGCTTTTTTAGCACAGGGTGAAAACATGCTGTGCCTGCATCAGAATAAAAAAGCTGGAATTCAAAACAGTACAGAGCTGGTATTTGTAGTATTTGTTTCCTGATACAAATTTGGTTCTCAGCCATTCAAATTTAAAAGGTAATGAGTGATCAAGTAGCCTTTAACTCTAGTTAATAGCACTATCACAGTCTATGCCAGTGGCATTCCATGTTATCTAATTTTTTAAGCCCGCCTAAAGTTGTCCCTAATACAAAGATCTATCAGAAGCCTGAACACCAGCACATGTAGCTGATCTTGAGTGTAGATGGGCCCTCATATGCTCTGCTAACTAGTTATTCAGCCCAGCAAAACAACTTTCCACCCCACAAACCCTCATATCCAGGGCAGCTAACTGCTCACTGTCCAGAGCACACACTCTGACCCACCTCACCTTCTCATACTTTTCCTTCAGCTTTGCAGCCTTATTATTATAAGGCTGTTTTTCACTGTCACTTAAGTTATTCCACATCTCGCCCAGCTTCTTTGCCACATCTCCAATAGAGATGCCAGGGTTTGTAGATTTGATCTTGGGACGGAATTCTGAACAGAAAAGGAAGAATCCAGACCTTGAAGGAGAAAATTATATAAATTACATGAGGACCCTCAAAAATTTGAGCTTAAGTCAAAATCCCATGTTCCTGAGCCCATACTTCCTACCACTATGACTCTTCCCTACAGTGAAGAAATGTGTGATACCATATACAGTATTTCAAAGTTGCAGGTTCTAGAATTTTTACACTGCTTTAGAAATATATGGTGGTTTCTCAGTCTCTGTTACTGGGCAAGGGGTAGAGAATGTACCTAAGGATGCTGACACCCCAAACTAGGCTGCTTGCTTCCCAGTGGAAAGGCCAACAGGAAACCACCAGGCACACACAGCTCACCAACACCTCAAGCTCAAAGTATAGAATATTTTGCAGAGGTATACTGACATTTTTTTTAGGTAAAGTATCTTTTTAAAAATATTTCAAGCAGAAGGAAAACTCTTCAAGGTTGTCCTGAATCTGATAGTCACTTACGGTGGCCTTTTGGGGGCATTTGGGTCCTTCTTCTTCTTGCTTCCCTTAGCTGGTCCATAATCTTTCATTTCCCGATCATAGCGTACTTTATCTGCTTTTGCCATCTCATCAAATTTAGATTTCTCTTTTCCCGACATTGTCTGCAAAGAATAGGACCTGTTAAATTCCTCAATGCAGTGAACACATACCTCTTCAGTTGTCCTATAATTAAAGTGGCAGCTGTTATAGCCACTTGCAAAAGGGGATGAAAACCTTAAACACCTGTAGAGTCTTAAAAAAAATAGACTTGTAGAGTCTTAAAAAATAGAAGCACACATACAAAATTCTAAAAACAAGTGAGATGTGTCTAAGTAAAGAGGAAGAAAACAGCCACTTGGGGCTACTCTAAAAGTAAATGACCCCAAAGTACTAAGACTAGCTTGAAGGGCACAAAACAAAAATACCTTCCACCTCTCAGAGCACTTCTTGGAAAATTCTGCAAAATTGACTGGAACTTCTGGGTTTTTCTTCTTATGTTCCTCTCTGCATGTCTGCACAAAGAAGGCATAAGCAGACATCTTGCCCTTTGGCTTCTTGGGATCACCTTTAGCCATCCTGACTGTTACGGATAGAAGGAAGAGAAACAAAGAAAAACAAATGCAATGAATAGAATAGAACTACAAGATATACCAAAGGAAGGACAAAATTAAAATTGAGGTTGCTCTTAGGAAGTCCCCCTGCCTCAAAATGCCAAAGGCAGACTAGGGGGGAAAATCAGCCTCACTGTCACTTGTCATTTAACTTTTGACCAGCATGAAGCACCCAGGTTTCCCAGTTACTTTTCCAAGAGCGATCAAGTTCTCCAAATGGAACCGACCCAAGTGGGGTGGCTCAGTGCTACATTCCGATTCAGAAATGCTATGTTTTGGAAACTGCAACCAGAAAGTAGGGAGGATACATTTGTAGGCGGTACAGGCTGATGATAGAAGCTTGAAACCAAGCTAGTTGGTCATCTGTTTTACTCCCATGTTAGAAACAAAAATACTATCACCACTGCTAAACCCAAGATCAAAGCAGGTAAAATCAAAATAGGTAAAATTTGATATTTCACTATTGTTGATGCATTTTGACTTATAAAAATGGCTTTTACAAGAACGGTGATACAGCAAGTAAGCAGATGCCCCTGTACTATTAGTTCAAACCTGTCTCTTCGTCATTATCTAAAGGGGCAGGGGATTCCAAAAGGGCCAGTCATGATCATCTGTAAAGCAGAATGCATATCCAGCCAGAAATACTTTCTCCAAAGTTTCCAAATAAAAACGCAGCTATGGCTTGTCACAGTCCCTTTCCCACCCCCAGCTTCCCGCCATCTTTTCCTTTTCCCACACCCAAGGTCATCATGTGAAAGTAAAGCACTAAAGCGCTCCCCTTTGCCGGGACCGACCCAGGGGCTGCATTAGGGCTCCACAGTGGCTACGCGGGTGGGGCAGGACAGAATGCCGGAAAGCCTCAGGTCGGCAGTGGGCGGGCGGACTCAGCTGGGTCTTGGGTCACCTAGACACCCATAATTCACCTTCCATTTTGTCAAAAGCTTCCTGATGAAAGAAAGTGCCCCTGAAATCCACCATTGCCTCCCCCAAGGGAGGCTCGAGGCCAGGGGCAGCGGTGGCAGCAGTGCTCCGGAGGCGCGGAGCCTGGCCGGCAGCGGTCGCAGTGATGGTGGCGCCTGCAGTGCCTCTGAGCCCGGCTTGCTAAAATGGCTGATCCGCGAGCAGTGGGCACAGGCGGAGGTGGCGAACAAAGCGGTCCGGGCCCCGCCACCGCCGCCATCGCCCCAGACTCTGCCTGCTCGCCGGCCCCCACCCCCCGCCCTCTGGGGGCGCGGAGCTGCTGGGGCCGGATTCCCCCGCCTCCCCGGCGAGGGGCGCATTCCTCGGGATAACAAAGGCGCCCGTGCAGCCATGACGTTCAACAGCGCTGGGGACCGCGGCAGCGCCCCTGGCCCTCCACACCACCAGACCCCTGGCCTCCGGCGCCGGGACCAAGGCCAGAGCCTGCTCGGGAGCCCTGCCGCCCGCCCAGCCCGTTGGTCCACCCCTTGCCAGGGCCCATCACGGGCCAGCCATGTTAGCGGCAGCGGCGGTGGCCAGCAAGCAGGCGAAGAGCGGGGGCGGCCGGCCCGCCCCCTCCCCCGGACCTCCGTGCGCTCCCAAGACGGCCATGTTAATGCAGAAGCAGCAGTGCAGCACGCGGGCCCGCACGGCGCCCGCCAGATCCCAGCAGCGAAGTTTGACCGCGCCGCAGCCCCCCACGGGCACCGGCTGCCCGTACCCCGCGGCGTCCGTCCTGGGCTGGGGAGAACCCTGTCCCCTTCCCAATGCCGCCTCCCGGCGCCAAGACGCGCGCCGCTAGAGCCCGCAGCCGACCCTCAGCTAGCACTGCCGCCGCCGCCGCAGCTGCCCCAACATCTGGCCTCCGGGGGCCTGAGCCCCGCGGCACGGCGCCGGGGGAAGCGGTTGCCGAGGGTGGCTCAGCGAGGGGACCCCAGCCTAGACAGCGGGGAGCTGGGAATGAAGCATTAGAAAGTTCAAACACCTGGATTGCTTCTTCCTCCCCAGTAGCCTAGGTAGAAGGGAGACGGACGGGGCTAGAAGGGTGCGGGGAGGATAGGCAGGAGGCGGTGGCTGCGGGACGCGCTGGCTGCAGCGCGAGCTGGAAAGTTGTGCGGGCGCGGCGGCGGCGGCGGCGGCTGGCGCGGACCGCAGAAACGTACCTGTATTGTTCGCTAGTCTGGGCAGCGCAGGGCACGACGCGAGGCTCAGCTTTGCCCAGCCTCGCGCTAGCTGCTTCCACGAGAGCCGCCTGATTGGCCAGCGGGCTCCGCCGTTTAAAACAGCCTCCTTGCCCGGCCATTGGCTGCGGTCCTCATGCATATTAAACAGTCGCGGGCGCCCATTGGGCACTGCCGCTAGGATCATTCATTCAAACAGGACAACCCGCCGGTGCTGGCTGCAGAGGCATAACAGAGGAGTAATATTCTCGCTTTCCCATCCCCCGCGCCCCCTCCACGAACTGAGCTGGGATCTCAAAGGACTTTGGAGAGGTGGCCCCGCCATTCCCCTCGGCCTTGGCCTCTGGAGTGGGAAGGCAAGGTCAAGCCCGGCTGCGCCGCCCTTTGCTCCCGCCGTGCGGCGGCCTGGGCGCCCCCGCCTCCCGCCCCTGGCCCCCAGGCAGCCCGCAGCCCCGGGAAAACCTCAGAGGGCCGACCGGCGAGGTTCGACGGTCCTCCACTTCCGCCCAGTCATGGCTCCGCAGCAGGGGCCTTTCCCGCAGCTCGCTCCTTGATGACAGTGGAATGCAGCTGTTCGCCCGCCAAGACCTTGGGGTTTCAGTAGTGGCTCGCCCAAAAGGGACCTGACTCTGACCTGATGATCCTGCTCCACCAGGCTCTTTGCACTAATTTCCAGAAAGTCTGTTTGTGCCTGCAATTGCGGAAAGAGCGAACTGGGTGGGCTAGAGGAGGGAAACGGAGTTTGGCAAAAGCAGAGGAACCGTGAGAAATTGTAGTTCTGTGTTCAGGGAGTCACTTCTTCACTGCCTCAGTTCAGGCCCACATTCCCTCTGTTCTCCTGACATACACCCTGGTGAAGAATAAAAGTTCTTGGAATGAAGCAATGGTATTTGACTTTACTTGGCCTCCTCAGCTTTGCCACTGGCTAGTGATATGGCCTTGAGCAAGTCACTTCTTTTAGGGGATTCAGGCAATGGTTTTCAAAGTGGGAGGGGGGGCAATGTCACCTCTAAGGGATGTTTGAAAATTCTCCATGACTGGGAGTTGTTTTGAAATTGCTGGAATTTAGTAAGAGGAAGGAATGGCCAGGGATGTTAAATGTCTTGCATTGGGCAGAGCAATCACACAAAAGGAAGAAATGTCCCACTACAAATGCTAGTATTAGCCCTGTTGAAAGGTATTGGAAGGCCTTTCCCTCTTTGAGCTTCCTAGAAAAAATGGATGAAGGAAGGGTGAGGGAAAAGTGCACATTTTATGGGTTGAAATTTGGAAGAGGCTCATCATCAGTTCTAAGTTCCCTTTCCAAAGCACTTTGAACCACCAAGATAGCCAGCTATTTATAATTCCCATATTTAGAAATGAGATCAGAAGGTGAGTTTTACAAGTGCTGTTTCCAGAAACTGGCTGAATTTGAGGTGTTTGAGGGAGGTGACCTTACAAAGCAACTGCCTCCCCATCCCCACCCAGTTCTTGACAACTCCTCTAGGCCTGGGCAAGCTGGCACTGCTAGGTTTCCATCATTAAGGATCCTACTGAGACCAAAAGGCAAAAACTCTGCTGCTTTGACCAGAGCTAGCAGGTATGAAGTCATTTTCCTAAATCCCCATTTTACAGACTCGGAAAAGCAGATATCTTAAGGCCACCTACCTTAATGGTTGCCTACCTTCTGCTCACATACCTTCACTCACAGGGAGCTTGCCACCTACCTTACAGGCTGTCTTTTCCATCTTGAGCAATCTCTGAACTTTGGGATCACCATCCTACCCACAATCCAAACCCTTGCCCTTCAGAGGTTTCTTGGCAGGCCAGGTCTTTTCTCTAGCCAGACAGCTCCAGCTTCTTCTATGACCAGGTTCTCAAGACCTAACCTGCCCAAGCCTCTCCCTCCTCCCCTGTCTTTGCCCTTCTCAAAGGGGAGCAAGGCCTCCACATATGATCTGACCAGTACCTCCTCTCTGCCAGAGAGCCCTAGCCTCCATGTTGTTAGGCCTTCCTAGGCCAGAGATGCAAATTGCAGTCTCAGGCAGGACAGGGATCTCTTTCTGATCCAGCCATTGCCCAGTATCCTGGCCACACTGGGAAGCTGCACTTACCAGTTGGCAGGCACCAAGGTGGAAGAACCAGATTAGTCAGCTTCAGAGCCCACCAGGCCCTATTTGGTGGGCCCCAGAGTGGATGGTGAGGGTCACACAAGCAGCATACATGTTCACATTCACACCCAGGCACACAGAGCATTCTCAGACACAGAGGTGCAAAGGCCAATCCAGAGAATAAGAGTATCTCCCAGCCAGAAGAGACTTTACAGTAAGTGGTGTCCAGAAGCCCCCCTCAAGACCCATTTTCCCTACCCACTGCCACAACCCTGCCCATGGGTCTCCTATTTCTGTGTACATACTTCGAAGAATGAAAGGTTTGTGCTTATTCTGAGGAACGATTTCCATCTCTGCTTCTGAAAAGGCTCCTCCTATCAAGCTGAAGCACTAAGCCTGAAGCTTAAACCTGTGGTTGCCATCATCAGAACTTCACAGAATGTGATTATGACATCACTGAGTGAGGGGGTCAGAGATCTGAAGATGGTGGCTGTGGTTCCCTGCTCCTGCCCTCTGCAAATACACATATCACCCCAAGTCTCCAAGTCTTCTTCAGGCCCAATCTCTATGATTCCTCTATCCCTTTCCCATGAGCCTCGGTTGGGAGGCTCCTCACAGTCTAGTTTTTCTCCTCAGTGCTGCCTGTGTGGCAGCACACCTAAGCAAAATCTGTGGCTTAGAGGGTTCTTACCTCAGGAGAAACTCATAAATCAATTCCATGCACATGTATTGAATGCCTACTAATAAATAACAGAGGGGAAATGAAGTGAAGTAGGGGTGAGGCTATAAGGCAAGGGCAAAGCCGTAACTTTGGGCTCTGACTTCCTGGTGTGCATTCTGCCATGTCACCTCCCCTCTCTCAGCTTCAAAGGTGATTCAAGCCACCTTACCCACCCCAGCCACTGTCCAGTCAGCTTGTCAGGGAGAGTGTGAGTGAAGCTGGTCTTGGTGTCACCAGTAAAACGCCACCTAGGGAAGGGCTAAAGGCCAGTCTGGAAGGTGAAAAAAGTAACAGAAAGTGAGGAGTGCCTGGGAAACTCCTGGACTCAGGGACCTCAAGGTAGGCGGCCTCCTCTGTCTTTAGCAAAGCTCAGTGCCCGCTGGTGGCTTGGGGGTAGCTCCAACTGGTTGAGGATCTGGACCTCTGCTCTGGCCCTCCCTGGAAAGTACTTTAACCACACCAGTTACCTATAAGGCCCAGCCCCAGGCCAAGCCCATCACACAGGGGAGCCTTGAACCAGAACCTTGTAAGCTGCTTGGCTACCTGGAGAGGTTAGGAAAACATTGAAAGTAAATAGGAAATAGAACAAAGAGTGACAAATATTATTTAAGGAGGTTTTTGGTTCTTGCCAATTCAAGACCCTTCAAAAGATTAAAGGAAATTCTCCTCATTCAACAAAAATGAAGTCTTGGTCCTCTATCCCCTCCCCACCCACACCCATATCCACACCCACACCCATTCCTGCCCCAGGTCTCCACTTGGGTGACCAGTACTTAAAGGTGATTGCCCCAAGTCTCCACTTGGGTGCCCAGTACTTAAAGGTGACTGCCCCAAGGCCCAACTCAGCCAGCTTCCTTAATGAAAGGAAATCTTCACCTTGATACAGATTAATGAAAATGAAGCCAAGTGAATATGGGGGCAGGATGGGACCAGATTGTTGAGTCATTTAAAATATGTTAAGGGTACTTGCTGTGAAGGCCTACAATGAAGGACATACACCCTTTCAGAATGGATCTAGGAGTCTTTGTAAATTCAGATCCTCACAGATAGGGAATCTAGCTTCTTGGGCTTCCCAGGGCCCTTGCTCCACCTTGCTCACCCCCAGGTGACCTATTCAAGGTCTGAAGCCTCCCCTCTCCCCTCTCCCTCTGCTCTTGGGTGGGAATTACATTACAACTTAAATTTTTTCCCATAAGGAAGACAGTGTTTTCGAAGGTAGGTAGGGCCTCAGGTGCTATTATAATAAGTTTGTAGATCTGGACAGCTTAGAAGAAAGGTCAGGTCCTCCAACCCAGCCTCCTTCTGACACAAGAGTCAGTGGCTGAGCGAGGGCTGGAAGCACCGTCTATTGACTCTTAGTGTCACACTTGTCCTACCCTTAATAGCTCAGCTCCACTGTGGGTGCAAAGGCAATGGCGAGCTGGCAGAGGGCACCAGCACCATCAAGAAAAAGGGATTCTAGCCTGGCAGCCATGGCTCAGCAGTTGAGCATCAACCTATGATCCAGGAGGTCACAGTTCCATTCCCAGTCAGAGCAAATGCCCAGGTTTGGGGCTCAATCCCTAGTAGCAGGCATGCAGGAGGCAGCCAATCAGTGGTTCTCTCTCATCATTGATATTTCTATCTCTCTCTCCCTTTCCCTTCCAATCTCTGAAATCAATTAAAAAAACATATTGAAAAAGAAAAAGGAATTCCAGGTCCAGAAGAGCTACATTTGAGAGAGGCCCACAGGGAACCAGTCTCTGCTCAACCTCTACCCCCTGCATGGCCACAGGTCAGGCCAAGGCAGACTGCATGGTGGCCCAGAGCCCAAAGGGCACCTTAAGCCATGGGACTCTCAGCCATGTGCCTGTCTTGGCTGGGGCAACCAGAGTCTTGCCTTCCCAACAGAGTGCTGAGGCTGGTCCATGTCTTCCCTATCCAAGAGCACTGAGCATGGAGTGGGCTACTCCTCGCCTCCTTCCCATAGTGGAGGCTCTGGGCTGGATGGTAGGGATGGCAAGGCCCCACTGGAGGATGCCAGAGAAGGGAAGGCACACCTAGGCCTCTGCAGAAGAACCAGTGCCACAAGGCCTGCAGGCTAAGGCTTTCCTATTGACTGAGAAAAGGAAGTGTGATCCAAAGGGCTTCCTAGAAGTTATTACCTACCCCACTGCCAGTGGGAACATAGTCCTGACCAACACCGGCTCATCTAGGGCCCATGACACCAGGAAGGCAAGGGCTTTTGGGGAAGGAGATGAAATGAAGGTCCATGCCCTCCCAGGCACCTTGTCCTGGGAACTCTCTTGGGGGAAAAAGGAGCAGAGGGGAGGTGATACACTGCAGTGGAGTTTTCTTCACTGCCTCCCACTCCATTCTAGAAACAGCCTTGCCCTGTCAGGACTTGAAGAAATAATTCAGACAGAAAAGTACAAGAACCATACGATTTCATTCATATGTGGATATAAAACAACAAATGAACAAATAAACAAGCAAACTCATAGACATAGACAACAGTATGGTAGTAAGCAGAGGGGAAGGGGGGAGGGGGTGAATGGAGAGGATAAAGGGGAGGTGACAGAGGAAGACTAGGCTATGGGTGGTGAGCACATAATGGAATATACAGATGATGTATTATAAAATTGTACACCTGAAATTTATATGTTGTTAACCAATGTTACCGAAATAAATTTAATTTTTTTAATAATATATCTTTATTGATTTCGGAGAGAGGAAGGGAGAGGGAGAGAGATAGGAACATCAATGATGAGAAAGCCATCATTGATCAGCTGCCTCCTGCACGCCCTTGACTGGGGATCGAGCCCGCAACCCCAGCATGTGCCCTGACCAGGAATCAAACTGCAATCTCCTGGATCCTAGGTCGATGCTCAACCACTGAGCCACACCAGGCCGGGCATAAATTTAATTTTAAAAAAAGACTTTAGGGTGCTGCTGGGTTACCTGCGTTAGACTACCTCACCTTTGATCCCTCCCCCCAGAAGGCAGCAGCAGGTCTTCATCACTTCCTTCCCCCAACTCTACCCCAGTAGTTTCCAACCAGTTTATAACTAGACCCTTCTGTACCTGCCCCTGGTGTCATGCAAAAGCCTTGCTCTGGCTCACTGAGCATCTACTGGTCCAGCTCCACCGTCATAGGGAAAAGGTACAGGTGCTTCTCTTCACCTGAATGAAAGGGATTCTTGCAGTGGGGAGAGGGGGAGCTAAAGATACCCACTCTCTAACATGGGATTGGAGTTGCTATATTTTTTGTTGTTAATCTTCACCCGAGGATATTTTTATCATTCATTTTTAGAAAGAGTGGAAGAGAGGAAGGAGGGGGGGAGAGTTATGTAGAAAGAAACATTGATGTGAGAGAGACACATCGACTGGTTGCCTCCTGCATGAGCCCTGGCTGGGGACGGTGATGGAACATGGAACAGAGGTACATGCCCTTGACAGGGAATCAAATCCCTAACCCTTTGGTCTGGGGGCTGACGCTCTAACCACTGAGCCAAACCAGCCAAGGCTGGAGTTGCTATTTTTAAAATACTCCTCACTCCCTCTCTCTGGGCCTCAGTTTCCCATAGTGAAAAGAGAGAGCAGGAGCTGGTCACTGGGGTCCCTTAGGGCATCAAAGTTCTTAAGTTTGTCAGTGGGGTTTCACAAAGGGAATGATTCTCCTATCTTCACCCACTCCCCCCCCCCCAAAAAAAAATAAAAACAAAACTGGCAGTCGGTTCTCTGTGCACTTCAGCACTATAGTAAGAGGTTACTGAGGTCCCCCACCCACACTTTCCTTTCTCCATCTCGTCTCCTCTGGGGCACTTCTCACAGCCCTTATTTGGCCACTCTTTGGGTTATTGCTTGTTGAATGTCTATCTCAACTGGGCTTTTGCCCAACTAACACAGGCTTGGGACCCAGGAGACACTCAGAAATACTAGGTAAAGGAATAAAGCCTTGAGAAAGTAAAGGTATGTCTGTGTTATGCTAGGTGTGGAGAGCACATCCATCAGAGAGTCATCAGCCTCCTCTCAGATGGGGGTAGGGTGATGAGAATATTAGAAGACAAATGCCAACTCCACAAAGGACTTAATTCAGCTAAGCAGGGGAGGCACTATGGATCTACCTCATTCCTAGAGAAGGGCGAGGGTACTCCCCTTTGGCTGCCTGGTGCCACAAAGCAGCACTGGGGAACCAGAGGTAGGGTGGGTTCCCATTCTTGATTTCTGAGCACTAGAGTCCTGCAGTGCATTTGTTACTGGTGATATGACCAGACCACTATTATTGTCTTCAGGAAGGAAGGATTTCAGTCAAGAGACAAAGTGTAGAAAAACAAGCAAGAATTTATTGACAGCAGCAAAAACACACTTAGGACAGTGGAACAATGAAGGACATGGAAGAAACAACAGGAGAGCCTAGGCTGGGCTACTTTGGCTCACTGGGAAGTCAGAGAAAAGTGAATCTGCTTGGAGACCCACGAGCTTCCCTTCGTTTTTCAGGCATTTTAAAGGCTGGGTGTTTAAAGGAGCTCTTGAGGGAAGAATCAATAGAATATTCATCAGCTTTATGCTGATGTACCAAAATGAGATTTATTCCCTTAATTTGTCTGTCCTTAGGTGTGGCTGGCAAATGGCACTAATTGGATTTCTGTTATCTGTCTCCCTGAGTAGGGTGATTTAAACAATTTACCCTCTGATTGGGAAGAAGTACAAACCATTTACTACTCTTAAGTGTCCCTGATTTAAGGAAGATAGGATTTACTAGGTGCCTACAAACTGCTGTTTATCTGTCTTAGTTTTCTTATTCCACTTGTCCTGCAATTTTCCTAGTTTCTCACTATTCTATATAACACATTTGTGGCGCTAACTAGCACTATGGCTTGCAAAGAAAGCAACAAAGTTTGAACAGCTCCGAATAGTATTTTAGGTGAGGTGTGTGGGGAAGAGCGGTACCACTCTGCCAGGGTTGGAGCCCGATCTTCACCACTTACCAGATGTGTGACTTAGGCAAGAAACCCTACTTCTTTGTAGGTCAATTTTTTTTTGTTTTTGAAATGAGACTAGTAATAATACCCACTTCACAAATTCTTGTGGGGATCATATGAAGTACTCAGGGCAATACCTGACACAGAATTAGCACTCACAAAGGGTTCACTCTTTCAAGTGGCCGCTGTTGCTCAGTTGCTTGAGTGTAATACTGTGCACCGAAAGGTCATCAGTTCCATTCCCCATCAGGACACATGCCCAGATTGCAGTTTGATCCCTGGTAAAGGTGTGTACAGGAGGGAACCTATCAATGTTTGTTTCTCACATTGATGTTTCTCTCGCTCTCCCCCACCCCTCTCTCTCAAATCAATAAAAGCATACATTTTTATTGTTCAAAATATTTCAGATGTCACCTTTTTTCCTCATTGACCCCTTCCACCCCACACCCACTCCCTTCCCCAGACTTTCACCATGCTATTGTTTGTGTCCATGGGTTATACATCTATGTATATAAATTATTTGGTGAATCTCTCCCGACCAACCCACCCACTTCCACCTTCCCTCTGATATTCCTCAGTCTGATCCATACTTCCATGCCATTGAATTTATTTTGTTCATCAGTTTATTATATTCATTAGATTCCACATATAAGTGAGATCATGTGATATTTGCCTTTCTCTGCCTGGCTTATTTCGCTTAGCATAATAACATTCAGTTCCAAAGATGCTGTCCCAAATGCTACAAGATCCTTCTTCTTTACAGCTGCATAGTATGCTATAGTGTAAATGTCCCACAGCTTTTTTATCTGCTCATCTACTGATGGGCACTTGGGCTGTTTCTAGATCTTAGCTATTATAAATTGCACTGCTATGACTGTAAGGGTGTATATATTCTTTCTGATGAGTGTTTCAGGATTCTTCAGATATATTCCTAGAAGTGGGATCACTAGTTCAAAAGGAAGTTCCATTTTAAATTTTTTGAGGAACCTCCATACTGTTTTCCACAGTGACTGCACTAGTCTGCATTCCCACCAGCAGTGTACTAGGGTTCCCCTTTCTCCACATCCTCACCAGCACGTGTCATATGTTGATTTGTTGATGGTAGCCATTCTGACAGAAGTGAAGTGATACCTCATTGTGGTTTTAATTTGCATCTCTCTGATGATTAGTGACTTGGAGCATTTTCTCATGTCTCTTGACAATCTGTATGTCCTCTTTGAAGGAGTGTCTATCCAGGTCCTTTGCCCATTTTTAATTGGATTGTTTGTCATCCTCCTGTTGAGTTGTATGAGTTGTTTGTACACTTCGGAAATTAGACCCTTATCAGATACATCCTTGGCAAATATAGTCTCCCATACCATGGAGTTCCTTTGTATTTTGGGGATGATGTATTTTGCTGTGCAGAAGTTTATTAGTTTGATGCAGTCCCATTTGTTTATTTTTTCTTTTGTTTCTCATGCCCTAGGAGATGTATCAGTGAAACTTCCACTAAATGAGATATCAGTGACATTACTGCTTATCTTTTCCTCCAGGATTTTTATGGTTTCATGACATATGTTTAAGTCTTTTATCCATTTTGAATTTATTCTTGTGTATGGAGGAAGTTGGTGATCTAGGTTCATATTTTTGCATGTACCTGTCCAATTTTCCCAGCACCATTTATTAAAGAGACTATCTTTACTCCATTGTATGTTCTTGCCTCCTTTGTGAAATATTAACTGATCATAATGGCAAGGGTCTATTTTTGGAGTCTCTGTTCTGTTTAACTGATCTATATGTCCATTGTTATACCAATACCAGACTGTTTTGATTACAATGTTTTTGTAGTATAGTTTGATATCCAGTAAAGTGATCCCTCCAACTCTGTTCTTTCTCAAGATGGCTGCAGCTATTTCATGTGTTTTTTTGGTTCCATATAAATTATTGGAATATTTGTTCTAGCTCTGTGAAATATGCTGTTCTTATTTTGATAGGAATTGAATTCAATCTACTTTGGGTAGTATGGGCATTTTAATGACATTAATTTTTACTATCCATGAACATGGTATAGTCTTCCACTTGTTTATATCTTCCTCTATTTCTTTTTTCACTGTCCTGTAGTTTTCCAAATACATGTTTTTTACAGTCTTGGTTAAGTTTATTCTTAGGTATCTTAGTTTTTTTTTTAGTTGGAATGGTAAATGGTATTGATTTTTCAGCTTCCCTTTCTGAGAGTTCATTGTTGGTGTATAAAAATGCTGTTGATTTTCTGATGTTAATTTTGTATCCAGCTACCTTGCCAAATTCATTTATCAAAGCTAGTAGTACTTTGGCGGAGTCATTAGGGTTTTCTATGTACAGTGTCATGTCATCTGGAAATAATGACAGTTTTACTTCCTCCTTTCCAATTTGGATATTTTTTATGTTTTCTTCTTGTTTGATAGCTGTGGCGAGGACATCCAGTACTATGTTAAATAAGAGTGGTGAAGGTGGACATCCCTGTCTTGTTCCTGTTTTTAAGGTAAATGGTTTTAGTTTTTGACCATTGAGTATGATGTTGGCTGTAGGTTTGTCATATATGGCTTTCATTATGTTGAGGTATGTTCTCGTTATTTCCACTTTGCTGAGAATTTTTATCGAAAATAGGTGCTGGATTTTGTTGAATGCTTTTTCTGCATCTCTTGATATGATCATATGATTTTTGCCCTTCATTTTATTTATGTGATGTATCACGTTTATTGATTTGTGAATATTATACCAGTCTTGCATCTCTGGAATAAACCCCACTTGGTCATGGTGTATGATCTTTTTAATGTATTATTGGATTCAGTTTGCTAGTATTTTGTTGAGGATTTTAGCATCTATGTTCATCAGGGAAATTGGCCTATAATTTTCATTCTTTGTAGTGTCTTTATCTGGTTTTAGGATTAAATGATACTCATAAAAAGAGCTTGGGAGTTTTTTCTCCTATTGAATTTTCTGGAATAGTTTGAGGAGAATAAGTGTTAAATCTTCTTTGAATGTTTGATAAAACTTGTCTGTAAATCCATCTGGTCCTGGAATTTGTTTGCTGGGAGTTTTTTGATTACTGCTTCAATTTCATTAGTTGTTATCGGCCTATTCAGGTTCTCTGATTCTTCCTGATTCCACTTTGGAAGATTGTATGTTTCTAGAAATTTGTCCATTTCATCCAGGTTGTCCATTTTGTTGACATATAGTTGCTCATAGTATTTTCTTATGATCATTAGTATTTCTGTTAGGTCAATTGTTATATCTCTTGTTTCGCTTCTGATTTTATTTGTTTGGATCCTTTCTCTTGATGAGTTTGGCTAATGGTTCATCAATCTTATTTATCTTTTCAAAGAATCAACTCTTGGTTTCATTGATCTTTTGTATTGTTTTTTAGTTTCTACCTCATTAATTTCCACTCTGATCTTTATTATTTCCTTCCTTCTGCATTGTCCTTTTCTTACTGTTCTCTACCTAATTCTTTTAGTTGTTGTGTTAGATGGTTTAGAAGAGCTTTTCCTTGTGTCTTGGAGAATGCCTGTAATGATGAGCTTTCCTCTCAGGATTGCTTTCATTGTATACCATAGATCTGGGGTTTCTGTCTGCTCATTTTTGTTTCTTTCCAGGAAGTTTTTGATTTCTTCCTTGATCTCATTGGTAACCCATATATTGTTTAATAACATGCTATTTAGCCCCCATGTGTTTGAATATTTTTGAATTTTTTATAGTGGTTGATTTATAGTTTCATGCCATTGTGATCCAAGATGCTTGATATGATTTCAATCTTCTTGAGCTTGTAGGGACTTTCTTTGTGTCCTAATATGTGGTCTATTTTTAAGAATGTTGCATGTTCACCTGAGAAGAATGTGTATTCTGCTGCTTTGGGATGAAATATTCTGTAAATGTCAATTAAATCCATTAGATCTAGTGTCATTTAAGGTTTCTGTTTTCCTGTTGACTTTTTGTCTTGATGATTTGTCCAATGATGACAGTGGGGTGTTAAAGTCCCCCCACTATAAATATGTTGCTGTCAATATCCCTTTTAAAGTCTACCAAGAATTTTTTTATATATATTTAGGTACTCCTATATTTGGTGCATATATATTTATGAGGGTTATTTCCTGCTGTTGTATTGATCTCTTTAGTATTATGTAGTGTCCTTCTTTGGCTCTTTTTATGGTCTTTATTTTGAAGTCTACTTGGTCAGAAATAAGTATTGCTACCCCAGCCTTTTTATTGTTTCCATTTGCATGGAATATTTTATTCCACCCCTTCACATTCAGCCTGTGTGAATCTTTTGCTCTCAGGCGGGTCCCTTGTAGACAGCATATATATAGGTCCTGTTTTCTTATCCATTCAGCTACCCTATGTCTTTTATTGGAGCATTTATTCCAGTTACATTTAAGGTTACTATTGATATATACTTCTTTAAAGCAACTTTTTCCCTTTATGCTGATGTACCTTTCTGTCAATATTTCTTCTTCTTCTTAAAGTAGTCCTTTTAGCATTTCTTGTATTGCTGGTTTAGTGGTATTGAACTCTTTTAGCCTTCTTTTGTCTGGAAAGCTCCTTATTTCACCTTGAATTTTAAATGATAGCCTTGCTGGATAAAGCAGTCTTGGTTGCAGGTTCTTACTTTTCATTACTTGGATAACTTCATGCCACTCCCTTCTGGCCTGAAGTGTTTCTGTTGAGAAATCTGCTGTCAGCCTTATGGAGGTTCCCCTGTAGCTCACTGCTTGTCTCACTCTTGTGGCCCTTAATATTCTCTCTGTGTCCTGAACATTTGCCATTTCAATTATGATATGTCTTGGGTCTCTTTGGGTTCCTCTTCTTTAGAACCCTCTGTGCTTCTGGAATTTGTGTGTCTTTCTCCTTCTCCAAGTTAGGTAAGTTTTCTGTCATTATTTCTTCCACCAGGTTCTCTATTCCTTGCTCACTTTCCTCCCCATCTTGAACCCTTATGATGAGAATGTTGTTTTGCTTCATGTTGTCCCAAAGCTCCCTAAAACTGTCCTCGTGTTTTTTCTTTTCTGATTGAGTGTTTTTTTCTACCTCATCCTCTAATTCACTAATTCTATCCTCTGCTTCATTGAGCCTGCTTTTCATTCCTTCCAGGGCATTCTTGATATCAGATACAGTATTCTTCATTTCTGCCTGGTTTTTAATTTATGATATTATTATCTTTCTTCATGCTGATGTAGCATTTACTAAGTTCCTTGAACTTCCTGTTAATTGTCTTATTGTTCTCATTAATTTCCTTGAGCATCTTTATAACCATTACTTTGAACTTTATTTCTGATAACTTATTTAACTCCATCTCATCAAGGCCTTTTTCTGACGATTTTCTTTTCTTTAGTTTGGGGATTGTTTTTTTGTCTCCTCATTTTAGTGTCTCTTTGTGTTTGTATTTGTATATTAAATAAATTTGCTGTCTCCCAGTCTTGTATGGTGGGCTTTTGTAGTGTATGTCCAGTGGGATCCAGAAGTGTGTTTTCCTTATCCTCTTGGGCTGTATGCTTTGTCTGTGTCCCTTTGTGGGTTCTTTGGGCTCTCCTCTTGTGATTTGGTCTAGCTTGTTGTTGACCCATTTGTGGGTGGACTCTCCTGTCAAGCTGGCTAACTGTTAGGCTCAGCCACAACCACGTCATGTAATCTGTTGTACAGGTGCTGACGGGACAAAACAAAATACAACCAAACCAGAAAACAAACAGGAACTTACAAAATATCCTGACAATCACAATGAAAACAACCAAAAAGAAAGTAGAATTAAAAGAGGGAAACAAGAACACAAATACTACAGCAAAAAAGAGAGAAAAGGATATTATTGCTAATAGTAAAAAAAGAAAAGTAAAAGAAAGAGAACCTTCTGGGAGATAAAAGAGGCAGATAAAAGATTCTGAAAGAAAGAAGGGTTAGCAAAAACATAAGGGTAGAGAATAGAAATAGAAAATGGTTAAAAGAGAAAAAAATAAATAAAATAAGGAGGCAAGTACAAACAACAAAAAGACAGGAAGACAGAGTATAAAAAGGGAGAAAAAGAAAAGAAAAAAAATGAAAGAAAGTTATGCCAATGGAACAAGAAGAGAGAGATCAAGCAAGGGCAGGGAAGGAGTCCAATAAGAAATATGTGGGAAACAATAGAGAAAAGCAATAAACTTATTGGTTATAATGATAATATCCCAGCAGTAAAGCAGAGAATATCTAAAAAATCTTTATAAAAGAACAACAACAAAAAAAAACAAAGCAAAAAAACAAACAAAGCAAGACAAAACAAATTAAAAAAAATAATTAAAGCATTAGAAACAATTAAAAAATTTAAAAGAAAATTTTTTTCTTCTTCCTCTTTTTTCTAAAAAAAAAAGTCAATAAAGTGAGCGTCATCTGGGCAGCTTACTTTGTCTGAAGCTCACTGTTTTGTATGTTGATTTTGGGTCTCTTGGAAGGTACTAGTGTGTCAGCCAATGTCAGGAGCTGCCTAGGTTTGACTCTGGTGACCTTAGGTAATTGGTTGATCTGAGGCTCTCTGTGGACCACCACCACTTGTCAGCTATTTTGCCTCCTCCTTGTGGTTGCCTGGCCTTACTCCAGAGTCTTCTGAAAAGAGTCTTTAGGGTGCAGGCCGGCTAGTGTAGCTCAGGATATTGCTCCCCTTAGAGATTTTGCTGTCAGGCACTCACTGTGGGGAAGTTAGTCTCTGTTTCAAAGCCAACTCCTCTGTTTCTACCATATCCTCCAATTCTAGTTCTCCATACAATGGCCTGCTGCAGGTTTAGATTGAATTCAGTCCGGTGCCTTTTCTGTATGGGCAGTTTCAGCAGCCTGGGCTCAGTAGGTACAATTGAAAAAAAGTTCCGTGAGTCCACTGCCTACTAAGACCCCAGAAGGGGTTTTAAGCTTTTCCTCCAGTGCCCAAACAATAGTCCCTGAGATTCTTACTCTAGTGTTGTTGTCCTGTGAGCTGTTCTCCCTTCTCCCTCAGGACTGTGCCCTGTGGGGGATATCTGGGTCTTCAGTTAGCTGAACCAGCCCTTTTCCTGTTGAGGATGGTGCTCCTAGCCTGCAGGAGTGGTAAGCATGCTCCGACTCTCCTTTCGCAGATCTGCTTGGCTGATCTCACAGGGTGCTCTGTTCAAATTCTCCACAATGCATACACAAATCCCAGCTTTTGCTGGTCTGTCTCCCCAGGGCAAGCCAGGAAGATGGACACCCTTTCAGAAATAAAAAATGCACAATGCAACAAACAGGCAGAGAACGCACCCTGTGAGGTCTTGCCTCCCCTGGCCCTAGAACCAAGCAGGAGGGGTCATAAGGTCAGCCTTATGCAGGTCTCCTACACAGCTGGTCTCAGTAAAGTTCAGGCAGCTCCTTGCGTGCTATGGCAGCTCCCCTCAGAGCAGGTAAAAAATCTCCTATTCACCCCACCAGCAGCTCTGGCGGCTAGAGTCCTGATCTGCCCCACTGGCAGCTCCAGCCCCTCTGGCCACAGGAGGGCTCTCTTCCCCTTCCCCACACTACACAGTTCAAGTGCTTTCTGGGGTTCTACACAATGCCCTACAGGAAAGCAGAAGGTCCCTTTAGGTTGCTGCTGAGTGAAGCCCTCTGGCCTCTTTCTTTTTTGGAAGTCACACCCTATGGGACAGCCTTTCCTGGGGTCAGTACCTGAGGTGAAACTCTCCTGCCCCGGCTGTCACCATTAGGAGCCTTGTTTCACTGGGAAGGTGCAGTCCCCTCCACAGAGGCACACTGTTCCCCTGAGTCCCTCTGCCTGCCGTGCATGGGCTCTCCTTCCCTTCTCCTGGGCTCCTGGTTTAAGATCCTAGCTTTTGGATGCCAGTCCATACTCCCAAGAGGAGGAAGCTCTGCAGCCTCTAACCTTCGGGTCTCGCAGCCGAGCACTGGCATTAGGGAGGGACTCCCCCTTTCTACGACCCTCCCTCTTACCCGACTCTATTGTGTTTCTGCAGTGCTCCTTACTCAAAATATGTCCACTCAGGTATATTTCTCTTGTTTTTTCAAGCTGGCTATGCAGTATTTTATCTGTAAATACAGTTCCATGGCTGGAAGCAAGTGCACTCTGCTTCTTGTCACAGTGCTGCCATCTTCCCTCCAAAAGCATATTTTATTAGTAGTAGTATTTTTTAATCCTCACCCAAGGATATTTTTTCCATTGTTTTTCAGGGAGAGTGGAATTTACAGAGAAAGAGATGGAGAAACATCAATGTGAGAGAGACAGATTGATTGGTTGCCTCCTTCATGCCCGAATGGGGCCAGGGATCAAGCCTTCAACCGAGGTATGTCCCCTTGTCTGGAATCAAACCCAGGGCCCTTCAGTCCATGGACTGACACTCTAACCACTGAGCAAACCTGGCTAGGGCTAAAAGCATATTTTTTATAAAAATATTCACTGTCCTAATGGTCACCTTTGATTTCATTCTTGGTTCTTTTTGTTGCTGTTGTTGTTAATCCTCACCCAAGGGTATCCTTTCCATTTTCTATTGCTTTTCAGAGAGGGAGTGGAAGGGAGGGAAGGACAGGGAGTGAAAGAGAGAAAGAGAGAGAGAGAGAGAGAGAGAAGCATCGATGTGGGAGAGACACATCGATTGGTTTGTTTGCCTCTTCCACATGCCCTGACCAGGGATGGAGAGTGAACCCAAAACCCAGGTACGTGCCCTAGACTGGGAATTGAATCTTCAACCTTTTGGTGCTTGGCCGACACTCTAGCCACTAAGCCACACCAGACAAGGCTCATTCTTTGTTCTTCAGACAATTCAGAAAAGCAACATTTGGAGGACAATCCAACCATCAGTGGCAAAGCCTGAACTGTATTTGTCCACAACTGAGAAACAGTTGACCCTGTTGGGAACTGCATTTTCCCTAGCAAATAGCTCTCTCTGGGTTGTCTGGGACCTGAGCTATAGGATCAAAAACAGTTGGAGCAGTGCATCAGAAGGCATGCACCCACTTCCACACTAGACCTACCTCAACACACATTCATTCCATAAACACCTAGTGGGGTCTGAGTCTCATGTACGTTGTCTTGTGTACTGTGTCCTGTATGGAGAGAAGAAGGAGACAACTGGACCAGAACCCTAGAGAAGGGCACTTAGATCATAGGACTGTAATTGCCAGGTGAACTGACAGATCCACCAGGGCAAGGACTGAGCACCATTTATCTTGCAATGACTTTGTTGTAGGTGGCGGGAATGGCACTGGGTGTTAGTCTGGTGGGGTCACACCAGACTTGGGTTCAGCAACCTTGGTACTTGGGTTTTGGCTAGGAAAGAATTCAGAGCCAAGACCCAAACTACAAGAGGACATTTGTTTGGTAAAATTACAGAGGTGGAAGAAGTAATTCCTAGAAGAAATGGTCTGAGGAAACAAGTTATAGAGGCAATGGAAAGGCCCTAAGAGCTTGGGACTGTGGAGGCTAATGGTAATGTGCCTGGGAGGGGGGAGGAAGGGAAAGGGAAAAAGAAAGGGAAAGGCATGGGCACTTTCCTGGGGATGGAGAGTGCTGAGTCCTCCATCCTAAGGGTTTTAAGTGTGGAGATTTTAGGGGAGTTCCCAGGGGAAGATCTTATTGTAACATTCAGCAGCTTTCTGGTTGGTACCAGGGTAGGGGTCATTATCCAGTGCAGCTGGTCCTGAGGTCAGCTGTGGCTGGTTTTGTTGCTTTTCTGGGCCTGAGGCTGAAATACAACTGAAGCCTAAATGTTACTCTAGGGAGGAAAGGTCAGGGGGTCCAAACCTTATGACCAGTGATATGCTAGGAGAGGAAAGGCCACCCTGGGGGCAAGGCTCCACCCTACAATTGTCCTTTGCTAGCATCCAGGGCTTTCCATTGTGATGACCTGTACCTGTGTTTGGAGAGTGAGGCTGCAAGGGGTGTTTCGGAGGTGAGATCCCCAGCGTAAGCCAACATCGAGAGAGCGATTCCACCTTTATTGTGTACAGTGCTGGTTATATAGACTATAATAAGCAGTGTGAGAATGTCACATGCACAGTTGCATTCTGCTGAATCATCATCACATAAGGCCACCCTCATGCGCACGCACAGGATGGTTGGGTTCTTGGAGGGGACACTGAGACCTACAAGCCCCTCCCTGACACACCTGACACTCCACCCCCTAGATCTTGAGGGACCATCCTTTAGACCACAGGGCAGTGCCCTGGGCACAGAGACCACAGCAATAATAAAGGGTACAGCAAGATATGACTAAAAAAACAGTGAGGAGGGCTCTAGACATCAGGCCTATCTCTATACTCGTCCACTGGGGCACAAGGCCCTCAGTTTTTCCTTTTAGGGGCTATTGTACTGCTTGATCATCCCCATGGCCCACAGCCAACAAGGAACATGCAATCTCCAGTCAACTGCTTAGCCCATTCCTGGGTTTTCTGCCCTACAAAAGGCATACCCCGGTCACTGTAAATGACCTGTGACATCCCATATTGGGCCGCCAACCATTCTAGTGCACATGTATGCTCCTTATCCATCCAGGTGACTGGGCAAGCAAAACCCATTCCTGTGGCCATGTTAATGGCCATTAGGAGATATTAAGCCTGTGGCTGCAGGCAATGGGCCAACGTAATCCACCTGCCAGGTATGTAACGGGAACTCACCCGGCTCAACGTGGCCTGCACACCATAGCACTCCACGTCTGTACGGGCGATATTCTGCACACCAGGGACATTGGCGTAAGACAGCCCTGGCTTCAGCCACTGTCAAGCAGAGGCCCCACCTTTTTGCCACCATTTCCATGGTATGCACCCCATTTGATCAAGGTTGGGGTTTGGGCTACCCCTGTTCTGGGTTGGACCGTCCAGGGTCCAGGTCCACAGCCAACCCTCTATCCGGAAAGTGGTCTGGAGCTGGAAAGTCTGTTGGCCTGTAATGGCCTCAATTACAATCAGGGCTGCATACACAGCAGACAATTGCTTCTCAATCAAAGAATAGTGGAATTCTGCCCCTCCCTTTCCACAGTTGGGACCAAAAGCCAATGTGAACCTTCCGGGACCCATGCCATTGCCACAGTTCCCAACCGAAGCCTACATCGTCCACATGCACTGCCAGTAGAAAGGGCAGTGTAAGGTAGACTACCCATAAGGTCTGGGGTTGGGCCACTGCCTGCCCAGTGGCCACACAGGCCTGCTCAATTTCTGGGGTCCAATCCCAGGTTTACCCTTTCCAGACTAACTGGTTCAGGGGCTTTGCCAGTTGAGCCATGTGGGGTATAAAGGTTTGCCAGAACCCTAACAGGCCTAGATAAGTTTGTAACTGTTTCACTCTCTCCGAACAGGGAAATGCCTGGAGATTATCAATAATGTCATTGGGCATAACTTCTATCTTACTCAACCAGACAACACCCAAGAATTTGATAGATAATCCAGGCCCTTGCACTTTGTCCTTGTTGACTGCCCACCCCTAGCCCACCAGGGCTTCTCAGTGGTTAATGGCACTATGTTCCAAATGGAACACATGCACAGTAGGGAATTTGAGCCAGGTGGCCAAGTCCTGTGCCACCAGCCTGTGACATAACATAGGGCTATGCAAATAGCCCCATGGTAAAACCACAAAGGTCTATTGCTGACCCTCACAGGTAAAGGCAAATCGTTCTTGACTCTCCGGAGCAATGTCAATGGAGAAAAAGGCATTGGCCAAGTCCACAACATAGTGGTAAGTTCCAAGTTCATGTGACAATATATCCACAAGATCAGTAATGTACGGGACCGCTGCATGCAAAAGAGGCATCACTTTGTTCAATTCCCGATAATCAACAGTCATCCGCCAGGAGCTATGGGGCTTGCGGACTGGCCAAATGGGTTGATGAAATGGACCGTGGGTGGAGCGAATAATGCCGGCTTCTTCAAGCTTCAAGATAGTCTGTCCTAGCTCCTCGTGCCTACTAGGCAGCCAGTACTATTTCACATTAACCACTCGCGTGGCTTGGGGTAAGACCAAGGGAGCATGATGCAGATGCCCCCAGATGCAGGGGAAGATGGCACCAACGACTCCACACTGTGCAAGCACCGTTTGGTCGCACTCAAGCGCTCCTCCAGCTCCTCTTCCTTGCGCTGCAACTGCTGGACTTGCACCTGCAACTCCTGGTTCTCCCGACTAGCATGTAGGAGAACAGACAAAAACAACCATACCACCCCGCCCGCAGCTTCCCTACGGCCAGTAGGGACGTTAGCTTCCAGGAGCTCCAGAGCCTTCGGGACCTTCTTGGGTAGGGGTGACACAGTATCCCAATCTCCCAGGGATGCCCACGTCAGTAGGTGCCACCACCAGGTACCACAAGGAGGTAGGGGACCACATGTCCTCCACTTGGGGGTCATTCTCAGTAGGAGCGGAGGGAAACCCACCTCATTCTGCCAACTATGCCAAGTGTTGGGGGAGGGAAGCTGCAAGGGGTGTTTTAGAGGTGAGATCCCCAGTGTAAAGAAGGCCCGTGGAACGGACATCGAGAGAATGATTCCACCTTTATTGTGTACAGTGCTGGTTTTATAAACTATAACAAGCAGTGCGCTAATGTCCCATGTGCAGTTGCATTCTGCTGAATCATCTTTACATAAGGCCACCCTCATGTGCACCCGCAAGATGGTTGGGGTCATGGACGGGACATCGAGACCTACAAGCCCCTCCCTGACACACCTGACAACCTGGCCCACCAGCCTTGCTCTGCTCATGTATGTCTAACTACCTATCACAACTTCTCTTCTACAAGGTCCAGCCCAAGGCCTGACACAAAGTGTTTGCTTTGCCTGGCTGGTGTGGTTCAGCAGTCGAGCATCAACCTATGACCCTGGAGATTGTGGTTTGATTCCTGGTCAGGGCATATGCCCGGGTTGCAAGCTCAATCCCCAGTAGGGGGCATGCAAAAGACAGCCAATCAATGGCTCTCCTCAATCCTGTTTCTATCTCTCTCTCTACCTCTTCCTTCTGCTCTCTGAAATCAATAAAGATATATTTTAAAACAAAACAAAACAACACAAAAAAACAAAGTGTTTGCTTCATGAAATATTGGGTAAATAGCTCTGCATTTCCAAATCCAAACCTACACAGGTACCATGGAAGGACTCACAGCCTAGGAGCACAAGGGACTCTGCTCTCTGCTCTTCTTCAGCTGCAAGAGGACTTGTGAAATTCTGGAAAAATCCCCGAGCCTCACTGGTCCTCAGTTTCCTCTTCTGTACAGTTAGGGAGTTGCACTAGATACTAGATGATCTCCAGCACCTTTCTCACACTAACATCCACTGTAGCACAAGCCCCTCAGTGTTCCCTGGGTGCCTGGAAGAGGGCACACTGTAATATGCCTAGTGAACATTTGCTGAAGGAATGAATGGATGAAGAGTGAAAAGGCTCTGGTTCTATGGTCTTGCAGTGAAGTGGAAAATGTATATTTGTATTCATGAACACATCTCCTTTGTGAATCTTTTTAAATGATACTGGACAACTTTTTAAGTGTGAGGTGACTCTCAGTTTAGCCTGGCTTGAGACATTTCAAGGAAAAGCCTTTAAAAAAAAAATCATGATTTGTCTGTATTATCATCTCAACTTTCCATTTACTTTTGGATATATTTGTACCTGGTTTGCATGATTCACTGGTTATCAGAGAAAAGGAAAAATCAGATAAAATGATAAAGGTAAGGAACTGTAAACGTAAACTATAAATGGTACAAGACAGCTCAAAGAACAAAATGATAATGATAATGATGATAATAATAATAATAATGCTACTTTGCATTTTGTTCCTTGACGATTCACAAGGTATTGGCATGTCTACAATCTAACCTGAACCTCACAAAGGTCTTACTAGATATTTGTGCATGTTTTGGAAAAGCTGAAACCCAGAGAAAGCAATTGTTTTGCCCAAGGACACCAGGCCATCTAGACAGAATTGAGACTCCTGCCTCCCAGTCTTTTGAACAAGCCTCACTGCCAGTTGTTTTCAGTGGGCAAACAAACAAGGAGAGAGTGGATCCACAGAGGGCATTTCCTGTGTCAATGACCATCCAGGATTCTTCTGTCTGCCGAAAGCCACAGAGAGAAGAGCAGCAAAGATCAAAGGGCCTGAGGGCAATTGCTGAAGTCATCAGATGAGTGACCTTCCAGGACCTCATCCCAGTGTTTCCCAAAGCAAGCTCCCCAAACTCAGCCCCTCCTTCCTATGTACCCCAGAGAGTGGCACCACCATCCCTCCAGCATCCTGCCTGGTTCCCCTCTCTCCCCCATCTTCCACATCCATGATGTCCCCCAATCCTATCTATTTTGTTTCCTGAATGTCTCCCAAATATAGCTGCTTCTCCCCACCTTCCTCTACTGAGCCATGATCATCTCTCCCCTGAACAATTGGTCTCCCAGCTTGGCCTTCTCATATTATCTTCTCTCAACACCAGCAACCCAAAGGGTCTTTTATAAATATACATTCCTTTCTTGTCACTGCTTGGTTTAAAATCCTTTCATGACTCTCCATAACCTTGAAATAAAGCCACAGAAAGACCCTTTAAGATCCAGTTCCAGCCAGGTTCCCGTGGTGCCACAAATGCACTGCAGGACTCTAGTGCATACCCGCATCCCCAACCTCACACAGAAATCCTGTTATGCACCTTGGCATTGCTCACACTATTCCCAAAAGCCAGAAAAACCTGGGTTCCAGTTGGTTCTGTACCTGCCTGGCTCCTCTACCAGACATGGAAAGCCCCAGGGTCAGAACTGTCTGCCATAACCTCTAGACTACATACTACCCTGCAAAGGGTTTGGTCCCTAATAAGATCTCAGAGTAAAATTTGAACTCGATCAAGTTGGCTTGATGGTGTTGAAAGATGAGGGCCAACATCATTTAGTAATAAATGCAGCAACCTAAAATCTATTTTTAGAAAAGGGTGAGGAGAGAAAGATCCACAGTGGCCTTGCTGCTGCTGTTGTTGCTGCTACTGCTGTGGTGGTGGCCTCTTGGAAACTCCTCCCGCTAGCTAGCTTCCTGCCTTTAATCTTAAGAGCTGGATGATGATAATGATGATGATGAGCTGGGAGTCACACAGAAATCCATCTTAGGGAACACTTGATTGGGGATCTAGAGAGAAGAGAGTATTAAATTATGCTGTGTATAACCCTTACTCTTCTAGATCTTGCCATGATCTTGCTTATGATTATGTGATGAGCTTAGCATATGTCATTAGTTAATTTAAGTATTTGTGATGGGTTTCCAAATCACCTCTTAGCATACTAGAATGTTAACACTCTATAAATCATAGAAATTTACAGGTAAAAGTATCATTAGCATTTAGTGTGAACTTTTCCTTTTCTATATGGAAAACTGAACCCTAGAGAAGACCAGGAGCCGGCTCAAGGTCAGGGGCAGAGCTAGGTCTGGAGCCAAAGGACTCTGCCTCTCTAGCCTGAGCTTTGCCCACAGCACAACACTGCCTCGTTATCCCACCAAAATGGGGACTGGAAAGCTTCCAATGCTTTAGCAATGGAAGTGGGTGTGTTTCTACTACATCAGGGAAAAAGGAGGCACATAACTCACTGGGAAAGGAAATGAATATAGATGGCAAGATAGTTCATTTAAGGCTGAGAGAAGTGTGTGACCTCCCACCACCTTACCTGTTCCATACTCCAGCAAATCCACTCCTTATGGCGGCATCACTCCTGTTGTCCTGAGTGTGTGAACTGACCTTTGGATTATACCATCCCATGACCTCTCCAAAAGAGTGGGGTTGGGGAGAGAGATTCCTCAGGCTCTGCTGATGGGGTCTTGCTTTCCCCAAGCTTCTTGATCAACTTGTGGCCAGATGAGTACCCCAGCAACAGAACTCCCTTTCCAGAAACTCAGAATGCTACAGCAGCTTCACAGAATGAGAATTTGAGCAGGACAGAATATAAGTCAATCATGGCAAAGGTACATTCTTTTTTTTTTTTTTAATCCTCATCCAAGGACATTTTAACTATTACTTTTCTGAGAGAGTGGATGGGAGACAGAGAGGGAAGGAGAGAGAGAGAGAGAGAGAGAGAGAGAGAGAGAGAGAGAGAGAGAGAAATATCAATGTGAGAGAGACATGCCAATTGGTTGCCTCCTGCTGAGCCCCGACCGGGGCCAGGGATCAAGCCTGCAACCAAGGTACGTGCCCTTGGCCAGAATCAAACCCAGAACCCTTCAGTCCACTGAGCCAAACCGGTCAGGGCAAGATACATTCTTACAAGAAAGCATCCTAGTGGGGATATGCCCTCGTGAGCACAGTTGTACTGAAAGTGTGTGGTGGTCAAGAGCACGAGCACAGAGGTCAAGAGAACAAGATTTGGAGTCAGGACTACCTGACTTCAAGCCTCAACTCCATATATACTATCCTAGTCCTTTGAGCTGGTTGTTGAATCTCTCCATGCCTCAGTTTCCTCATGGGTAAAATGGGTCTGATAATACCCACCTCACAAGGTAGTTGTGAAGGTTGCAGGGGATAAAGTACAGACTGCACTTAGCCAGGGTCTGGACATATAGAAAGCATTCAATAAATGTGATTGTACTGTAAAGGGAGAATTATGAGAGATCTTTAATACTATTTCATTATACTTTTGGACACTAAGCAAGAATTACTTTTCTGACCAAAAAAATAGAATATCAGGGAGAAAAACGATCCTTGCAACAAAATATTTTTCAAACAGCTCCTCAAAGTTACTGCTGTGAGGCCCTGCAGGCATTTTCCTCCTTGTCAGAGAGTAGACAGATGCTTCCAGATCACAGAGCAAAAGAAAGAGCCCAAAGTAGGAGATGGGTTCCAGGACTGTAATCCTAACTTGTGCCCTGGGGTCAGCACTGGTGCTTCTCTTTACATTGCCTGGGGGCTATGCATGGCACACAGTGTCTTCTGGGCAGCAAGGTCAACCAAAGTAAAACTAACTCATAATTCTTATTAGACTTTTATAGAAAGAAAAACATCACAGGTCAGGGAGGGGCTCACAAACCTACACTTTCATGATGAAAGAATAAAGTTTGGGTTCCGTATTCCTGGATTGAATGTAAAAACCATGCTGTACTTTTAGATTGTTTAAGGGATGGGAATGTAGAGAAAGCTTCTATGATGGAAATTGGTGATGGGGAGCAGTAAATCCTAGAATATTATTGTTGGAAAGGCCTATGTTAGACTACAAATTGGTCTCCATAGATATCCACATCCTAATCACCAGAACCTTTGAATGTTAACTTGTTTGGCAAAAAAACGGTCTATGCAGATGCAGATGTGATAAAGTTTAGGATATTGAGATGGGGAGGTTGTTCTGGATTATCTAGATGGGCCCTAATGCAATCACATGTACCCATATAAAAGAGAGGCAGAGGGAGATTAGACACACAGAGGAGAAGGTGATGTGAAGACAGAACAGATAGCCCGGCCAGCATGGCTCAGTGGTTGAGCATTGACCTAAGATCCAGGAGAGATCACGGTTTGATTCCCAGCCTGGGAACATGTCTGGGTTGCAGGCTCTATCCCCAGTAGGGGCCCTGCAGGAGGCAGCCGATCAATGTCTCTCTCATCACTGATGTTTCTATCCTTCTCTCTCCCTCTCCTTTCCTCTCTCTGAAATCAATAAAGATATATATACATTTAAAAAAAAAATCAGATAGAGATTTTAAGATGCAGGTCTTGAAGATTAGAATGACTTGGCCATAAGCCATGGAATGCCAGCAACCACCAGAGGCTGGAATAGGCAGGAATAAATTTTCTCCTAGAGCACCTTGATTTCAGCCCAGTGATGTTGATTTTGGACTTCTGGCCTTCAGTACCAGAACAGAATAAATTTCTGTTGTTTTAAAACACTCAATTCATGGTCATTTTTTATGGCAGCCACAGGAAACTAACACAGGGCTCTTAGGGTTCATCTAGTCCAATGGTTCCCACACATTTTTAGCAGCAAAATCAATGACTTTTCAAATGAAAAGTCATATGCTGCAGCTTATCGAGACAACAGATGAAAGTAGAGGAGCAATAGTTGAAAAGGGGGATTGGATCCCCATCTTCTAAGTCTCTCCCTATCTTCATGGTGGCTCCTGACACATCTCTGAGAACATTCCACCAACAGACTGTGAAAACACGCATCTAGTTCCAACCACATCACTATACAGATAGATAAACTGAAGCTTTGTGGGGTTGTGTGATTGGCTGAAGAGCTTCTTTTGGCCTGTAGGCAAGGAATATTTGTGAGGAGGAAGCAAGGCAAGTTACCTTTGCTTGTTCTCTCCTATTCCCTTTCCTGGCTGGACTAAATCCCTGTCTCCAAAGCAAATATTTAAGAATACATTGGAGCCCAGCTGGTAAGGCTCAGCGGTTGAGCATCAACCTATGATCCAAGAGATCACAGTTCAATTCCCTGTCAGGGCACATGCCTGGGTTTTGGGCTCAATCCCCAGCGGGGGGCGTGCAAGAGGCAGCTGATTGATGACTCTCTCATCATTGATGTTTCTATCTCTCTCTCTCCCTCTCCCTTCCTCTCTCTGAAATCAATATATATATATATATATAATTTTATTTAATTTTTTTTAAAAAGAATACATTGGAGTATCTAGAAGAATTTTGTTTTTATCACCAGTTTCTATTTTAAATAAGGACTGACAACTCTGTCAAATGTGGCAAGGCTCAAAGGAAACATTTGTTCATGAAGACCACAGGCATTGAGCAGGCTATTACAGCATCTTAGGAGATGAAAAACCACTGCTTGATTCCTCACTTGTGTTTGGAAATGTAGTCTCCCAGGTATGCTTATAACGGTAGGAATAAGGAGGTGTACAGGAATAAATTGCAAAATTAAGAAGCTGTTGGTGAACCCCAAAATATGAATCCTCAAGTGGATCAAAGAGAGCTCAGACAAGAACATAGCTGAATGCGACAATCAGATTTTTCTTGTTAGATTCAAAAATATTGAAGGTCAAGTCTGCTAAAAAGGCCTTTGTTGGGGATATAGAAAAGGTTACAATAAAATATTACTCCCCCTTTTCCCTCTGGTACTAACAGACAAAACATTAAAAGTCAAGTTCTCTTTCCTCCCCAAGCATAGCCAAGAGGGATGGCATTTTCAAAGGGAATTTTAGAAAGAACTAAAATGAGCCCAATGGAAAAGAAGCAAACAATATCCAACTCCCTTCTCTGGGGATTAAAATGACTGACGATTTACCAAACTGATTTGGAATTCACCATGATTTATATAACTGTTTCCAGGGCTACTGGCCTCGTTTTATTTTGCACTCCTGCTACTTGATCAATGATATTGGGAGAGTTATTGTATCTGGAAAAGGGGAGGCAAGGTATGTTCCAAGAATGAACAAAACCATGGGAAATCTGAACCAAGACCAATGGCTATAAGCAAACAACATCAGCTGCCCACTCAAGGCTACTAGGAGGGGACATTCAGTACAGCAAATGGAAAATGACTGTCAAGCAACAGAAAATGGTATCTTCATGGCTTTTTGTGTTCCTTGGTGTTGCTAAGGTGGGTATCCTTCCTCCACTCTGAAGATCACATGGTTTCTCCCTTCCCAAAGGGAAGGGCAAGATGGGAAGGAAAAGATAAAGCTCACTGGTTTCCACCAGCCACCACTGCAGCTAATGGGACTATATTTTTATGCAAAGCACACTAGGGCACTTCCAGAGTAAGATAGCCTTCACTGGAAAAAAACCCATCTGGGACTTTTTCTTTTACTTCATTTATTTTGGCCTTCAGGTAATGACACTCCTCAATTCATGACATTACCATCACAGTGTGTGAGGTCCCTCTCTGGCTGGATCAGTCCATCGATCCCATCCTCATAATTCCTGTTTTCCACTCCGATTCCCCTCCCCTCAGCAGCAACCACTTGAGTGTGTGCTCTGGCAAATGTGTAGGGTAGAGTGTGTATGTGTGTTTTCAATGAACACAAGTGGTATTGTGCTGGAGAACTTGTTTAGTTTCTTCCTGGGTGTTTTTCCACTCAGACCTATGTGTATTTCCTGTTCATGTTGCTGTGTGTTCCTGAGTCGGTTGTTTGTAACCACTCGGTTATTTCCCGTTTTCCCCAATGGTGGACAGCTGAGTTGCCTCAGATCCTCTGTTAGCACAAGAAATGCATGATGAACTCCTTGTGTGGGTCCCTGTAGCAGGCTGAATAATGGCGCAAAAGATATCAGATCTTAATGTCTGGAATATATGCGTGTTACCTTGTATGGAAAAAGAGACTTTTCAACCTGGCTGGTGTTGTTCAGTGGTTGAGTGTCAATCCATGCTCAACCAGGAGGTCGCCAGTTTGATTCCTGGTCAGGGCATATGCCTAGGTTGCATGCTCGATTCCCAGCAGGGAGCATGCAAGAAGCAGCCAATCGATACTGAAGTTTTTCTCTCATCGATGTTTCTCTCTCTCCCTCTCCCTTCCTCTCTCTCTAAAAAATCATTAAAAAAATATTTTAAAAAAGAGAGTTTGCAGATGTAATTATGCTAAGGATCTTGAGATGGGGAGATTACCCTGGATTATCAGGGTTGGCCTGAAACGCAATCACATGTTATATGAGTTTCCTGGGGCTGCTATAGCCACAAACTGGGTTGCTTTAAACAATAAAAATATACTCTTTCATGGTTCTGGAGGCCAGAAGCTCGAAATCAAGCTACCAGCAGGGCACACTCCCTCCAAAGGCCCTAGGAGAGAATCCTTCCTCACCTCTTCCAGCTTCTGGTGTCCCTGGCATTTCTTAACTGTGGCTGCATCGCTTCAATCTCTGTCTCCATCCTCACATAATCTTCTCCCCTGTGTCTCCATGTATCCTTTTCTCCTTGTATAAGGGCACCAGTCATTGGATTAAGGGTCTCTCCTAATACAATATGACTGTATTTCCTAATAAGGTCACTTTCTGAGATTCTTGGGGAACATGAATTTTGTGGAGACACTATTCAAACAGCACACATAATATATGATTTTAAAAAGGAGGCAAGGGAGATTGCACACATATACACATGTGTACACACACACGTGACATGAAAGGCAATGCAAAGATAGAACAAAGAAATGAAGAAGCTGTCCTTGAAGATTTGAGTGATACAACCATAGGCCAAGGAACACATGGAGCCATCATAAACTGGGAGAGGTAAAGAAGGATCCTCTCCTAGAGCCTTTGGAAGTTATGGGCCCTGCTGACAGTCTGATTCAGCCTAGTGATATTGATTTTGGATTTTTGGCTTCCAGAACTATGAGAGAATAAATTCATGTTGTTTTAAACTACCAAGTTCATGGTAATTTGTTACAGCAGCCACAGGAAACTAGTAGCCCCTTTGTAGGGCCGCAGGATAATTTCTTGGGGATATATCCAAGAGAGGAGTTGTTAGGCCATTGTGGATATGTGCACTTAATCTGCCTAGATGTTGCTAGGAAGCTTTCCAAAGCAGCTGTATTAGTCTAGCTGGATTCCCACCAGTACACACAATGGTTCCTCACTCTCATTATCTTAGCCAATATGTGGCATCATATAGCTGCTTTTTGCCAATCCGACATGTGTGTATCTTAACTCATTGTTTTAATTTGTACTTCTTTGATTACTAACGAATCTGAGCATCTCTTCACAGACTTACTTGCTAGCCTTTTGGATTCCTCCTTCTGGGAATTGCCTATTCATATGCTTTGCTCATTTTCCTGTTGGGTCTTATTCTTGTTGGTTTGCAAAATTTTCTTGTATATTTTCTCCATTAATCCCTTGACAGTTTTAACAGTAAAATATCTTCTCCCCATCTGTTGCCTGTCTGTTAACTATCTGTGGTGTCCTTCATGGAAATAAATCCTTAATTTTGCTATAATCAAATCTATCTAAAGCAAGGCTGCCAACAGGGGGGTGGACTGGTCAGGGACTATTGTGCAAACAGAGTAAGTGCTCTGTGTGTGTCAATCGAATGTTAACCCCCAGAGATCAGTGAATTGCCCACTGTTTGGGATGAACTGTTACCCTCCCTGTTCCTTCCACTAATACAAACTGTCAATCACTGTGGTTGTCACAAATCAGCACATATCAGAATCTCCCAGAGGGCTTGTTCAAAGCCAGATTCTTTAAAAAAAAAAAAATTATTGATTGATTGGAGAGAGAGATTTGTTGTTCCACTTATTTGTGCATTCACTGATTGATTCTTGTATGTGCCCTGATCAGGGATCAAACCTGCAACCTTGGCATATCGGGCCGATGCTTTAACCAACTGAGCGACCCATCTAGGGCAAAGCTTGATTTCTGGGCCCACCCCCAGAGTTTCTGAGTCAGAGTTGAGGGGCAAATATTTGCATTTCTGATAAGCTCACAGGTGAGTTTGACACTGCTGACCCAGGGACTATACAGGGAAAGCCAGTTTGTGGATTCAGAGGCCACACCATCTTGCAGTTGGCCAAACAACAATAGCAAGTTTAAATAGTGGTTTATAATTGGCTGAGTGACAGTACTTAAAGGAACCCCAGGATACACCAGGCCAAAGTATTTCACAGAGGAGGAAAATGAGACCCAAAGTGGGTAAGTGACTTGATCACAGTCACACTGATGGCCAAGTCCAGACTGCCTGCTCAGCGCTCTTTTCATTTCTTCGCATATACATATCCCAAAAGAACTCTCCTAGGACATACGCATGCCTTTCCACAGTGTGGGGTCTTGCTTGCAAATGGTCAAGGTGATTCATGGCAGCTACCCTGTAGTCTTTCCAACCAGCATCAACAGCATCATTGCTGGTCCAGCAGAAGGAAGCCAGGAAGTACCTAGAAAGCATCCATGTGATACAGCAGCTCTGCAGTCATCCATTTCTTCCTTTTTTGGGCACTCCAGAGCAATACTCAGGCCACAGGGTGTATGTAGGAGGGGAATGGGGGTGGTGGGCAGAGAGGTATAAACAGGGCCCTACTCACCTCTCCCACCCCACGGCTGACACCAGGCTTCCTGAAGTTGAAACAGGCAACTCCTCTTTGCCCCTACCTCCCCTCACCACATTCTCCCCTCCCCTTTTCCCCCTAAGAAAAGCTGAAGACGCAGGCCCAGCCTCCTCCTCCACCTGGGGAATGACAGGAGTAGAGAAGGAAAATGAAGGAAAGGAAAGATAAATGGAGGGATGAGGGGAGAGGGGAGGTTGGGGAGGAGAATTGTAGAGGAGAAGGAGGTGGAAGGAGGGAGAGAGGAGAATGGGAGATGAAGGGAAGGGAAGGGAAGGGAAGGGAAGGGAAGGGAAGGGAAGGGAAGGGAAGGGAAGGGAAGGGAAGGGAAGGGAAGGGAAGGGAAGGGAAGGGAAGGGAAGGGAAGGGAAGGGAAGGGAAGGGAAGGGAAGGGAAGGGAAGGGAAGGGAAGGGAAGGGAAGGGAAGGGAAGGGAAGGGAAGGGAAGGGAGAGGAACAGGTGGGAGAAGAGCCAAGAGGAGAGGAAACGGGAGGGAAAATGAGGAGGGAGGAGCAAGGAAAGGGAGGGGAAAAAGATGATGGGGTGAGAAAAGGAAATAGCTTCCATGAGGGAATGGTCAGAGGTCCCTTATCCCAGTGAGACTACCCTGGGGTACCAGCAGAGAGACAGCCTGATGTGGGAGAAGGGCCTTGGTGTCCCAGCCACAGCAAGCACTAAGAGGCTGACTCAGCCTTGCCTGTGAGTAGATGGGAAAGGCTTTGGAAAGGGTGACATGCTTTCTAAAAATGAAGCAGCACAGTAGGATGGTCTTAACATACTTGCCACCCTACTTCACTTCACAGCTCACCTCTCCATCCTTGCTCCCCACCTTACTTTGCATTCTCAGTCTTACTCTCAGTTCTGGAAGTCTGTCCTTCCCAGGGCCCAGCAAAAAGTCAACCATGCTGACAGGGCTTTCAGAGACTTTGGTGCCTTGGGATTCCTGCACCGTACCAATTCATCCTTCTCCCACTAACTGTGCACTGGATGTCAGTTTGCACCAGGCCCTACTGAGTGAGGTCAAGCCTGGGCTCTGCCAGCTGGGCTCAGGACTTGGTGCTCAGCTTGGTCAAAGGGCCCCTGCATGACTTTACCTTCACTTTGGTCCTTAAATCAAGTGGTGGGGAGCAGCCTAGGGAAAAGAGGACAGGAGGACACGGCCCCGAGTCACCCTCAAACTATTTGGCCTGCCAGCCTCTTGTTCCTGAGCCCCCCTGGCTGCCCATAGACGCAGCAGCTGCCACCACCAGCTGTCCCTGAGCCCTGCTGTTCCCCAGGAACCTCACAGGTTTCATGAAAATGGACTCCTGGGGACCTGTGAAGAGGATCTCCCCTGCCTTTACTTTTCATCCAACCCAACACATTTATTGAGCCCCTGTCTTTTGGGCTTTCTCCCCCACAGAGACAGGGCCTGTCATTTCAGTGATGGGGATGGTTCTAGCACTGCCCCAGCTTTGCCGAGTTTCCCCAAATCATGTCTTCTCTGGCTCCCTTAAAGCTGTTTCAGCCAGATTTCCTGCCAGCTGGCTCCAGACAGTTCCTTTTCCAACAAACTGTCAGGCCAGCAAGGCCTCTAGGCCCTCAACACTTGCTCCAAACTCCCAACAATAATGGAAGGCACTGCCAGCATGGGAGCCAATTCAAATTACATCATGCAAGTCCCAAGGCCCTGACCAAAGTCCTCCCTGAACCTCATTTCTCCCTCCCTCCACCACAACCATGACCAACCCTTCCAAGCCCAGTGGCTATGTTTCCAAGTCCTCAATCTCCTACCACACCTCTAGCCCCTGCCCACCTTCCCCCCACTCCACACTCCCCACCCCCATGCCCACATTAGTTCCTAAGAAGCCCCCTAACCAGTTCTCCCCAGCCTTAGGGCACTGTCACCATCCTGCTAGCATGACCACTGGCTGTATCCTGAAATTTAGACTCTCAGGCTCCTAGGACACTGTGCTGCCTGGGTTTTCCTCCTCTCTTCCTTGCTGCTCCTCCTGGTTCCATTCAGCTTGTTTCTCCTTAACCCGAACCCTTACAAGTCCACATCCAAATGGCATGGGTGGGCAAGGATGTGGAGAAATTGGACCCCTCATTTACTGCTAATGGGAATGTAAAATAGTCTGTCACTGTTAAAGTCTTGCAGTTCCCCAACAAGTTAAATATGAGTTACCATATGACCCAGCAATTCCGCTCCCAGGTATAGACCCAAAGAACAGCAGTAACAGTGTAAGAAATGCAAAAGCTCAGGCCCATCCCAGACTTACTGACTCAGAAACTCTAGGCTGGGTTCCAGGAATCTGTGTTGTAACAAGCCCTCCAAGGGCTGCTAATGGGCCCTCAAGCTTGCCAACCACAGAGCTTGTTTGTGTCTGCTTCCCACTCCGAAGAGCAAGCAGGGATTACCGCTACCTGGTCGCCCTGGTCAGAGGACAGACCTGTCCTCAATGCCCCTGCAAGAGCCTCCTAACTAGTATCTGCCTCCAGTCTTATCCTGTTTCCTATCTGCTCAACCCTTCTCTCACCTACTCATAGGACAGTAAGAGCCTCTAAAGAAAATGCAAATTTGATCTGCTTACTCCTGCTCACACTTTTTATTGCCCCACTTAGGCCACAGGATCCAATCTCAATCCAAGCTCCTTACTCTTACCCTTACACTCTACTCCCCATCCCCACATTCAGCAACTACCCCTTGGGTTCTTTGAGCCCGTTTAAGAAGAACTGCCCCATGTCTTATTCCTTCAGTCTTTCCTTAAACTCTAGCCTCACACAGCACTTTGCACATTTCTCAGAGGCACAGATTTCTACCTGCCAACTTCCATTGCCTGGCTGAGAGGAAGAAAGTGAAGGGAAGAGGTCAAGGTTACCCAGTAGGTTGATGTCAGGTTGAACAGTGATGTTGAGCAGTGCCAGAGCACTGTGATTCAGCAGATATAACAGGTAGGGTCAGTGGAGTCACAGCTGAGGTGGCCTTTGTGACCAGGAGATTTCCATATGGGGGAATTGAGCAAATAAGTAAATATGTTGAAGATATTAAGGACAATTTATTTATTTATTTATTTATTATTTATTATTTATTTATTTTGCTATTAGAAGCAAGAAGTGCAAATATGGCATGGTAGAGTGTAAGAATAAACTCTGGGTCATTGGTTTTGAATGGCAGGAATTGGTGTCGATCATAATTTTAGATATATAGACACAGATATGTGTACTTGTGTGCATATGTGCATGTGATTATACACACATATATTCCCTTGCTCTGTCCACTGAGAGGACGTAGAAGCAATGACATCCAAGTAGCAACAAGCACACCTAGTCTCCAGACCTTGGTTTCTTTCTTTTTTTAAAATCCTCATCCAAGGATATTTTTTTCATTGCTTTTCAGAGAGAGTGAAAGAGAGAGAGAGAGGGAAACATGGATGTGAGAGACATCGACTGGTTGCCTCCCACATGTGTCCTGACCAGGGCCAGAGCTTGCAACCAAGGTACATGCCTTAGGTCAGAATTGAACCCCTGGACCCTTTAGTCCGAAGGCCATGCTCTAACCACATCTTGTTCACTAAATGAACTAGGATTCCTTGGTAAAATAGTTAATTTTCTGGGACAGTGAAGTTGACAGATGACTCTTGAACATCTTGTACTTCCAAGAGGGAAAGGATGTGCTCAGAGAATGATAAAGACATGCTGAAAGGACTCAGAAGCCAGTTTGAATGAACTCCCAGTGATCAAGTCTGGGACAATATGAATATCAAAATAAAAGAAATGACAGTAATGAATGATATATAATTTGTTGAATAGACTAAGAATTCAACTGAGTCTTTGTGGGTTGAACGGAATAATGGCTCCCAAAGATGTCTGTGTCTTAATTCCCAGAGACTTTGGATATCTCATCTTACATGGAAACAGAAACTTAGCAGATGTAATTAAGTTAAGGATCTTGAGACGGGAAAATTATCCTGGACAATTTGGGTGAGCCCAATGTAGTGACAAGAGTCCTTATAAAAGGGAGGGAGGAGTGTCAGAATCAGAGAAGGAGATGTGAGGATTGAAGCAGAGGTTGGAGTGATGCAGCCATAAGACAAGGAATGTGTGTGGGCATCTCTAGAGACTGGAAAAGGCAAGGATATGGATTCTCCCCTAGAGCTTCTAGAAAGAATGCAGCCATACTGACACTTTGACTTTAGTTCAGTGAAACTCATTTTGGACATCTGGCCCCAGAACTGTAAGATACTAAACGTGTTGTTTTAAGTCACTAGTCTGTGTCTATTGATTATAGCAGCTATGGGAAACTTGTATACCCCATCTCCTCCACTGTGGACAGTGTGGGGCTCTCCAAGGCCTGAACTATCCTGCTCACATCCACATCCCTTGCAGGGCTTCCTCACCTGAACCCTGATCCTTAGTAGGTACTCAGGAAATATTTGTTTGAATTCACTCAGCCAGGAGAGGCAGTGTAGGCTAGAGGAGCATGACAAATGTGTGAGGCCTCCTAAAGGACCCGCTGAAGGAATCAGGGTACCTATGGATGCTTACATCTCATTCTATTTGCCCGAGATTGGTCACATTTCCAGCTGCAGGGATGGTATGTGTGCTTGAGGGGGTGGCATGAGGTCATTTTAATTTCTGGGAAAGAAGTCCCAGATCCAAGCACTTTGCCCAAGAAACATCTGAGGCCTTTCATACCCCTATTTCCACCTGTGCAGGTGCCAGGTGGGCCCTAGAAATAAGCTGTAAGCCTGCATGGTCTCAGAGCTCCCCATCCTGTGAACCAGAGATACTCACACAGTGCCAGAGCTGGAAGGCCTCCACAGAACAAGTGGTTCCCCTCCCCAGTCCCAACTATGATACTTTACAGGAGGGAAACGCCGACCCCTGGGAAAGGCTTCCCTTAGGTAATTGAACTTTCATGTCCCAGGGCCAGGAAGGAGGAAAGGGGCGGGGGGCATTCTCTACTTCTGAGTGCATCATAATATGGGGGGGAGGGCATTGCAGGGTTTAAAAGGAATATTTGGTGATGGAAATGTTCTAAAAAGTGTTTGTGGTGATGGGTGCCAAACCCTACAAATTTCCTAAAAATCACTGAATTGTACATCTACAAATTATAGTATCTATATTGAACTTCAATAAATCTGTAAAAAAACAAAACAAAAACAAAGACACCCATAAAGAAACTTATATATTTTTAAAAATTTACCCATATTGTTAAAAGTATTACAGATGTCCCCTTTGTACCCCCCTCTATTGATCCCCTTCACCCTGCATCTACCCCATCCGAAGTCCCTCCCCACACCATTGTCAGCGTCTGTCAGTTATGCATTTATACATATAAGTTCTTTAATTAATCTCTCCCCACCCATTCCCCCACCCCTCCTTCCCTCTGAGATTCTTCAGTCTGTTCCATTCTTCTATGTCTCTGGATTAATTTTGTTCATCAGTTTATTTTGTTCTTTAGATTCCACATATGAGTGAGATCATGTTGTACTTGTCTATCTCTGACTGGCTTATTTTGCTTAACGTAATACTCTCCAGTTCCATCCATGCTGTCTCAAAGGGTAAGAGATCTTTCTTCTTTACAGCGACATAGTATTCCATGCTGTAAATGACCCACAGCTTTTTTAGCCACTCATCTATTGATGGGCACTTGGGCTGTTTCCAGCTCTTAGGTATTGTAAATTGTGCTGCTATGAACACAGGGGTACACAAGTTCCTTGTGATTGGTGTTTCAGGTCTCTTAGGATATATTCCTAAAAGTGAGAGCTCAGGAACAATTAAATATTTAATTTTTTGAGGAAACTCCATACTGTTTTCCTTAGTGGCTGCACCAGTCTGCATTCCCACCAACACTGTACTAGGGTTTCCTCTTCTCCACATCCTCACCAGCACTTGTCATTGGTAGCCATTCTGACAGGTGTGAGATGATATCTCATTGTTGTTTTAATTTGCATCTCTCTGATGATTAGTGATGTTGAGCATTTTTTCATATGTCTCTTGGTCATCTGTATGTCCTCTTTGGAGAAGTATCTATTAGGTACTTAGCCCATTTTTTAATTGGATTGTTTGTCTTCCTTTTGTTAAGCTGTATGAGTTCATTATATATTTTTAATATTAAGCTTTTATCAGACTTGTCATGGGCAAGTATGTTCTCCCATACAGTGGGTTCCCTTTTTGTTTTGTTGATGGTTTCTTTTGCTGTGCAGAAGCTTTTTATTTTAATGCTGTGCTATTTGTTTATTTTCTCCTTTGTTTCCCTTGCCCTAGGAGATGTATCAGCAAACATATTGTTACGAGAGATGTCTGAGATTTTGCTGCCTATGATTTCTTCTAGGATTTTTATGGTTTCACATCTTACATTTAAGTCTTTTATCCATTTTGAGTTTATTTTTGTGTATAGTGTAAGTTGGTGGTCTAGTTTCATTTTTTTTTTCATGTACCTGTCCAATTTTTCCAACACCATTTATTGAAGAGACTGTGTTTACTCCATTGTATGCTCTTCCTTCCTTTGTCAAATATTAACTGACCATAATGGTTTGGGTTGATTTCTGGGTTTTCTGTTCTGTTCCTTTCATCTATATGTCTGCTCTTGTGCCAGTACCAAGCTGTTTTGATTACAGTGGCTTTGTGGTATAACTTGATATCTGGTATTGTGATCCCTCCAGCCTTGTTCTGCTTTCTCAAGATTTCTGTGGCTAATCGGGGTCTTTTTTGTTTGCATATGAATTTTTGAAGTGTTTGTTCTGATCTGTGAAATATCCTGTTGGTATTTTAATAGGGATTGTATTGAATTTATAGATTGCTTTGGGTAATATGAACATTTTAATGATGTTAATTCTTCCAGGCCATGAACAAGGTATATTCTTCCACTTGTTTATATCTTCCTCTATCTTTTTTTCAATGTCCTATAGTTTTCTGAGTCCAGGACTTTTATCTCCTTGGTTAAGTTTATTCTTAAGTATCTTAATTTTTTGTTGCAATGGTAAATGGAATTGTTTTTCTAGTTTCTCTTTCTGAGAGTTCATTACTGGTGTTTAAAAATGCCATCAACTTCTGGGTGTGAATTTTGTATCCTGCTGCCTTGCTGAATTCATTTATTGAATCTAGTAGTTTTTTGGTGGAGTCTTTAGGATTCTCTATGTACAATATCATGTCATCTGCAAATAATAGCAGTTTTACTTCCTCCTTTCCAATTTGGATGTCTTTGATTTTTTTCTTCTGGTCTGATTGCTGTGGCTAGGACTTCCAATATTATGTTGAATAAGAGTGGTGAAAGTGGACACCTCTCTCTTGTTCCTGTTCTTAAGGAAAATGCTTTTAGTTTTTGCCTATTGAGTATGATGTTGTAGGTTTGTCATATATGGCCTTTATTATATTGAGGTATGACCCCTCTATTCTCACTTTGCTGAGAGTTTTTATCAAAAATAGGTATTGAATTTTGTTGAATGCTTTTTCTGCATCTATTGATGTTATCATTGCTTTTTTGTCTTTCAAATTGTTTAAGTAGTGTATCACATTTATTGATTTGTGAATATTCTGCTGTTTTGGGATGGAATGTCCTGTAAATATCAATTAAATCCATCTGATTTAGTGTGTCCTTTAGGTTCACTGTTTCCTTGTTGATTTTTTGTCTGTAAGCCTTCCAGTGAACTCAGTGGGGTGTTAAAGTCCCCTACTATGATTGTATTGCTGTTGATCTTTCCCTTAAAGTCCTCCAGAAGATTTTTTTATAAATTTAGGTGCTCCAATATTGAGTGCATATATGTTTATCTTGGTTATTTCCACTTGTTAGATAAATTCCTTTACTATTATGTAGTGACTTTTTTGTTTCTCTTTGTGGTCTTCAGTTTGAAGTTTATTTTATCAGATATGATACCCCAGCTTTTTTCTTTTTTTTTAATTTCCATTTGCATGGAAAAGTTTTTTTTGCATCCTTTTCATCTCATCCTGTGAGAGTCTTTTGTTCTGAAGTGGGTCTCTTGTAGACAGCATACATTTTGGTCATGTATTCTTATTCACTCAGCTAGCCTTTGTTTTTTGATTGGGGCTTTTAATCCATTTACAATTAAGGTTATTATTGATAGGTACTAACTATTGCAATTTTAATTCTTTTTTTTAAATTTTGTGATTCTTAAGAGAAATTTTTTATATATGTCTTTACTGATTTCAGAGAGGGAAAAATAGAAACATCAATGATGAGACCTTCATTGTCTGACTGCTTCCTGCCCATTCTCCCCCTCACCCCTGGGGATGGAGCCCGAAAAGTGGGCATGAGTCCTGACCAGAAACCAAACCACAATTTTCTGGATCAAGGGCCGATTCTCAACTGCTGAGCCACACCGACCAACTTTAATTTTTTTTGCCTATGTTTCACTCTCTCAATTTCAACTTCTTATTATAGCAGTCCCTTTAACATTTCTTGCAGTACTGGTTTGGTGGTGATAAACTTCTTTACCTTTTTTCTTTTTTATGCGGGGGGGCGTCTGGGAATCTCTTCATTTCACCATCTATTTTGAATGATTGCTTTGCTGGATAGGGCATTCTTGGTTTCGGATCCTTGTTTTGTATTACCTTGAATACAGGTTCTCTAACCCTTGAATACTTTCAACCTCCTCTGGCACTCTTATGATGTGACAGTTGTTATGTTTCATGTTGTCCCACAGCTCCCTTAAACTGTCCTGTTTTTTAATTGTTTTTTCTTTTTGATTCTCTGACTTTTTCTACCCTGTCTTTCAGATCACTGATCCAATCCTCAGCCTCCTCTAATCTGTTGTTTATTCCTCCAATATATTTTTTATTTTTACTATGTCATTCTTGATTTCCTTCAAAGTTTCCCTACCTTTTCTCATTATCCTTATAATCAGTATTCTGAACTCTGTATCTGATAGATTGCTTATCTCCATTTCATTTATCTCTTCATGGGGAGAATTCTCTTGTTTTTACATTTGGGCTTTTTTTTAAAGTCTCTGCATTTTGGCTGCCTATTTGGGCTTGTTTCTATGTATTAGGTAGATATGCTAAGTCTCTCAGTCTTTTTGGATGGCCTCTGGTACAGGCCAGTGTCAGACACTGCCTGTGATTGTCCTTCAGTACCTTGTTTGGAGCTATCAACAACCCATGACTTGTGGTTCACTCTGCTGGGGCTGGGTGTGTTTGGACAGGACCAAGATGTACACCAAAGTCTGCTTTTTCCAGGCCCGGGTCTAGAAGCAGATCAGGCAAAGACTCAAAGCACTCTGAGGTCTGCCTCTGCCTGTAGGATGATTAATCTGATTCTCTTAAAGAGCCTCAGGCTGTAGACCTCAGCAAATAGTAAACTCCACAGGGTGGGGCAAGAGGTTTCCCAATGGGTGTGGCAATTGCTTCCTCCCTAGGCAAAAGCTGACTGGCTGGCAAAGGTCTGCCTGAGAAAGATGTCCTCTGCAATATGGGAGAATGAGCCAGCACAAGAATCCAGATGACTGCCCTCTGAGCTCTATCTCCAGAGCCCACAATGCTGGATTCTCCTCACATAGCTCTAGTCCATTCTGCCCTCCCTCTGCCAGAGCCCAAAGCTAGTTGCTGCACATAAAACTTTATCCATTGACCCTTTAAGAGGGTGCCTGCATTTCCAGGTCTCTCTCCCTATCAGACAGAAATCTGGTTGCTTTTCACAGCCAAATGTTATTTGGGCAACTTTCTCAGTTCTGGTACTCTGGCCTGGGAACCCACTTTGGGGTTTGTGCCCCAGAGTTCTCAGTGGGAACCCCCCATAGCTGAGATATTCCTCTGGAATTCAGCTGTTACCTGTGGGAGTCCAGTCAGCCTTCCTGCACCTCCGCACTTCCTCTGAGTCTCCATGTGGTCTTCAGTTTATGTCCTTGGTCATGAGGGTGCTCTCCACCCTATCTTCAGTTGATTATTCAGGATGGTTTCTCAATATTTTAGTTGTAATTCCAGTTTGGTCCTGGGAGAGTGTCAGTGTAGCTTCTACTTGATCTGCTGCCATCTTGGAATCAAGAAACCTCTATTTTCCCAGCACAAACCATTGAAACAAATACTTGCATTAATATTTTTGTCCATTGAAGAGTGGGTTTAAAAAGACTGGGCCCTTAGCAGCCTTCCAAGGCATCCCTGGGGCAAACACTGTGGTAGATCCCACCAGATATCATCTGCCTACAGCTTCCCCTTCTCCGCCCTTAAGTACCTAACTTAAGTAGGGAAGGAGATTAGGTACAAACAGAAGTATCAGGACTGCCATTGATATCTGGGGTGACAGAGATCAGTGTAGCCAGAAGGAATGGACCAAGTATAAGGGACTCCAGCTTGTGTAGAAGAACCAGCATGAGACAGAATACCAGGACTTGGAGCCCAGTCCTCAATCCCAAGCAAGAATAGAGAGTGCCAGCCACCACAGCAGCCTCCTTCAGCCAGCTACCTTGAGGGATGTGCAGCTGGGCCTCCCCCTGCTGCTTTCCCTCTATCCTTCCTTCAACTCCATCAATTTCCTTATATTTACAGATTTTTTAGACAGTTTTCCTTCCCTTGATGCCAAGCTGATTTGAATTAATTTTTCAAGCATGATCTAGTGACTTACTATATGAAATGCCTCCCAGATAGTTCTCATTGCCACATACACACAGTGAATTTGGTTAGTCATCTGCAAACAATGAGGTGCACAGCCCAAAGTTGCAGCACTCAGAGCTAGAGACAACAGATCCCATAATGATGCTGATGCAAGCTAGGCACAGACAGACCAACAGCATGTGCTCTTCTGTCTTTTGGGTGTTTTGGGTTGTGTGTTTTGTTTTGGTTTTTTTTGAAATTTAAAGAGATAGGTTAGCTAACGAAAGGTCTGACCAATGATTGTCTTTATTAAAAAAAAAAAAAAAAAAAAAAATCCCAGCAGACTCCCAGATATCAGTGCAGTAAGTCAAAGCAACACTGACTCTCTCCCAGGACCAAACTGGAATTGCAACTAAAATGGATTAAATGCTCCAATCAAAGACATAGAGTAGCTGAATCAATAAGAAAACATGACACATATATATGTTGTCTACAAGAGACCCACCTCATAACAAAACACCCACACAGGAAGAGAGTGAAGGGATGGGAAACAAAATTTCAGTGCAAATGGAAATGAAAAAAAAATAAAATAAAAACAAAAAAACACCTAGGTAGTGGTACTCATATCTTACAAACAGACTTCAAAATGAAGGCCATAACAAAAGACAAGAAAGGTCACTAAATAATGCTAAAAGGATTTATCCAGTAAGAGGATATAACCTTGGTAAACAAATATGCACTCAATATAGGAGCACCTAAATGTATAAAAAAAACCACAAAACTTCTAGATTACTTTAAGGGAGATATGGAAAGCAATACAATCATAGCATTATACTTTTAAAAAAAAATCTATATTTCTGTTGATCTCAGAGAGAGGAAGGGAGAGGGAGAGGGAGAGAGAGAAACATCAGTGATGAGAGAGTCATTGATTGGCTGCCTCCTGCACACCCCAGACTGGGGGTTGAGCTTCAACCCAGGCATGTGCCTTGACCAGGAATCAAACTGTCATCTCCTGGATTCCTAGGTTGGCACTCAATGGCTGAGCCATGCCGGCCAGACCACAGTATTGTACTTCAACAGCCTACTGACTTCATTGGATAGATCTTCTGGACAAAAATTCAACAAGGAAATTAGTGTGACTCTAAATGACACACTAGAGCAGATGGATTTAATTGACATTTACAGAACATTTCATCCCAAAGCTGCAGAATATATATTCTTCTCAAGTGCACATGGGTCATTCTCAAATATAAACCACATGTTATGACACAGTACAAGTCTCTATAATTTCAAGAAGATTGAAATATATCAAGCATCTTCTTGGATCACAATGGCATGAAATTAGAAATCAACTACAGTAAAAACACTCAAAAACATTCAAACACATGGAGGTTAAACAGCATGTTATTAAACAATGAATAAATTACCAAAGAGATAAAAAAATAAATCAAAAAATTCTTGGAAACAAATGAAAATGAACATACAGCAACCCCAAAACTGTGGGACACAGCAAAAAAAGTCCTTAAAAGGAAGTTCATAGTACTACAGACCTACTTCAAAAAGCAAGAAAAAATTTTAATAAACTATCTGATCCTACAACTTAAAGACTTAGAAAGAGAACAACAAGAAAGACCCAAAGTAAGTAGAAGGAAGGAAATAATAAAGATAAGAGTGGTAATAAATGACACAGAGACTAAAAAAACAATACAGATGATCAATAAAACCAAGAGTTAGTTCTTTGAAAAGATAAACAAGACTGAGGAACCTTTAGACAGACTTATCAAGAAACAAAGAAAGAGGACACTAATAAACAAAATCTGAAATGAAAGTGGGGAAGTAACAACTGACACAACAGAAACACAAAGGATGGTAAGCAAATACTATGAACAACTATACGCCAACAAGCTGGACAATGTGGAAGAAATGGCCAAGTTCCTAGAAAACTAGTCTTCCAAAACTGAATCAGAAAGATTCAGAACACCTGAATAGGCTGTTAATAACTGATGAGATTGAAGCAGTGATCAAAGAACTCCCAGTACACATGAACCCTGGTCCCAACAGCTTCACAGGTAAGTTTTACCAAACATTCAAAGAAGAACTAACACCAATCCTCTTCAAATTATTCCAAAATATACAAGAGGAAAGAACACTTCCAAGCTCTTTTTACGAGGCAAGCATTATCTTACTTCCAAAACCAGATAAAGATGCTATAAAGAAAGAGAATTACAGACCAATATCCCTGATCAAAATAGATGCTAAAATCCTCAACAAAATATTAGCCATCTGGATCCAGCAATATATTAAAAAGATCATACACCATGAGCAAGTGGGATTTATTCCAGGGACACAACCCTTGTACAATATTTGCAAATCAATAAACGTGATACATCACATAAATTGAAAGAAAAAATCAAGTGATCACATCAATAGATGCAGAAAAAGCATTCGACAAAATTTAATACCCATTTTTGATAAAAACTCTCAGAAAAGTGGGAATAGAGGGATTATACCTCAATATAATAAAGGTCATATATGACAAACCTACAGCCAACATCATACTCAGTGGGCAAAAACTAAAAGCATTTCCCCTAAGAACAGGAACAAGGCAAGGATGTCTGGCTTCACTGCTTTTATTCAACATAGTACTGTAAGTCCTAGCCACAGCAATCCAACAAGAAGAAAACATAAAAGGCATCCAAATTGGAAAGGAGGAAGAAAAACTGTCATTATTTGCAAATGATATCCTAAAGATGCAACCAAAAAAGTACTTGATTTAATAAATGAATTCAGCAGGATACAAAATTAACACCCAGAAATCGATGGCATTTTTATACACCAATAATGAATTCTTAGAAAGAGAAACTAAAAAACAAAAAATCTTATATACCATTGCAACAAAAAAATTAAGATACTTAAGAATAAACTTAACCAAGGAGGTAAAAGATCTGTACTCAGAAAACTACAGGGAATTGAAAAAAGAGATAAAGGAAGATATAAACAAGTGGAAGAATATACTGTGTTCATGGATTGGTAGAATTAGCATCATTAAAATGTCCATATTACCCAAAGCAATCTATAAATTCAATGCAATGCTTATTAATTAAATTAACAATGGCATATTTCACAGATCTAGAACAAATACTCTAAAAATATATATGTAACCAAAAAAGACCCTGAATAGTGGCAGCAATCTGGAGAGAGAAGAACAAGGCTGAAGGGATCACAATACCAGATATCAAGTTATACTACAAAGCCATTGTAAACAAAACAGCCTGGTACTGGCACAAGAACAGGCATATAGATCAATGGAACAGAACAGAGAACCCAAAAATTGACACAAGCCATTATGGTTAGTTAATATTTGACAAAGGAGGCAAGAGCATACAATGGAGTAAACACAGTCTCTTCAATAAATGGTGTTGGGAAAAATTGGACAGGTACATGAAAAAAAAAAAAATGAAACTAGACCACCAAGTTACATCATAAACAAGAATAAACTCAAAATGGATAAAAGGCTTAAATGTAAGATGTGAAACCATAAAAATCCTAGAAGAAACCATAGGCAGCAAAATTTCAGACATCTCTCAAAGCAATATGTTTGCTGATACATCTCCTAGGGCAAGGGGGAAAAAAGAGAACATAAACAAATGGGACTACATCAAACTAAAAAGCTCCTTCACAGCAAAAGAAACCATCAACAAAATGAAAAAGGAGCCTACTTTATGGGAGAACATATTTGGCAATGATACATCTGGTAAGGGCTTAATTTCCAACATATATAAAGTACTCATACAACTTAACAAAAGAAAGACGATGAAGTGGACATACAAGTGGCCAAGAGACATAGCAAAAAATGCTCAGTCACTAATCATCAGAGAGATGCAAATTAAAATGACAATGAGATATCACCTCACATCTGACAGAATGGCTACCATCAACAAATCATCAAATGACAAGTGCTGGTGAGGATGTGGAGAAAAGGGAACCTTAACACCCTGCTAATGGGAATGCGGACTGGTGCACTCACTATGGAAAACAATATGAAGACTCCTCAAAAAATTAAATATGGACCTCCCATTTGTCCCAGTGATCCCACTTCTAAGAATATATCCTAAGAAGCTGGGTACACCAATCAGAAAGAATATATGCACCCCTGTGTTCATACCAGGGCAATTTATAGTAGCTAAGATCTGGAAACAGCCCAAGTGCCCATCAGTAGATGAGTGGATAAAAAAGCTGTGGTACACTTTCACCATGGAATACTATGCAGCTGTAAAAAAGAAGGACCTCTTATCCTTTGAAATAGCATGGAGGGACCTAGAGAGTATTACGCTAAGTAAAATAAACTAGAGATAGGCAAGTATCACATTATCTCACTCATATGTGGAATATAAAGAACAAAATAAACTGATGAACAAAACTGATCCAGAGACATAGAAGCATGGAACAGACTGACGAATCTCAGTGGGAAGGCAGGGGTGGGTCGTTGGGTGGGTGGGACGAGATTAACCAAAGAACTTATATGCATGTATAGCATGACCTATGGACACAGACTATAGTGTGTTGAAGGCCTGCTGCATGGGGGTGAGGGCTGGGTTGAAGGGGTCAATGGGTAAAAAAAAAGAGGACATCTGTAATACTCTCATCAATAAAGATAAATTTATTTATTTATTTATTTATTTATTTTTAATCCTTACCAAAGGATATCCTTTCCATTGCTTTTTGGAAAGAGTGGAAGGGAGAGAGCGAGAGAGAAACATTGATGTGAGAGAGACACATCAATTGATTGCCTCCAGCAGCCTGGGATCAAGCCTGCAACCCAGGCACGTGCCCTTGGCCAGAATCTAACCAGGACCCTTCCGTCCGTGGGCTGACACTCTAACTACTGAGCCAAACTGGCTAGGGCAAAGATAAATTAATAGAAAAACAGCTTTATTGACATATAAGTCACATACTATACAACTCACCTGTATAAGGTTACAATTAAATGATTTTTTGTCTATTCACAAGGTTGTTCAACCATCACCACATTGAATTTTAGAACATTTCTGTCACCTCAGAAAGAACCCTGCACTCTTTAGGTATTGTCCCTCTTCCTCTCCATCCTGCCAGCCCGAGCCAACTACTCATCTATTTTCTGTCTTTATAGATTTCCTTAGTCTGAACTTTCGTATGAATGAAATATGTGGACTTTAATGGTCAGCTTTTCTAAAGGAAAATTTCCCAGGGGCTAAAGAACAGATTCTGGGGTTATGGAGAGTAAGGTGGCCAAAATGGAAAGAAGCCATAACTCCAACATTGGGGTGTGAAAGGGATCGCCCTCCTCCATTCAGTGTGGACCAATCTTAGTCTCTCCCCAAGCGGAAGTTCCCAGTACCCACAGAAACTTACCCTTCCTTGAACCTTCATTTACCTCTCTCTTCTCCCTCCCACCCTGATGGCCTTCCTTAGGGCTGCTGCCCCAAAAGGAGAGGAGAAGGAGCCTGGAGTTTGCTCTGTTTTGTTCATACCCCAGGAGAAGGGGTGCACATGCACATGTGCTCACGCACAACTTCCTCCTCCTTAAAGAGTTCCTTTCCTGAAGGGACCAGCCATTATGTTAATTTATTGCTAGCTTTCTCCCTTCTCCTCTCCAGAGTCAATTGGCCTTTCTCCAGTTCAGGAGAGTAGCACCAAGGATGTTGGCAGCCTCCCCACAATAGTCACCTGACTTACTGGGTAACCTATAAAACCCAAGTTTCTCAAAGTTGGAGGCTTAGACCCCTGTATGCCACACAAACCCAGTCAAGGACTCATCCAAACTCTGCTTGCACACCTCCAGTGACTCTCTCTTCACTACTTACCAAGGCAGCTCATTGCCTCTGGTTAAAGCCCTGTAGAAAATTCTCCCCAACATCTTCCTATGGTTCATTTTTTAATGCTCAGATCTCATGGAGAAAGTCAATTCCTTTCTTCTTTATAGACCTAAAGAGATTTGAAGACAGGTACCAGCTCTTGTTGAATCTTATCTTGTTCAGGGTGAGAAAAACAACCACCACCACAACCCTAATTAGAACAACTGCCTACATTTAAGTTATCCCTGCAAGCCTCAAAACAGCCCTAGGAGGCTGTGATCAGACTCACTTTACCAATAAGGAAACTGAGGCACAGAGAAGTTCTGCAAACAGCCAAAGAATGTCCAGCTAGGAAGGATGAGATTTCACACTTGAATCCAAGTTCCCTTGACTCTAAAGCCCATGCTCTTGACCCACCACACATGTTCAGTGCTGCTCATGCAATTTATTTTTATTGAGCTAGAATTCATATACCAAGACATGTCCCTTTTAAAGATTTTGTATTGGTTTTTGGAGAGAGAGAAAGGGAGGGGAGAGAGAGAGAGAAACATCGATTGGCTGCCTCCTGCACACTCCCTACCGGGGATCGAACAGCAACCTGGACATGTGCTCTGACCAGGGATTGCACTGGCAACCCCTCTGTGCAATGTCCAGCCAACTGAACCACATTGGCCAGAGCTCACATGTCCCTTTTATTTTTATTTTAAAAAATATGTTTTTATTGATTTTTAGAGAGAAAGGAAGAGAGAGGGAGAGAGAGATAGAAACATAGATGAGAGAGAAACATCATGGATTGGCTGCCTCTTGCAAGCCCCCTACTGGGGATTGAGCCCACAACCCGGGCATGATCTCCTGGTTCATGGTTCATGAACCACACTGGCCAGGCTCACATGTCCCTTTTAAAGTGGACAATTCATTGGTTGTTCGTGTATTCATAGGGTCGTGCAAACATCACCACATATAATTCCAGAACATTTTCATCACACCCAAATGAACTTTCATAACCATTAAGCAGTCACTCACTCCCCATTCCCCCCTCCCCCAGGTACTATCAACCACTAATCTAATTTCTGTCTATTATAAATCTGCCTATTCTGGGCATTGAATATAAATAGAATCATATAATATGTGGCCTTTTGTGACTGGCTTCTTTCATTTAGCATGATATTTTCACAATTCATCTATGTTGTAGCATGAGTCAGTATTCCTTTTGATGGCTAATATTTCATTGACTGGCTACACCACTATTTATCCATTCATCTGTTGGATGGATCTTTAGGTCATTTCCACCTTTTGGCTATTGTGAATAGTGCTGTAATGAACATTTGGGTACAAAATACTTGTTTGAACACCAGTTTTCAATTCTTTTAGAATTCTACTCAAAGAAATAAAATTACTGTGTCATACGTTAATTCTATGTTTAATTATTTTTGAGAAAGTGCCAACCTGTTTTCCACCATGGCTGCACCATTTTGCATTCCCATCAGCAATATAGAAGGGATCCAATCTGTCAATTTCTTGATAGTGTCCTTAGAAGCACAAAGGTTTTAAATTTGTTTGAGTCTAATTTATCTACTTTTTCTTTGGTTACTTGTACTTTAGGTGTTATATCTAAGAAACCATTGCCTAATCAAAGGTCAGACAGATTAACAACTATGTTTTCTTCTAAAACTTTTATAGTTTAAACTCTTATATTTAGGTCTTTTATCCATTTTGAGTTAATTTTTGTGTATACTGAGAAATAGGAGTCCAAATTCACTCTTTTGCATGTGAATATTCAGTTTCCTCAGCACCATTTGTTGAAAAGACTATTTCCCCCTGAATGAATTGTTATGGCACAATTGTAGAAAATCAATTGTTCATAAATATGAGTTTATTCCTGAGCTCTCAGTTCTATTTTATTGATCTATTTTCGATTCTTATGCCAGTACCATACCCATGCAATTTTTTATTCAGGGCTATCGAAATGGTATAATGGCAAAGAAGTATCTTCACTAGGATGTATCCTTGCCAGGATATATTTTTTGAAATACAAATGTTTTTAATTTTTATTAAGTCCAATTTCTCTATTTTTCCTTTGTTAGCTTTTGCTTTTGGTGTCATGTCCAGAAAATCATCGCCAAGGTCATGACGATTTACCTCTATGTTTTCTTCTAAGGATTTTATGCTTTTATAGTTGCAGCTCTCATATTTAAGCCTTTGATTCATTTTGAGTTAATGGCAAAAGTGATATTTAAGCCTTTGACCCATGGACACAAACAATAGTGTGGTGAGGGCTGGGAGGAGAGGTGCAAGGGGGAGGGGATCAATGGGAGAAAAAGGGAGATATTTGTAATACTTTCAACAATAAAGGTTTTTTTTTTTTTTTTAATGACGGGTTTGATTTATATTCTGTCTTGCTCAAAAATTCATTTGCTAAGGCTGCCTTTTCATTTTTAGTTTCTGAAGGTGAAGTGCAGTCAGTGCTCATTCTGCTATAACTTGATCAAGGGGTTTTGGGGAAAAAAAGCAAGACTATCTGCAGGGTATGAAGAGCCTCTCGCCCCATCCTCACCCTTTGGAGGGAAGAGCTGAGCACAGGGATTTTTAACCACTTCCCACTCCTAACCCCAAGCCCTTTACAAATGAAGAGATTTGCTCTCGGAGGAGAGGTGGCTGGCTAAAGGTCACACAGCCAACAGGTTCACAGCTGAACTCCAGTTCATGTCTTTTGATTCAAATCCCATGTTATTTCTATTCTGCCATGATGTCTGCCTCCAATGAAACAAATAAGAATCAGAGGGAGGCAGAAGGCCATTGGGGAGAGATGGAAAGAAGATGAATTTACAGCGTATCACTCAATGGGTATCTGTTAGCAGTGACAGATTAGACATAGGAGAATTTCTGGGTCTTTTAGAAAAGCTGGAATAAAGTTTGTTGCAGTGTGGGTAATTCTTAAGAAAAAAAATCCTGCAGAGAAAGCATAAAGGAGTTGAAATGATTTCACCTAATCAAAAGGCCTAAGTAAATCAATGGCTTGTCTGTTTAGAAGCTATTGTACACTTGCCCTTTGAACTAAACAAGAGCAAACAAAATGGGTTTCCGTCATGGTAGGAAAGATTTAAAATAGCTCCAATGAAGAGCTTCTAGGAGTGGAGTTGTTAATTGAGAAGAAACCTTAGTGATGAAACACTCCATCAACTTGGACCCCTTTAGATTGACCCTCATCCTCTGCTGGGGCAAAGATTCAGTCAGCCTTGAGCAGCTAGCATGTGCAAAGCAGTATATACCTGGAACTGAAGGCACCAATCCCTTCCAGCACCATTGGTGGAGAGCCTGAATACAGGGAAGTAGGAAATTTTACCTAATGGCACTTCCAAATGGGAGACTCATCTACAGAAGACACAGAATGACTAGGCTGTAAGATCTCCTTTTCTCTCTCACAGTAGTCCTCTGAGAGACTCTGCATCAAATGCTCTATCTAAAAGGGAACTTCATGGGGACAGACTGTAGTTTTTCATTCTTTTACATGTGGCATTCCAATTTTCCCAGCACCATTTATTGAAGAGGTTTTCTTTTCTCCATTGTATGTTTTTGACTCCTTTGTCAAAAATTATTTGTCCGTATATATCTGGTTTTATTTCTGGGTTCTCAATTCTGTTCCATTGGTTTGTGTGTCTGTATTTCTGCCAATACCATGCTGTTTTGATGATTGTTGCTCTGTATTATAATTTGAAGTCAGGCAGTGTGATACCTCTTACTTTGTTCTTTTTTCTATATGACCCCTATGTTTATTGCGGCATTGTTCACAGTGTCTAAGACATGGAAACAACCAAAGTGTCCTTTGATAGATAGTTAGATAAAAAGATGTGATACATACATACAATGGAATAGTACTCAGCCATAAGAAAAGATGAAATACTGCCATTTGCAACAACATGGATGGGCCATATTATACTAAGTGAAATAAGTCACACAGAAAAAGCTAAGAAACATAAGATGTCACTCATATGTGGGATATAAAACTGAACCTCATAGACACAGACAACAGTACAGTGGTTACCAGAGGGAAGCAGGTGGAGGATAGTAAAGGGTAAAGGAGACCAAATATATGGTGACAGAAGATGATTTGACTTTGAGTGGTGGACACAGAATGCAATATACACATCATGTATCATAGAAATATACACTTGACACGTATATAATCTTACTAACCAATGTCACCCCAATAAACTTAATTTTTACCAAACCTCCACAAACTTAAAAATATAAAATAAAAAGGAACTTCACTGCTGTTGGTTGAATAATTCCCCCACAAAAATCCATTCCTAAGCCCAGAACCAGTGACTAACTTACTTTACATGGCAAAGGGGACTTTGCAGTTAAGGATTTTGGGATGTAGAGATTATTTTGGATTGCCAAGGTGGGTCCAACGTAATCATAATAGTCTTATAACAAGAATGCAGGAAGGTCAGAGTCAGAGAGTGAGACAGTTTGAAAGATGCTGTTTCTGGTTTTGAAGATGGAGGAAGGGGATATGAGTAAAGGAATGCAGGTGGCCTCTAAAAGTGAGAATAGGCAAGGGAACTGATTGTCCTCTAAAGCTTTCAGAAGAAATGCAGCTCTGCCCACACCTTGATTTTTAAACTTCTGATATCAAGAACTATAAGGTAATAAATTTGTGTCATTCGAAATCGTTAAGTTTGTGGTAATGTGCTACAGCAGCAATAGTAAACTAAAACATTCACTAAGCTTCAGGCCAGCCTTAATACTATAGAGTAGAATAGAGTATGGTTAAACACCAATTATCTTCAAAAACTAAGTACAGGTTATTTAACATAGACTTCCTTGTCGCATGTCAACTGAATCCAAGTGATAATTTTAAAATATGGGTGGAGTATGGTCAATTGTATTCCCTTGTGTAAATGGACCATAGCTTCTTTATTCACTCATCTGCTGATGGGCACTTGGGCTGCTTATAGATCTTGGCTATTGTAAATAATGCTGCAATGAATATAGGTGTGCATACATTCTTTCTAATTGGTGTTTCGGGATTCTTAGGATATATTCCCAGAAGTGGGATTGCTGGGCCAAACAGCAGTTCCATTTAAAAAAATTTTTTAGGAAATTTCATACTGTTTTCCACAGTGGCTGCACCAGTCTGCATTCCCACCAATAGTGCATGAGGGTGCCCCCTTCTCCACATCCTCACCAGCTCTTGTTGTTGGTTGGTAGTCATTCTGACAAGGTGAGGTGATATCTCATGGTAGTTTTAAGTTGCATCTTTCTGATCATTAGTGACATTGAGCATCTTTCCATACATCTATTGTCCATCTGTATGTCCTCTTTGGAGAAGTGTCTATTCAGGTTCTTTGTCCATTTTTTAATTGGATTGTTTGTTTATTGTTGAGTTTTATTATAAGTTCTTTATAAATTTTGGATATTAAACCCTTATCAGATGTATCATTGGTGAATACGTTCTCCCATTCAGTGGGCTGTCTTTTCGTTTTGTTGATGGTTTCCTTTGCTGTGCAAAAACTCTTTAGTCTGATATAGTCTCATTTGTTTATTATTTCTTTTGTTTTCTATGTCCAAGGAGATATATCAGAAAAAAATATTGCTACAAGAAATGTCTGAAAAAACACACCTCATAGACACAGGCAATAGTATGGTGATTACCAGAGGGAAAGGAGGTGGGAGGAGGTAGAAGAGGGTAAAGGGGGGATAAATGTGACAGGAGACTTGACTTGGGGTGGTGAACACACAGTACAGTATATAGATGATGTATTATAGAATTGTACATCTGAAGTCTCTTTTGCCATATAAGGTAACATTAACAGGTTCTCATAATTAGGATTCAAATATCTTTGTAAGTCAGCTTTCCACAGGAACGGAGGTGAAAAACGTCTACCTGTGGATTTGAAATTTCCATTGACCAACCCAAACCTTCTCCCTTAAATGGCAATGAGAAAGACTCCATGATCCTCTAAAAGGTTCTCTTTCTGCTGATCTGCGTCACAATGACTCCAATTCCCATGCTCTCAGGTGGAAGGGAAGCAGCCACCTGGTGGATCTAGAGTTGACTGTAGATCCATATTACCTGATTCTTGTTTGTAGGCCACCTGCTTTTCTTTGCTGATGTATCATGGCACTTTCTAGCTTTCATACATGCAATTGAGTCTATTACAGACATAGCAGAGAAGGGCACATCCATTCCCCCAAGAAATGTCCTACTCTCAACACCTAAACTGCTTCCAGGGTCATAGTTGCATGCCAGCCTGTCAACTGGTCTCCCTGATGAACATTCTGTCTCCTCACTGCCCCTCATTGAGTTTTCTAATGCCCATGTCTTCTCACATCACACTGGATAAGTTCTTCAAAGGTTTCCCATCACTGACAGCAAGATCAAGTTTCATGGTCCCCACTTGACTTCAAGGCATTTCATGATCAAACCATATAGATAGGTCAGCCCCAAGTCCACCAACACTTCCTTTAACTACCTGGAACCTTCACATCTGCCTTCATGGACTACTTCCATCTCCCATCAGGATGCAATGTTTGTTTTTTATTGAGATAAAATTCACATAAGATAAAATTTACCATTTTAAAAACTCTAACATGCTACAACATGATGAATCTTGAAAACATTATTCTCAATGATAGAAGCCAGACACAACAAGACAAATATTATATGATTCCATTTACATGAAGAACCTGAAATAGTGAAATTCATAGATATAGAAAATAAGTAAAGATTATCAGAGGCCTGGAGGGGCGTAATAGGGAGTAATTATTTAATGGCTATAGAGTATCAGTTTGGGAAGATGAAAAAGTTCTGGAGGTGGATAGTGGTGGTGGTTGCATAACTATGTGAATGTATTTAAAATTTATTTATTGACTTTAGAGAGATAGAGGAAGGGAGAGAGAGAAACACTGATTTGTTGTTCCAATTATTTATGCATTCATAAGTTGCTTCTTGTATGACCAGAGATGAAACCTTCAACCTTAGTATATCAGGAGGACACTAACTAGCTGAGCTACCTGGCCAGGGCTATGTGAATGTATTTAATGTGATTGAATTATACACTTAGAATGGCTAAAAGGTAAATTTTATGTTATGCATATTTTGTCACAATAAAAATTTTTTTAAAACCACAAAATTTACCATTTTCACCCCTTTAGAGTGTACATAGAGTGGCTTTCAGCACATTTTCAGAGTTGTGAAAACATCATCATTGTCAACTTTAGAATATCTTCACCACTCCAAAAAGAAGCCCCTCACTCAGTAAGCTGTTATTCCTCATCCCCCTAACCCCTGGCAACCATGAATGTGTTTTCTGTCTCTACAGATTTGCCCATTTTGTACATTTAATATAAATAGAATCATACAGTATTTTCCATTTTGTGTCTGGCTTCTTTCACTTAGCATAATGTGTTCAAGGTTCATCCACATTGTGGCATCTATCAGAACTTTATTCTTTTTTTATGGCTGAATACTATTCCATTGTACGGAGATACCACACTTTTGTTTTGTTTTGTTTGTTTGTTTGTTTAAATATATCTTTATTAGTTTCAGAGAGAGGAAGGGAGAGGGAGAGAAAGAGATAGAAACATCAATGATAAGAGAATCACTGATCCGCTGGCTCTTGCATACCCCCCACTGGGGATTGAACCCTTAACCTGGGCCTGTGCCCTGACCAGGAATCGAACTGCAGTCTCCTGGATCATAGGTTGATGCTCAACTGCTGCGCAATGCCGGCCAGGCTGGAGAGATCACATTTTGTTTTTCTGTTCCTCAATTGATGGACTTTTGGATTATTTCCACTTTGACTATTATGAATAATGTTGCTATGAACATTCATGTACATGTCTTTGTGTAGACATATGTTTTTATTTCTCTTGAGTAGATACCTAGGAGTAGAATGGCTGGGTCATATGATAACTCTAGGTTTATCGAGATGCAACTTGCAGTAAAATTCAATGCATCAACTCCGAATCTCTATGCTGATGGAGGATATAAGCAGCCTACAAAACAGAAAACCAAGGCAATTGAAAAATCTCCTTTTTAGCTCATATTTTCCCCTCCTCTCCCCTCACCAAACTGCTACTGGGTCTGTCACTGTGTCAAAATTCACAGTATGAATTTCAGCTACCCTCCTGAGCCATGAAATGACCACCCAAACAGACTTCAGATGTACATAGGAGGTGGTTAACTGGTTGATCTAGAGTTGACTTTGGTTTTCGTCTTTCTAATCATCACTTTAGACTAGAAAATCTTTGCCTTCAAACCTTTTAGGCCAAAACCTAAAATCAGTGTGTAAAAGTGTTGCTCCACAGATGCCTTATGCGGTGAGAATGAGCCCTCATGTAATGCACAAATAACTATTTTGTTATTCACTGTTCCTCAACCTAAATTCATTCAAGTGAATCTTTTTGAAGACATGCCACTTAAAGGTCAGGATAGTTCAACATCAGTTGAATTATTTTCAAGTACAATCTGTGACAATTTCTTCATTTTTACAATATTTGCCTTTGAGACAGGCCTTGAGCTTATGCGTTTAAAGAGGGGAGTGGGATTTAGAGACTTTCGAGCAAGCTAAATGACTTGGGTTGGTTTGTTCTGTTCTGTGCCGATGAATAGCAGTTGATTCATGGACTGCAAATGGAACATTGCACAGGAAAGGCTTGTCATGGGGCACAGCAGAATCAGTCTTGGAACACTCTTTCTTTCTCTCTGACCAGATGACAAGCCCAACTGAAAATAAACACAAATCCTCTAATAAGGCTAATATTGTTTGTACTTCCAAAGAACCCACAAGAAATGGCGCTAAGAGAAGCAGCATCACTTGTAAATTAATGCTTACAAATTTCAAACATTAACTTACTAACATTTAAATCAACAATTATCGCCCCTTCAAATGCTGGACTCTGTTGGAGAGAGTCAAGTTAAACCTGTGTTGTGTCAGTAGCTGGTCCTTCCTGTGGTGTACAAGTGAAAAACCTTGCTGGTGGTTAGAAACCACTCTGCTTGATTTGAACTTGGCAGAAGACTATGGCACAAATGAAAGGCCTCCTTAGAGGACAGGGCAGCAAGAGTGACCCCCAGGGAGCCACTGAGCAGCCACTGTCCAGGAAGCTGCACCACTCACAACTCCACAGGAAGGCAGGAGTCCTGTTTTACATCACTGATGCCTTGCTGTGTGACCTTGGACAAGTGGCTTTCTCTCTTTGGGAGTTAGTTTCTTCACCTTTAAATGAGGAGCTGCTGAACCAGACAATACTGAAAGAAAGAGCTTTCTGTACTCTTGGGCTGAACTAGGAAAGCCTCCCATGTACCTTTCATCACCTATCTGAATGAAGAACTCTGTAAAGGCATGGATCACATTTAAATGTCATAATTTCATTTTTAAGAGATGAAAGGGCACTCAGGGAAATGAAGTTTAGAATTGTGTACTCTGGGAAGGGTGGGCTGGGCCCTAATTCAGCAGCTAAGCCCTGGCCTTGATCTAGATAGTATCCCAGGACTTTTTTCAATATGTTTGCTTTTCCTATTGTTTCATTCATCTGTTTCTAAATACAAAATGACAACTAAAACTCCTGGCAGAAGCTCTCTCACAGCCTCACTCTCAGCTCAGCATCACAGGGCAAGAAAAATCTGTGTCCACTCAACTTGGCCACAGGGGGAGTGTGGCAGAGCTTTAAAGGTGTGTCTCAAATTTGGGCTTAGACTAAACAGACAATCTGCCAAACCCTCTGTTTGCTTTGCTCTAACAGTTTTAGAAACCAGCCCTTCGCTATTGTCTTGGCCTAAACCTGGTAGGGGACATGAGTGTGTCATAAGGTCTCCAAGACAGAAGGGACATCAAAGAAGGACTAGAGAACCAGGCTTAAGCATCTGCAAGAGGCCAGCCATCTTTTCCATCTTGAGGTTGTCCCACCTCTTAGAAAGTTCCATCACCCCATAGCTTGTCCCCCTTATCTTTGCTTCCACAAGTTGAGGCCATTCACAACAGATCAAATGCCCCATGAACTCCCTCCAGGATTCTCCTTCATCACCCTTCTCCCTTTAATCCTTTAAAGTCATCTTTTTCTCTTGCCTAAACACTCTCCAAGATTATTCCTTGTATGAAAATCCTGAGTTCCCTTTGACATCCAATCACTTGTTCCTGGAGCAAGTACAGCTTGTTAATGTCTCTTGAAGAGGTTACTGGTAGCCAGACAGAGTATGCATCCTGGCACTGTGGGATGACCAGGAGACAGTAGGACTGTCACCTCCCTCTTTATATATCAGAACAAGGTCCCTTGAGAGGGTATAGGGGAAAAAAAGTAAAAATATTTCTGTTGTGATCCAGGAAGCATCTATAACCCAGATGTTTCTCTTACTGTGCCTCCTTCCACTCCCACCTGCTTAGCCAAAATAATAATAGTTAAAACAAAACAAGACAACAGCTACCACTCTTGAGAGCTTATTGTATTCCATGCACTGTTCTGTGTACTTTCAATGTGTGTTAATTTGTTTTTACAAGTCACCCAGTCTATGGCACTGTTATAGCAGTTCGAAGAAAGACAATGTTCTCAATTGCAATGTATGAGGGTTCAAATTCATCCATATCCTCACCAACACTTACCTTTATCTGCCTTTTTTATTATAACCTCCCTAGTAGGAGTGAAGTTGGATCTGATTGCGGCCCATTGCTTTCTTTAGAGAGTATTTATTGGCTTCATACAGGAGCAAAATTCCGAGGCAGGAGGAGAGCAGAGGAGACAGTGCTTGCAGAGGAGGTGAATCTTTCAGGGTTTGTTGCTTGGTCAGATATTCCAGGAGAAGGGATGGCCTGGACTGAGACCCAGAGGCATCCATATGCTCATTTCATTTTGTAAATAAACAAATTGTGCCATAGTGCAATATCAGAGTCATAGTAGTTATGACAGGGTCTGAGCCTCGGGGTCAGATGGTTGAGGGGCCTGGAACCTCACTCTCAGGAGATTGGAGACAAGTTGCCATTTGTAAGCTGGAAAGTCAAAGGAGGAAATCTGCCTCAGGCCAGCCACCCTGACTGCCTGTGTGGAGCGTGAGTTCATGGGGGCAGTGCTGGAGGCAATAGGATCAGGAAGCAGCTGGTCCAACAATCCTGATGTGCGATGGGAACAGCTGGAACCAGGGTAAAGACAGTGGTGACAGCAAGGAGAAAGCAGTCCCAGAAGACACAGTGAGGAGATCTCTGAGAGAGGTACTTTCACTCAGTTCTTTCACAGTTTTTCACCACAGAAAGATAGTCTGGGAAAAATTCAAAGGTCAGAGTTTCTAAACGAAAATTCCCACAGATGAAAAAAGGAAGGCAAATTACTTCCCCATGCTTTGTGCCCAAAGCCACCTCCCTTGTCTGCTGGAGTCTGACAGAAAGAGTGAAGGTGGAAGAGGAAGGAGGGAGTCAGGTGCCCGAAGCACCAAATATTTAGATATGCCCCTCCTTTTCACCAAACCAAAGAGAAGTACAAAGTAAGATGTGTCCCTGGCTTCCAGAACCTTTCCCTCTGGATAAAATCAACATCAGTGTACATGTGAGAAATAATAAAAGATGGAAATGCCCACCCAAGGTAGTAACAGATGATTCCTTGTTAAATAGACAGGTAACATTTGACTTCTAAAGGTTATGAGAAAGAAGTACATGTTGACCTTGGGCTTTGGGGATAACAGGATAACCGTTGTGCTAAGGGAAGTACAATGGGTAACAGAAATGAGAAAATACATTCACACAAAAACTTTTACATGCATGTTCATAGCAGCATAATAACAATAGCATGAAATTGGAAACAACCCAAATGTCCATCTATTGACGAATGTATAAACAAAATGTGGTATATCCATACAATTGAATATTATTTAGCCATAAAAGCAACAAAGATCATGTGACAACATGGATAAGCCTTGAAAACATTATGCTAAGTGGAAGGAGCCAGACACAAAGTGCCACAATAGTGTATGATTTATTCATATGAAATGTCTAGAATAGGCAAATCCATAGAGACATAAAGCAGATTAGTGGTTGCCAGGAGCTGGGGGAGGGAAGATGAGGAGTGACTGCTAATGAGTATGAAGTTTCCTTTTGGAGTGATGGAAATATTCTGGAAGTAAATAGAGGTGATGGTTATGCAAAACTGAATGTACTGAATGCCACTAAATTGTACACTTTAAAAGGGTGAATTTTATGTTATGTGAATTTTACCTCAATTTATAAAAAAAAAAAGCTGCTGACATGTCACCAGGACTGAGAACCAGGGGACCACTGGGAGGAGACAGCAAATTTCAAAGCAGCAGACCCAGCTCTAAGGGAGAGTCCAGCACAGAGACCACAGGAATAGAAAGGATGGGTCCCTCACCCTTCTGTGACTGGGAGGGGGAAGTATGTTCTAGTAAGGCCTGAGGGATAAACTGAAGCCAGCCAGGTGCAAAAGAGAAGGAAGGTCATTGCAGACAATGGAAATATGTAGAAAAATCTGCCAGCACAAAGCACTATGGCAGGCTCGGGTCAGGTCATGTAGGGCTTTATAGGCCACAGGCAGAAATTTTTTTAAATGATTTTTTTAAATGTTTTTCAGTTACAGTTAACATTCAATATTATATTAGTTTCAGGTGTACAGCATAGTCAGGAATTTGGATTTGCTCTGAGTGAGATGGGAGGTCTTTAACATGAGATTGATAGATTTTAAGCAAGGGAACAACATGATCTGATTTACCCTTTAAGAGACTCCCTCTAGCTGCTGGGTGGAGAACAGGCTGGAGGCAGCCATGCAGTTATTCAAGGCAGAGACGGCTGCATACATCCAAGGTTGTTTAGAAGGCAGTGTTTGCAGGACTTGGTAATGGAGTAGATGAGACCAGGAGAGGAATCAAGGCTGTCTCCTAGGTTTGAGGCCCCAGCGACTGGGAGATCGGTGGTGCCATTTACTGAGATGGGGACCATGTGGGGAAGTGGTAGGATGATTTGGGGGACAAGGATGGACAGTTCTGTTTTGGACATTGCAATGCCTCTGAAAAAGCCATTAGGCAATGCAGAACAGCCATTTGAATGTAGATATCTAGTTTCACAGAAGAAGCAGAGCTGGAGAGGTAAAATTGGGTATGATCTGCATGTGGGTATGAATGAGATGGCCCAGGGAGAGAGGTTAGAGTGAGAAGAAAGAACCTGACAGAAGGTACAGTGTGAGCAAAAACACAAAGGTAGGAAGAAGCACAGAGGTTTGGGGAGCAGCAAGTGTTCCAGTGAGGATGGAAGCTGGAGCCAGGAGGGAGGGAGACAGTTGAAGATGTCATTCAAAGCAAGTCCTACAGGGCCTTGAATACTGAGCTCAGGAGCTTATATTAGGTCCAAGGAACAATAGGAAGAAGCCACTCAGGGGCTTGTGCAAACAGGAATCTGACTTAACACTTTCAGAAGATCCCTCTACTGTGAAGAGTAGTCAGGAAAGCAGGGAAAGGAGAAGTAAGGATCCCAGTTAAGACGTTCCATTTTCTCAAAGTAGTCTAAGATGGTCACTTGTGTTGGGTTGTCCTTAGTGGGGATGGAAAGAAGGGATTGCTTTGAGAAGTCTTGAAGGGGTCAAATTGCCAGGTAATCAATACACGTTAATCAAGTTTTGTTCAAATTCACAAAACCAGTTAGAGGCAGACACATGCCTCTCCGATTTTTCTCTGCCTTGGGTTACTTATGCCCGGTGATAAAAGTCTAAAGAGATTTGACATTTGCATAGAAGTTAATGGAATCGAATGGTCTTGTTGGATGGGCTCGGATTTGGCTACTGTAATAAACAAATTCATGTTCACCAGTACCCTATGGATGTGTGTGTGCACATGTGTGTGTGTGTGTGTGTGTATGTGTGTCTATGTGTAGGGGGGCGTTTGATGTATTCGATGCCCCAAAGGGGTGGCAATGCCTGTTGAAAACCAACAAGAGGTAATTTGAACACAATGTTGTTACTATTAATCTGGGATGTTTCTTGGACTGTTTCTATTACAGGAAAAGACATAAAGAGGCCAAAATGTTGGTTTCAGTCTCCCAACTGCTTTAGGTAGACTTCACTACATAAGTTAAATAAGCTCCTTCATCTTCACATTTGGGAGGCAAATGTTAAGTCTTATTTCTGCAGAGGTCAGGATTCAGAGTGGAAAATGTTGCCTCAGAAATATTACAGACACATAAGGTATTTCTTGTCAAGTGCTTATGCAAATTTCATGTTAATTTGACTGAGCACTAGAAAGAAATTTACAGAGCAGTCTCTTGCATTTGGAAAACATGCAGGTGTAAGGTTTTGCCCTGTTTGACTTGGCACACAGGCTTCCAGAAGATGGGTGGGTGTTCTGCATTTAGATTTCCAGAGAAGAGGACGCCTCATGATAAGGAGCCTTGAAACCAAGTCCTGACCCACTGACATTTTGTACCCGTCTTCTTTTCCTCCCATATTGTTGTCATCATGGCCACCATTGTCATTATCATCACTGTTGTATGTTCCTTGGTGTGTTAAAAAAAAAAAAAACCTTGAAAGGTTAAGGTCGATGTTGCACAGGCAAGCTACATAGCCATCTCAGATGGTGGATAAAGAAAAATTGAGCTTGGCAGGGCATGGGTCAGTGGTTGATCATTGACCTAGGATCCAGGAGATCGAGGTTCAATTCCTGGTCAGGGCACATGACCGGGTTGCAGCCTCGATCCCCAGTAGAGGGCATGCAAGTGGCAGTCGATCAATGACAACTTTCTCATCACTGATATATCAACTCTCTCCCTCTCCCTTCCTCTCTCTGAAATCAATATATATTTTTTAAAAATTGAATTTATTTAAGGGAAGGAGATGAAGGATGAGGACATCCAAAAAGAAGGGCTACACAGCACTGAGTCAAAGGGTATTGCGTCCACGATGGCAGCAAAAATATACTTGGGACAGTGAAACAAGGAAGAGCATAGAAGAAGCAACTGGAGAACTAGGTTGGGCTTCTTTGGCTCACTAAGAAGTCAGAGAGAGAAGGGGGCCCTGGAGACAGGTTCAGGGGGTAAGCCTGGGATGAGAAGCCACTGCCCATTGCTCTTCTGGTTGCAAGTCTTCTGGGGTCCCCTCAGAGGAAAGAAGGGGGAAGGAGATGGCAATGAACGAAGTGTTTCCAGACTCCCAAGCGGCGGCATGAGTGCCAAATCGTCAGACCTCCTGATTCCTACTAATGGGTGAGTCACTTCATTTCTGGGAAGAGGGCACTAGGGACAGAGACAATCAGTTCACAGAGCCACCACTTGTGGGCATGGGTCAGCCACTTAAAAGCCACTAGGGCAGCTGTTGCTGGAAGTCTCCCATGAAAGGATAAACTGGACTTGGAAAGGGCAAGATTGCATTAGGCAGCCCGCCAGTCACAAGCAAACATCTGAGCAACTGAGGCACTCTATGAAAAAGCACACACTCACCCAACCCCAGCCCAAAACACCTTGTAGGATTTTATTTTGAGGACTGTGAGTCTCGGCATTGCCAATTCCAGCATTTCAGGGGGAGATAGCTCACCCACTCAGCTGGTCATGTCACATTAGGGTCTCACTGGAAATCCCAGAGTTGGGTCTGACCAAGTCCAATACTAGGGACTAAGTAGTGAGGATGCTCCTACTCATCCCTAGCCACCAGAGGACTGGGTCTCCCACCTGAACTTTTCTAGCGGAGGACGCCCCCTAGAATAGGTATCAGCACGTGGAAAGAGGCGGCAACCAGGCCGGGATGCCAGCCCTTGGTTCCTCCCTCTCATTAGGCTTGTCACTCTCCTGTAATCTCCTTTTCATAATAACACCATGGGCAACTTAATCTCAAACCCTCCCAAGGATTTACCTCTGGCCTGCCTTTTAAAGAATCTTAAGGCAGCAATACAGCACGGCCACAATATAAATTAGACAATCAGGAGACCTGGCCCCAGAATAGAACCCTTAATTATTTTTTTATAAAGTTTTCCCATTTTTTCTTTTTTTAAATGTTTTTTAAAAATTTATTTTAGAGAGAGAGGAAGGGAGAGGGATAGAAACATCAATGAGAGAGACACATAGATCAGCTGCCTCCTGCATGCCCCCTACTGGGGATTGAGCCCACAACCTGGGCATGTGCCCTGACAGGGAATCAAACTGATGACCTCTTGGTTCATGGGGCGATACTCAACCACTGAGCAACACCAGCTGGGTTGGCACCCTTAATTATAACACCATTCTCCAATTGGGTTTATACTGCTGCTGCCTAAGTAAATGGTCTGAGATTCCCTATGTTCAGGCCTCTTTCTAAGTTCCACCACCACCCTGAATTCTGCTCCTCTTGTCACATCCTTTATGCTTCCACCTCCAGGCCCCTGAAACCATGAGTAACCCCTGATCTTGCCTTCTTCTCAGCTCACCCCCTCTTCCCAAAGAGCAGCTGCTACTGTTTAACCCTTTCTTTACTACAAAACTGCAAACCTTTACTTAACAGTCCTGCTACTATCAGAAGTGGAACTCATTATTACCCAAATCTTAGTATATTATCTCTAAGGAAAGTAATAAATAGAAAGCCTGTTAAAGGAGTAATTCAGGCCTGTTAAGAGCTGAGCACATATATATATATATATGTCTTTGAACGCTCCAAATTCTCCCAAAAGAGGGGAGCTACAACGTGTCCTTGCGCAAGGTGCAGAAGCTGCAAGGAGGGAGGAGTACCGCCCCTTTACTTGTAAAGGAAAGAATGTGGCAGTTTGAAATCCGAGTGGCTAAAGGCCTGGGAGCTGCAGTCCTGGGAACAAGCTGCAGGGCCTGCTCCCTCCTCCCCCTGCCTTTTCTCCAGGCTCATATGCTTATATATAATTTTCCAAAGTCTTTGGTAACTTAAAAAATTCGGAACATTGTTGGGTTAAATGATAAAAGTTATTAAACATCTAGATATTTTAAAATAACATGAAATACTGAAACATTGATTGCAAGACAAGTTTTAAGTTTGCCTGCTTTTAGCTTTTATTACAGAAAGTAATAAATGGATGTGGAACTGTTGATGTAGTGTCTTGTGCTTTGTTGAAGGTGTGTTTCTTGAAACTGAGAGTGTTTTTAAAATGTGTTCATAAAAGCCAATCTAAAGAATGCTAATTGCTTACTTTTAGTGGTCTAAAAGTAAGAGTTAAGAATTCTAATTAAATGGAAAGAAATTGTATGGTTTTGGTAATAGAAGGAATAAGGTATAGAGATACATTTTTGTAGGACAAGGAAAGAGAGTGAGTTATTCTAATGATGGTTATTTATGAATAAAAAAAGATTGTAAAAATTTGTGAAAGTTTTAAGTTTGAAGGAAGATCCCAGTCAGGCTCCAGTCCCCTTCCTCCACCTAATTTTTCTCTAGTGGACCTAGGTTTGCTTTCATTATGCTTTTTCTTGCCCTTGTCAGTGTGGGGGAAAACTTACCTGTCCAGTTGCAGAGTAATAAGACACATCTCATCAATGAGGAAATGAAAGGTAAACCAGCCTTCTGGAAACGGAGTTGCCTGCTCACACAACTATCCCCAGGTGACACCAGGGTGACAAGGTCCAGTGAGTCAGGACCTAATCACCCCTTCTCTCCTAGTATTTCTAACAACCCCACTCTTGTCATGTCACATCTTAGGTCACCAGGGTTTCTGACTTTTAAGTTACCAAAGCAACCCCATCCAGCTCTTTCTTATTGCTTAGATTGAAGCCTAGACTTTATTTCCACTGCTCATTCACAGTCTTTGACACTTTCATTGAAAGTCTCAACAGGTATTCCTGCTAGGAACTTCTCTCCCCTTTTCTAGTTTTCTTAAAAATCATCAAAAGCAAAGAAAAAACCTTGTGTGTTTTCTACAACAATAATCTAAATCATGTGTCTGGTCTTTATGTATATGTCTGTATGTTATATGTAATGTGTTTTCTGCCTCTGGATGGCACCACTAGGGTATAATGTTTTATTGACCTACAGAGATTAACTACTTATATAAATTAAATAAGATCATATAGTCTAGACAAACTATTTAATATTAAAACTGGTTTAAGTTAAATTAATATCTTTTAAAGTTATTACCATAATGTATATACGTGTGTTTTACCTAGAATTACAAAAGATTTACAATATAATATTTTGGTTAAGTATATTTGACAACCTTCCCAAAGTTTAAATTTCAAGACTTTTTTAAACCGAGAAATGACTTTGAATTATTACAAAGGGCCCTGAAATACCTCAAGGATTCATTTTCTCCCCTAAGTTTTTTAACTAATTAGGCCTACTTACTATGCTTGAAAAATTACATAGGAAGCTTTTCCAAATAAGAATTAATAATAATAACTATATTTTATTTATATGCATATATTTTTATTAAGATGAAATTCTAAAATTTTCAGTCTACTTTAGAAAGGAACTTGCAAAGATTCAGAGCTGAGTTCAAACAGGAAATTCTCAAGAGTAACAGGTATCCTGTCAGTGACACCAGACAAGCCTAGAGTAACAGTTCCCTATGGAAGGCATCTGATAGTAGTACCCCAGATGTTTGTAATCCACATATTGGGGTATTTATAAATTGTTTCTAGTGCTCAATACACATTTCCCATGAGCCATGTACAGTGTTTTAAAATCTTGCATATTGTTTGCTCTTTATATATATTTTAGAACACTACATTGAATCTAAGAATATAAACTTTATATTGTTCTTTTATGGAATTTTATAATAATAATTATTTACCAAGAAATTGTTATCTTAGAATGTTATATCTTACAGAAAAGCAAGGTTCTTTGACAATTGTTTAATGGTCAAGTCTATAATCATGTCATTTAAGTTTGTCATTATAGACCATAATTGTTTTGTTCTGATGCATATACAAATATGTTAGTTAAGTCTTTGAAAATATTTATAACAAGGACTCTGATTTATTCTAAATTATAGGTTTCTAAACAGATCATCTCTTTAAAGTAAGTAAAAATTTATAGGACTCTAAAGGATGACTGAAAACATAAACTATTGGCAAATAATCAGGACAAACAAAAGATGAGTTATATGGAAATCTCTCTACCTTGCAGATATAAGAATGCTTGTTTTTATTTCCTATAATAATTTGGCAAATTATACTTTGATAAGCAATATGGAAGTTTTTCTATTTTTCTCCCTACCTGATCCCTTCAGAATTTAACAACTCTCAATGAGTATTGTTTTCATAACAATATATTTATTTGCTTAAATCCAATAAGAGTATATTCTCTTTTTAAGACCAGTTTCCAATTGTGGTGTTTTTTTTTTACCAATACTTTGACTGGAACATCATGGCTGAAAAAGATGTGCTTAGAATCTGGGCATCACCAGAAAACATTCTCAAAACTGACCGAAGCTAATCAAAAGCCACTTGCAAGAAATGGCCTGGTACCTTGCTTGGTCAGTGGTTCACAGCAATCTTTCCAGGTAAGGAACAATGGTTGCTTTCCTGAAAGATAGCAAGGAAAGAACCTCGAGATACTTTAGGGACCTCAAGAACTTGAGGAATTCACCCAAGTCCATAGGTATTGCAGGCAAACCTGATGGCAACTAAGTGGCTCAGCTTCTTTTCCCTGAGGGGGCTAATTAAAGCTCAGTCATGAGATTCCAGCAAAGCAGATTTTAAAAGCCTATGTGATTAATGCTATTCTTATTGTGTTTATGCAAACAATCAGGCCAAATTGAAACTGGACTTAATACAGTAAGTAAATTGGTCTTAACTTGGCTCTTTAATAAAAATAAGTATAATTTTTTTTGGGGGGGGGAATTGTGTTTCAATAGACTCCATATACACAGTTGTAGATATTAAACTCTAGTTCAATTCATTATCTTCAAAGTCATATTTTTTGCCCATGAGCTAAACTAAACTAGATCCTGAATTTCTCTAGTTTTCTTAAATATTTGACTATAACCCTTCAAACTAATGTTTCATTTTTCTCTTGTCCTTTGACTTGGAGTTATTAACAACCAGAACTTTTTCCTTTTATTGGACCATTCGATATAATTCTTGTCATTCTAGCTTTTGCTCCAGTAATACTGAGATTCATAACACAGTTTGTCTCCACCAGGTTACAAGACCTATTTATACTCAGGAAATACCACCCCTAGACACTATCACAACCTCCTTTTGTGCCCAGGCCTCATCATCCCTCTGACAGAGAGCAAGGATCTTTTGGCTCTGAATAAAACATTGCTCCCTTTTCATCAGGAAGCAGTTACAGAAGAGACCCTGCACCCCTTTTCTTTTCTTTCCTTTTTTTCTTTTTAAAAAATATATCTTATTGATTTCAGAGAGAGGAAGGAAGAGGGAGAGAGAGAGAGATAGAAACATCAATGATGAGAGAGTCATTGACTGGCTGCCTCCTGCACGCCCCCGACTAGTGATCGAGCCCGCAACCCGGCATGTGCCCTGACCTGGAATTGAACCGTGATCTCCTGGATCCTAGGTCAATGCTCAACCACACTCCTTTTCTCTGAAAGAATTCAGTGTCAAAAAATCTTTGAGAGAGGAATGTTAGACAGGGTGAGGTACAGAAAACTTGGGTACAGAAACTCACCAAAACAGAAGCCCTGGATGCCTAGCAAGGGGCAAAACAGGGAAAACAAGAACCTTACCCCCAGGGTAACCTATCCTCCCCTAGAATATCGCTGGTCATGCAGTTTAGACTCCCTGAGCATTTCCTCCCTAAAGATAACATCTAGGCCTCAGTTGTATTTCAGCTTCACACCCAGAAAAGCAGCAAAACCAGACAAGTGGAGCCGTGGCTACCTCACAACCAACTACATTAACTAATGACCCCCTGACCTGGCACTGACCAATCAGTGGAGACCATGACCCTGAAAGACATTCTATTAACACACTCCTCTGAGACTTCCCTTAAGATTTTCACCTGCAAAAATGAGATAAATATGCTCAGGATAAAGGACCCAGTGCACGCTCCCCACTAGGGGAGCACATCAGCACAATCTCCTCCCCCTTTCTTCCTTCTGACGGGACCCCATGAGACTTACCACCAAGGGAGCAATGGGTAGTGGCAGCTTACCCTCAGAACTTGTCTCCAAGGCCCCCTTCTCTCTCTGACTTCTTAGTGAGCCAAAGCAGACCAGCGTAGGTTCTCTTGTTGCTTCTTCTATGCTTTTCCTTGTTTCACTGTCCCAAGTATATTTTTGCTGCCATCATGGACCCAATATCCTTTGACTCAGTACTGTGTAGCCCTTCCCTTAAATAAATTCAATTTTTCTTTATCCATCATCTGAGGTGGCTATTTAGCCTACCCACACACCACCAACCTTAACTTTTCATTCAAACCTCAAATACCAAATGGGATTTCTAACAGAAATAAACAACAATGAGATGATTAGTGTCTCATGGGAATTTGTGGCACCGGATTTCAAAATGCTCTTGTCAAAGGATCCTTTGGTAAGCAATGCTATGACACACAGTTGCAACAGGTATGATTAGGGGGAGGGGTTCTGCAGAAACATAGGGATGGAAGTCACCTGTCTGTGAAACTGCAGCTACTGACCAGCCACACTGGGTTGTCTCCCGGAAGCTAGCAGAGCCTAAAAGTCTGTATCTCAGCTCACTGTTCCTCCTAAGCCAGCTTAAGCACTCTCAGGAGTCCATCACTGGCCTCCTCACTCTTCTCCCTGCCTCTATGACCCATCACAATCCCCTCTCCACTTACTCCAGCTTTTTAGTTCAATGGCTCTGCCACCTAGAGCAGCATTTTCTAAGGCAGATGCTGGATTTTGTAAAAGAGACCCCTGAGTCTCTTTAAAGAAATGGATCCATGAAATGTCAATCTGATCTTGTCACCCTGCAGCCTCATTCCAGCCCCACTGAAAACTCTTTGGGGTTCCCAGTTGCCTTTAGATAGAGTCCAAACTTCATATAATCAGTGAGGCCTGTATAACCTGGTTCCAGCCAACTTATATTCCGTATGTTTTGACCTTTCTCATTTCTGGGCCTTTGTTTCATTGGTTGTCTCAGATCCCTGCCACCCCCACCCAGCCACCACACATACCCATCTGCATGGTGAACTATTACTTTTCCTTAAGTCAGCAGCTTAACACTGGTCATCCAACTGGGAGGGGCCCCACAGTGCCCCGTGTTCCCCTCTCTAGCTACCTGTGTCACATGGAGTTTTAATTGCTTGTCATCTGTCTCTTCCCCATAGGGCACCTTGGATTTGCTTTCCTCCCTGTCCTGAGAACTAGTCCAGACCCCCACACCCACCACTTCCTTTCATGGACACTGCTACCCCTACCACATATGTACTCTGAACCTAAACCCTTTTCTTCAGTCCCAAAGATCCCAGCCTCTCCTTGCTAGATGATGCCAGTAGCTACTACTGTGGACCACTTTCCCTGTTCCTCACTTTCCCTGTCACTTTACTGCTTAATGCTTAAAACCTTTTAGTGGCTTCCCTTTGTTATCAGGATCAAATCTTTGCTCATTAGTATGGCATTCAAGACTCTGCCTGACCTGGCCTTACCATAACATCCAAGGGAGAAGAGAATAACTCTGTGGAGAGGCAGAGGAGACTGAGAGATAATTTCCTTACAATTCAAAAAATATGAAAGGAAACGTTGTTTTTGAATCTATTTTCAGGGCTTCTGTTTACATATGGGTATGTTAAAAAAATTCCTATGTTTCAGGGTCCTGGGTGGGCTGAATATTGCTGGTGTATGCAGTGATTCCCAGACTTGTGAATTTTACTAGTAAGTAGATTTCTTTCTTTCTTTTTCCTTTCTTTCTTTCTTTCTCCTTTCTTTCTTCTTTCTTTCTTTCTTTCTTTCTTTCTTTCTTTCTTTCTTTCTTTCTTTCTTTCTTTCTTTCTTTCTTCTTTCAGGACTGGTAGGGTTGCCAACTTTCTATTTTGCAAAGTAAGCACATTAAACAAAACACTACCATCTTTTTATGAAATAAATGGACTTTTGTATACTAAAAAAGCCCATAATTTCAGAATAAAGGTCAGTATTCTAGCTTTATAGGGGAAAACTTGCCACAACAACCTCATTTTTCTTATTTTGTCTGGGACTGGTAAAGACCTGCTGATGTCTGATGTCAGGAATTTGGGGAACTTTTGTAGCCTGTGGTGCTCTCCTTTCCCTCCAATGGTCACTTGAATTCCCCTTGATATGCATGGAGTCTTTGGAGTGTGGTGGGAAGGGGAAGTGTTTCTCCCTTTCCCATCCCTAAGATGCAGAGGCCCACAAACTAGTTTTCTTAAGAAGGATTAGGGCCCAAGGCTGTGGACGAAGAGAGGAAGCTGGTGGAAGGGCTGTTGAAACCATGAGCTGAGCTGCCGTGGATCCCAGGGGTCTTTGTCGCTGCCTTTGCCCTAACATGGACTCCCTATCCATTCTGGCATCCCAAAGATCAATTGGAGGGGAGGTTAGCAGGAAATGGCACTCCTGACATAGACAGTGGTCCTCTCAAGATGGGCTCCTTCCACAGTGGTGGGGGTGGTGGTAAGGCCTTTCCAATTCCCTGGTGGGCAGATGCTATGAGGTGGGAGTGATTTTGACCATGGATGAAGGAAGCCTCCTTGGGGGACTTTGCAAGGAGGAGTCTGTGGCACTTGGGAGCGAGACAGGAACTCTGCACTAGTGATTGTGAGATAATAGCTGTTTTGGCATTTCGAACACATCTTCCCAAGGCTATGGTATGTAATGAGGTGGGGGGCAGAAGGGTGGGCAGTGGTGGAATACCAGGCTAACCCTCAGAAGTCTACTTAGCTCAGATACGTAGAAGTTCTCCTGCTCCATCTATGTCTCTCTTGTACTCCCAGACTTGCCTGGTGGCCATTTGTCCATGGCATACTTATCTGCCAGTGTCAGAGCTGAGGAAAGGAGGGCTTTTTAGGAGAGGAGTTTGTCAGACCAAATGTTTTTCCAGTTTGTGACAATTTTCAGGATATGAGAAGTTCAGGAAGGTGCAAGGAGTAGCAAGAGGGTGGGGACAAGGCAGGCTAGGCCAGGAGTTGGTCCCAGCCCCCATGTTCAGGGGCAGTGGGGAATGTATGTGTGTGTGTCCAGGGGCAGGCACAGAATCACAGTTGCTAAGTGTAGAATTTTCTGTTTGGAAATCAACTCCATGTTCAATTTCGATTCAGCAGGATAGCCACTATCTGGCTGAGAGAATTACCAAGTTCTAGGATGGTTGTCAGTCTGGCAGGCTCAGGACCTAGATGTCATCAGCCCTTTCAGACTCACACTAACCTAACTTATATGAGACTGCGAGACTAGCCAGACCCCAGATGAGTCATTTTACATAGGGAGAGTTATCTGGTAGGATAACTGACCTCAAACATTTGCAATATTTTGATTAATTACATTTTTTGAGTATGTGTCTTTTGGCACATGGTAAGCATTACCCTTTTCTGTTGGTTCTTATTTCTGTGTGATCCCATGTTCTGGTAGAGCACACTCTTTAGGTCTCATACCATCACCTATTAATATTCTTCCTTGCCAGAGTTCAAGCTGCTAGAACAGAGGCCAGCAAACTATCTCTGTAAAAATCTAGGTAGTAACTATATTAGGCTTTGTGGGCTCCATGATCTCTGTAACAACAACTCAGCTCTGCTGTGGTAGTACAGAGATAGCCATCAACAATACAGAAATTAATGGGTGTGGCTGTGTGCCCACAAACTTCATGGACCCTAACATTTGAATTTCCTATAACTCCTCCATGTCACAAAATAACCTTCTTTTGATTTTTTTCAACCTTTTAAAAACACAAAAACTACTCTTAGATCGCAGGCCATGCAGAGAGACAGGTGGGCTGGATTTGGCCAGTGGGTTGTAGTGTGCCAACTACGCCTGAGCTAGAAGATAGTTTTACTGTGTTATACCATGGCTAGTGCTCTGCTGGTGGGATTTAGGTGTCTGCACTACACATGTACCAGTTAGAACTCCTGGTGGGTGTGACTGTCCAGGGCATGTTGACTGAGATGGCCTCAACTAAGGCTGCATTTTCCTCACCTCCTCAGTGTAGTTCATCCACTTTCCACCATGCCAATTAGTTCTTAGCACAACCTTATTGAGTCCAGCCAGGATTTCAACCCTGCTTGGTTCTAAAGTACGTGTTCTTAGGCATTCACCCACTGGGCTTCCTACTGATCCCCTTGTGCCTTTTGACACTATGGGACTGAAGCTGATTAACTCCCCAACCTCAAGAAACCCCCAATTTGCTCCTTTCCCCTCATTAATCATTGAGGTGATACATGAAGTTGTGAGGAATTAAAAAATAAGAGTAAAATACCTGGAATATGACATGTATATAGTATGTGTTCTATAAATACTAGCCATTTCTATTCATTCTCTGGCTAGTGAGACAGAATAAGTTAAGCACTGCCCTGAAAATCCAAACAGCCATTTCCTATATGTTTTATTTTTCCAGCCCCAGGGTTCAGAGCAATGGATGGAAGTTACAGGCTCCATTTCAAGGAGATCCTTGCTCCCCACTATAGCTCAGAGTGTGGTGGAGGCACTGGTAATGAGGGGGTGTCTCTGGAGGGTTGGGCCCGGTGGGGGGCACAGGAAACCTGCCAAGGGACACTGGATGGATGTGGTAGTAGCTGCCCTCTAAGGAGAATGTGGCCCAGTGCAGCCAGTGTAGAATAATGGTAGGGATAGGCTCCATGCTCCTGCTCTATCACTCAAAAGCTGGCTGTAGGGGGAGCCCTTCTTGAAGGAGTTCACATCAAAGGCTGGAATGGGCACTTTGCTCTTCAGGGCAGTGTCAGAATCAGATTTCGCCCAGTGTGGGAGATGGACTCCGTTTGCAGGGATTCATGGGAAAGGACTGCATTATGTTGTCTATCAGTGAGCACGTTTACAGATCAGCTATACAGATGTGAACTTGCGTTATCAGCACATTCATCAACGTTTCTGGAGAGCTAACCCTGTGCCTACCCCCTCGTCCCCTGGGCCCGCGGCGGTCCAGCTTAGACCATCCCCACCTCTTCCCTCTGACCTGCCCAGGTGCCCGACTTCGGGCTTGTTTCGAGTCGAGTCACTGTTTGCTAGCCGCGGCCAGCTATACAAATGGCCCTTTTTGTTAATCTCTGGACGGGATTCCACTACAGTTTCTTGCAGGGATCAGCGAGTGGGTGGGCAGCCTGCGGTTCTGAAAAACTAAGCTCGGCCACAGCGACTCAGGCTAGAGAGCGGGTACTGTCCCGGAGCACAGCTGGAGGCGCCTCTAGGGCAGAGCCTTTTACCCTGATGACACCAAGGTCAGAAGGGGAAGACCCATCAGGCAGACAGCTCCTGGCAAGTGAGCCTCCCAGGGTCCAGATACGGCCCCGGAGTCTGGCGCACTGGGTGGAAATCACCGCTCACTCTCACCTCCTGTGCCTCTGGCTGCTCTGTCACTGTGGGCTTACTGCTCCGGGCCCGCAGGGTCCACCTCTGAAACGCATCTCTAGGACCCAGGTGAGAAGGGGCCTGTGGGCCGCGGGCTAGTGCTGGCCCCAGAACCAACCCAGACAGCTCCACCCGCTGGGAGTCCTCTGGCCCCGCCCCTTGCGCTCCAGCCCCACCCCCAAGACTGCAGGCTCACCCAGCCCCTCGAGCCTCTGGCTCAAAGCCTCCCCACCTCACCTAACCTAAGCCCGGGCGCCACTGGCGTCACCTCTCTTGCGTGCCCCTTTCTGCCCGGCTTTGGGCGTGTCCTGCAGTCGTGGCAAGGCTCCTCCTCCTGCTGCTCCTCTTTCCCCATTCCATTTGGACCTACTCCTAGGGTGCTTTCGCGCAAACTGTTCTCCTCTGGGTCCCCTCCTTCCGCTCCTAGCAATGGTGGCCTGGCGCTCGGGGTTCCTCTTCTGCCTCACTTTCTCCTTGGCCACTCTGGTCCAGAGAGGTAAGGTGAGCGGGGTGCAAGCGGGTACCACCCTCCCGGGGGCGCGGGGGTGGGGGCTCGGCGCTCTTGCGGCCCAGTGTTGCGCCTGAGCGGCCCGGTGCCCGCCCCACAAGCCTGCGTCTGACACAGTTGGCTGGCAGGGGGGCGGGGGAGGGGTGAGCCTGAGCCCTGAGCCCTGAGCCCTGAGCCCTGAGCCCTGAGCCCACTGGGGGCTGACCCTGTCGCGATCCACATGGCGGGAGAGGAGGCACTGGGACCCCTTCTGGTGCTGGGCTGGAAACAACGGGATAGTACCCCTTAAAATCCTGAACAAGGTGTCACCACGGGTGACAACAGCTGTCCCCAGGAGATTGCCTTTGGGAAACCTTGAAGAGAGCACTCATTCCCTCTAGCGGGGCTTCCCAAAATATGTTTTCAGGCCACCTGCGACAGAAGCACCCGGCAAATTTCCTGGGCACATTCTTATCCCCTTTGTCAGGATCTCTGCGGGGACGGCGATGTATAGGTCTAACCAACTCCCCAGGTTCATCTCGTGATTGCCCCAGTTTTTGAGCCATTGGTGATATTTTGCCAAAGATGAGTAGAGAGAAATTCCTTCGAATCAAGGGAGCAAGGCTCTTAGATACTAGCTACTCAAAGTGTGGTCCAGAACCCGTGCACCCCACCTGGGACTTGTTAGGAATGCAGTATCTCCAGACCCCCGCCTCTCACCTGCTGAGTCAGATTCTTCATTTTAATTGGATCCCTAGGTAATTTGCATTCACGTTTGAGAAACATCTTAGAATAAATTCAGTCTGTGGTTAAAAATAGAGTCTCCCACTGTACTGGCAGAATCTTCTCACAATTATTCATATCCCATCCCCACATCAAAAAAAGGGGGTTTAAGGAAAATACTGCAATTGAGCACAGAATTGTGCTCTGAGCTTCCTGACAACGAAGGCAAATTCAGCTAATGAAAAACAAATGAGCTCAGCAAAAATAAAACTGTCCTAGTACTCACTTCTTGGTAGATTTATGTTACATTTAAGGAGCACTGGAAAACAGTAGACAGTGCTAGTCAAAGCAGTTTTGCAAAAGATGCAGAAATGTTTCTCATGTGGGCAGCCCTCCTGGAGTTGGTGCAACATTCTACAAAGGTGCCAGGCTCTGTTCTAGACACTGGTGGTGCAGCAATTGAACAGAAAGGAGGCTGTCCTAATGGAGCTGATATCTTTGTGGGGGGTGAAAACAAGTACAAACGTGGCAATCTATATAGTATATTGTTAGTGCCTTGAAGAAAAATAAAGTAAGTTACAAGGTTGTGGAATTTTCTGTTGTATTTCCTTTGTTGTTGTTTTTGTTTTGTTTTTAATTCTCACCCAAGGATATTTTTCCATTGCTTTTCAGAGAGTGTAAGGGGAAGAGGAAAGAGAGAGAGAGAGAAAGAGAGAGAGAGAGAGAGAAAGGAGAGAGAGAGAAAGAAACATTGATGTGAGAGAGACATGGATTGGTTGCCTCCCGGTCACGCACCGACTGGGGCTGGGGAATGAACCTGCATCTGAGGTACGTGCCCTTGCCGGGAAGGTAACCCAGGACCCTTCAGTCTGCAGGCCGATGCTCTAACCACTGAGCAAAATCCGCTAGGGCTGCTTTATTTCCTTTTGAGGTTAAAATTTTAATTTTATGTATGATGCATTTGTGGGAAAAAGTATAATCATTTAATTGACTTGCATCTAATGATGTGGGAAATTTGAATGTGGAAGCACAAAAACGCTAGAAAAATGATACTCCTTTCAATGCTATCTTCTGAAAGTTTGCAACATGGTATGCACATTGAGAAGGTGAGGAATATAAATGACCAAGTTTCATTTTTTTGTGATAATGTGTTACACTAAGTGGTTTAGGAGGTGGTGGAGGAAACCAAACCGGTGAGACCATTTTACAGATGAGTAAATGGAGGCACAGAAAGTTGAATAACTTGCCTCATGTGGCAAAGCTACAATTTCATCCTGGGCTTGTCTGATTCCACAGTCCTGGAGGCTGCCCTCCTCCTACTGCTTACTGGCCAAGTGGCCTTTGTAAAGTTCTCTCAACCTTGGTCAGTTTGCCCATCTGTATAAGGCCTAACAACTCACAAAGATTTGTGGAGGGGAGCAGGCATGCATCACTCTCAGATCTGCAGCCCTGTCACCTGCTACCATCTCCAGAGTGCTTGCTGTGTGCTGAGAACTTCACATTTATTGTTTTTAATTGCTCCAACAATTTTACTGGTTATGTATTATCCCCCTCTTCCAATTGAGGGGCCCCTGGTCAAATAGCTTAAAAGAGAGAGAGCTGGGATCCCATCTACATAGAGCTGCTGCCCAGTGACTTTTTAATTTTATTTAATTTTAAATTATATTTTTAAATGATTTTTAGGTAGAGAAGAAGGGAGAGAGAGAGAGAGAGAGAGAGAAACATTGATCGGCTGCCTCCTACACACCCCTTATGGAGGATTAAGCCCCAAATCCAAGTATATGCCCTGACCGGGAATCGAACTGGCAACATTTTGGTGCACGGGACAATGCCCAACCAACTGAGATCCACTGGCCAGGGCCCTTTTTTACTTTAATTAAGAAAGCTGAACCAGAAGAAGCTTTTGCTTCAAGGTAGGGACCCAGTTGTGTTTTTTTTTCTTTTGTTTGAAATACAGTGATAATTATGGGTTTTGCATTGGTGTTTTTTTCCAGGTATGCGGGCAGTTACAGTTTTAGAGTGGCTGTGTTGAAATGAGCAAACACAAAGTAGGTGCAAACACCCACTGGCTCTTTTGGAGCTCCAAAGTGGTAGATTGGGTGGGCCTGCCCAAGAGCCACTTTATTCTGGTCCTGGTCTTCAGCAGTGAGGTGTGGCCGAGAAAGTCTGACAGGCCTCAGAAGGCACACACAACCTTGAAGCATGATTTGTGAAACCCCACCATATTTTGGCAAGTTGAGTTCCCAAGAGTTTAAAAGGGTGGTTAGCAAATCATCTCTGTTCTAATTAGAGATGGGTTTTAGTCTATTGTGTATTTTACTAGTTTGGAAAACTCTGAGGACAGGTCTGTAGCCTGTATGCACCTACAGAAATGGGAAGCTGTTCTTCTGAACAGCGGGGAGAAGCCGTGCATGTGGGTAGTAATCATTACAAGGGCTCCATTTCCCCAATGTCTTCCACACGCTAGGCCCTTAGTGCCTCACACACATCTCCTGATAATAACTGCCCTGAAAGGTTGGCACAGTGACTCCTCTCATATCCTGAGGTCTATAGGGGCTGTTTGCCTACAGCCTTGAAAATAACTGAGTGGTAACCTATCTCAGATAAAAAATGTGTGGTCAAGCAAGGTTTAGGGCTTGAATGCAGTTTTATCTGAATAACCAAAGCAGGAGGCATGAATGCAGATACTTCGAGGATTGAGGTAGGTCATAGAAATGTGAGAAGTGACCCAGAATAAGTGTGATGAGAATGCCTGCTCCCTTAACGAGAAGTAGCCCAACTGACGGAGGGTGCAGGCTTTGGAGCAAGCCTACCCAGTGCTATCACAACCTCGGGCAAGTCACTTAACTGCTCGGTTCCTTGGTTTTCTCATTTTTAAAATGGGGATAACCACACCATCTATCTCATGGGATTGTTAACAGTATTGCATGAGTGCAGTGCTTAGCAGAGCACCTGGTTCCAAGTGAACTTTCTGTTAGTATTATTATTCACATTACCTAAGACATTCCAAGCCATATTTAAAAAATGCATACCTTGGAAATATTATGCTAAGTGAAAGAAACAAGACACAAAACCCACATATTATATGATCCCACTTATATAAAATGTCCATAGTTGGCAAATCCATAGAAAGTGATAGAAAGTTAATCAGTGTTTAGGAGGGACTGAGGGGAATGGGGAGTGACTGCATAATAGGTATAGGGTTTCCTTATGGGGTGATGGAAATGTTTTGGAATTGGATAGAGGTGATGGTTACACAACCTTGTGAATGTACTAAGAACCACTGAATTATACACTTTAGAAGGGTGAGTTGTATGGTATGTGAATTACATTTGCATTAAAAAGTTCACTGTAGTCCATGCAAAACAAGTGAAGGAGGCGGCAGCATGTGACCCCTGAGTTTGAATTGGTCTTCAAGAACCCTTGGACTTGGTTGGGCAGGAGAGAAAACAGAGAAGAGTGGGCCCCAGTGCTGGTGTCACTGAGATGCCAGACAGGAATGGAGGCAGAATCCTTGTGGTCTGACTTGGGCTATAGGGTATGAACCAGATGGGCCGCAGGGCCACCTGCAGGATTGGCCAGACCTGCTTAACCCCACTTGCCTGAGTTCTGGAATTGTTCCTGGAAAGGAATATCCTGGGCAGAGGAGGGGAATCTTCCCTTTCCTGGATAGCTCAGGGTTGCCATTATAAACCCCAGACAGTAATTTTATTGGCCTGAAACTGCCTGGGGACTGTTTGCCTTTAAGCCTCATCTGTTTTGGTTTTGGCTCCTTCCTCATTATCACAGGTCATACCCGTACCCTTCATCATTTTGGACACCAGGTAACCAAAACATGTGGGATTTTTAAAAATTTATCTTTATTATTGAAAGTATTACAAATGTGTCCCTTTCTCCTTCATTGATCCCCTTCTCCCTGTATCCCTCCCCCCAGGCCTTCACCACACTATTGTCTGTGTCCATGGGTTATGCATATATGCATGTAAGTTCTTAGGTTAATCTCTCCTCACTCACCCACCCCTGCCTTCCCTCTGAGATTCGTCAGCCTGTTCCATGCTTCTATGTCTCTGAATCTATTTTGTTCATCTGTTTATTTTGTTCATTAAATTTCACATATGAGTAAGATCATATAATACTTATCTTTCTCTGACTGGCTTATTTTGCTTAGCATAATACTATCCAGGTCCCACAATTCTGTCTCAAAGGGTAAGGGATCTTTAATTTTTACAGCTGCATAGTATTCCATGGTGTAAATGCCTGAGAAGATGCTTGATATGATTTCAATCTTCTTGAACTAGTAGAAACGTGTTTTGTGTTCTAACATATGGTCTGTCTTTGAGAATGTCCCATGTGCACTTGTGGACAATGCATATTCTGCAGCTTTGGGGTGAAATGTTTTGTAAATGTCAACTAATCCCATCTGATCTAGTAGTGTATCTTGTAGAATCACTGTTTCCTAATTGATTTTTTGTCTGGAAGATCTATCCAGTAAAGTCAATGGGGTGTTAAAGTCCCCTACTATAACTGTATTGCTATTGATCTCTTCTTTCAAGTCCTCCAGAAGTTTGTTTTTTGTGTTTTGTTTTGTTTTTTCCAGCCTGTGTGAGTCTTTTGTTCTGAGGTGGGTCTCTTGTAGACAGCATTTATTTGGGTGTTGTTTTCTTATTCATTCAGCTACCCTTTGTCTTTTGATTAGAGCATTTATATTTACATTTAAGGTTATTATTAATAGGTACTTATCTATTGCCATTTTATTTCTTTATGCCTATGTTTCTCCTCTCTATTTCAACTTCTTATTACAGCATTCCCTTTAACATTTCTTGTACTGCTGGTTTGATGGTGATAAACTCTTTTAGCCTTTTTTTTTTTTTTTTGTCTGGGAAGCTCTTTATTTCACCATCTATTTTGAATGATAGCATTTCTGGATAGAATAGTCTTGGTTTCAAATCCTTGTTTTGCATTAGCTTGAATATTTCATGCCATTCCCTTCTGGCCTGTAGAGTTTCTCATAATCACCTGACAGCCTTATGTGAGCTCCTTTGCAAGTAACAGATTGCTTTTCTCTTGCTACCTTTAAGTTTCTCTCTTTGTCTTGAATTTTTGGTATTTTAATTATGATGTGTCTGGGTGTGGGCCTCTTTGGGTTCTTCTTCCTTGGGACTTTCTGTGCCTCCTGAACTTGTACGGTTTTTCCTTTACCACTTTAAGGGTGTTTTCTGGCATTATTTCTTCAAACAGGTTCTCTAACCCTTGCTTACTTTCTACATCTTCTGGTACTCCTATAATGTGAATAGTGTTATTTTTCATGTTGTCCCAAAGCTCCTTTAAACTGTCCTCCTGTTTTTTAACTGTTTTTTCTTTTTGGATCTCTGACTGAGTGATTTTTTTCTAACCTGTTTTCTAATTCTCTGATCCGGTCCTCAGCTTCCTCTAATCTGTTTATTCCTTCTGATATTTTTGTATTTTTTATTTCTACTATGTCATTCTTAATTTCCTTCATAGTTTCTTTTTCTTTGCTCATGCAGTTGAACATCCTTAAGATCGGTATTCTGAACTCCATATCTGATAGATTGCTTATCTCCTTTTCATTTAGCTCTTCTTCTGGAGAATTCTTTTGTTCTTTCATTTAGGGCTTGTTTTTTTGTCTCCCCATTTTGGCTGTCTGGTAGGATTCCCAGTCTTTTGGATGGTCTATGGTACAGGCCCATGTCAGACTGTCTGTGACTGGCCTTGAGTACCCTGTTTGAAGTTTCCTGCACTCCACAGCTTATGGTTCCCTCTGCTGGGGCTGGGTACATTTGGAATGGACCAAGATGCCTACCAAGGTCTGCTCTCCAATCCCAGGGTCCAGAACCAAATCAGGCAAAAAACCCCGAGGCTGATTGTTATTCAGTTTCTTAATGAGCCTCAGGCTGTGGAAACTCCATAGGGCAGGGCAAGAGGTTTTCCAACAGGGTGGAGCAATTGCTTCTCCCCCAGGCTAAAGCTACTTGAATGGTAAATGTCTGCCTGAGAAAGATATCCCCTGCAGTTTGGGGGAATGACTCAGCACAGGAATCAAGATGGTTGCCCTCTGAGCTCTATTCTCCAGAGCCCCCAACCCTGGATTCTCCTCACACCAGTCTAGTCCACTCTGCCCTCCTCTGCTGGAGCCCAAGTTGAGTGGCTGCCCAAAAATTTGTGCATTGGCTCTTTAAGAGGGTGCCTGCATTTCCAGCCATCTTTCCCTGGCAGACAGAAACTCCACTGCTTTTCACAGCCAGATGTTATATGGGCACCTTTTTCAGTTCTGTTGCTCTGAGCTGGGAACCCACCTTGGGGTTTAGGCCTCAGAGTTCTCAGTGGGAACCCCCGACAGCTGAGCTGTCCCTCCGGACCTTCAGCTGTTGCCTGTGGGAGCCCAGACAGCCCTCTCATGCCTCCTACTAGTCTCTATGGGGTCTCCACTTTTCCTCCTTGGTTATGAGGGTGCTCTCCAGCTCATCTTCAGTTGCACTTGATTATGCAGGTTGTTCTTTCTATATTTTAGTTGTAATTCCAGTTTGTTCCTGGGACAGTGTTAGTGTAGCTTCCACTCAATCTGCTGCCATCTTGGAATGCAAAACATGTGTGTGTTTTTTAAGCCCTCACCTGAGGATATATTTATTGATTTTTAGAGAGAGGGGAAAAGGGGAGGAGGGAGAGAGAGAGAGAAACATCAATGTGAGAGAGAAACATCCATGGGTTGCCTCCTGTACTCTCCCTGACTGGGGATCCAACCTGCAACCTAGGTATGTGCCCTCATTGCAAATCACACCCACACCCTTTTTGGTACAAGAGCACGCTCCAACCACCTGAGCCACACTGGCCAGGGTGAACATGTCTGTTTTTTGAAACAACAGCATAGAAATTACCCAAGAGTCAGCACCAACAGGTACTGAGGAAAGGCCTGAAGCTGCCTCCAGTAGAGATGACAATGATGAGGACAGTGAGCACATTTGGCTGCTTAGAGGGGAGTGTGGAGAGGAGCTAGTTTTCAGTCTTATGAGTTCAGGAAAGATACCTTCCAGGTACACTGACTTTCCTGTTCTGGGTTCTTCCCCCACCTGCTGTTGGCACTTTCCCTGCTGTGTGTCCACTCCTGCTCTGCCCTTGGCATGTGTTCTGGCATGTATTTCTTCACTGCTCTCAGTGTGCTTGGTACGCCTGGCTGCAGGGGTTCCTGCCCCCCAACCCAGACTTGGCCCTCCTTGAGGCTTGGTCATAGGTCCACTGACTAGCCAATCTTGGTTTGAATGTAAAAGCTTAAAGTCATCCTAAACCCCTACAAATGGGCAGGAAAACCTTTTATGCAGGTTCCAAATGGAGTCAGATGGGAATAATAATAATAATGTCCCCCAGAGATGTCCATGCCCTCATCTCTGGAACCTGTAACTATGTTAGCTTACATGGTAAAAGGGAATTAAGGTAGCAAGTAGAATTAAGTTAGTTCATCCTGGGTTATCCTGGCCAATTAAAGAACAGGGTCCTTTAAATATGTAAGAGGGAGGCAGTGGAGTCAGGATCAGAGCATGCTATGCAAGAAAGATTCATCTGGCCTTCGCTGGCTCTGAAAATGGAACAGAACTTGAGCCAAGGAAAGCACATGCAGCCTCTAAAAGCTGGAAAAGGCAAGGGAACAGACTCTCCTAGAGCTTCTGGAAGGAATACAGTCCTGTCCACATCTTGACTTTAGCCCAGTGAGACTGTATTTGACTTCTGATCTCCAAAACTGTAAGATAAAAAAATGTGTTGTTTTAAACCACTAAACCCATTGTATTTTGTTATAGCAGCAAGAGGAAGCTAATAGAAAAGCTGAGGGGCAGATATTAGTGTCATCTTCATTCTTTGTAAAAACTAGCTTGTGAATGTTTCTTTACATTGTTTCAATTTTGTCAATTTAAATCAATCACCAGTATGCTTTGAGTTTAGGATTTTAAAACAAATGTGCATAAAATTGGGTGGCAGTGATGATTTTGGTGCAGCATTGAACATTTAAAAGTACTTCAGAGGGCACTGGAAGGTAGCTGGATTTCTTTAGCTTGGATTTGATTTTAAACTACTTCACAAGGAGATCAGAGCCTGCCCCTCTTTCAGAGTGCACATCTGAAAGCAGTCCTGATGGCTGCTCATGAAGCGGGGTGCAGTCTGGGGCCAGCAGACAAAAGGTTTTTTTAAATTTTATTATTGATTGATTTTTTATTTTTATTTTTTTGAGAGAGAAAGAGAGTGAAACATCCATTTGTTGTTCCACTTATTTATGCATTCATTGGTTGATTCTTCTATGTGTCCTGACTAGGGATTAAACCCACAACCTTGGCATATTGGGACAATATTCTAACCAACTGAGCTATCTGGCCAGGGCAGACAAAAGGTTTCTTATTTGTCAGGGCTAGGCCTGCCCCTTTTCTGAGGAGGAGTGTGCCATCAGATGACTGCTCTCTAGAGGCAGGCCGGTGGAGAGGACCAGAGCAGGAGTGAACGGCCTGGACCTCCACTCTAGCTTCAACTAGTTTTGAGTTCTGTTTTTATTAGTTTTCTACCTAGGACTGCTCATAAGATGTCAGAGGGTTCTGCAGCTTTAAAACAAACAAAATCACGTTGAAAACTAGAGTTGAAGACTGCCATAGTTGACTCCCACAAAGAGGAGTGCCCCTGCTCAGTGAACACCTGTTTAAAGGAGAAGCTCAATATCTGGCTGGCATTGTGAGGTGGTTCTATTTGAGATTATTGTATTTGGGATTATTGTCTAAATTTGAGGTGGTACCCTCAGCAGGAAGCGTTGTTGCAGTGCAGAATTCATCATGACTAAAATAGTGCCAAGGCACAGATGTGGTTCATTTTGACATTCTTCTTTTTATTTTTATTGCTCCCTCAGCTGGCCCGTGAGGACTGAATTAACACAGGGCCTGCATTCCACTGTGGCCCCACCATTTGCTGTCAACATTGGTCTTATCTGATCTATGCTTTGTTGGCCTCACAGAATTGTCCGACTAGCCAATTAATTGCTAATGCAAACAGACTGTGTGCAATGTATTAGCCAAGTTAGGCTCCCTAGAGGGGACTAGAATGCAAAAGGGACCACCTGCTTCCTTGGTTCTAATGAGAATCCAGGGGCTGATGTTCACAAAAGCATTTGCTTGGCCAGAAGCAAAGTGCTCACTGAATTAGGGAGCTGGACTCAGAGTCTGAATGCGCCAGGAGCAACTCTAATTGAGTTGATTACATATCCTTTGGCTTCCTGCAGAATTTCATGGTGAATTCATTTGGCTACCCAGATCAAAAGAAAAAAGAAAAAAGCAAGAATCCAAAGTAGTGCCTAAAAAGAAACCAACAAAAACCATGTTTCATCTTTTATTTGTCAAATACAATATACCATGTGGAGTTATAGTTTGGGGCTCTCATTAATTCCCTCCCAACACTTTGCTTCCTACCTCTCCCCTGAAACTGCTCCTGGCTATGGCAGTGATATCTTCTGTATTGCTAAATCAAATCATCTGACACCTCTGATCACACCCTCCCTCTGGAAGCATTTTCTCCCTTTAGCTTCTGGGAAGCCACACTTTACTAGTCATTCCTTGCCTTTCTTACCTCCCTGACCTCAGGACTGGTGGTAGTGCCTTGGGCTTAGTCCTTGGTCAGCTTCTTTCCTTGCACTTGCTTCTCAGGTACTTTCACCAGCCTCATGGCTTTAAATGCTTGTGAGTCTTCAGTTTCTGTCCCTAACCCTGCTCTCTCTTGACCTCCAGGCACCTATACTCAACATCTCCACATGGTTGTCTCATGCCCTGCTGGTGGGTGGTTACTGAAATCCTTCAGGTTCAGTTGTTCTGAATCCTGGCCCTTACCCCAGGGTCCCTGGACCTCTCCATAGCCCAGCAACCAAACTGTTCATGCCCTGCATGAAATGTTAAATTATTTTGACTATTACCCCTGCTAATAGGCATCTCGAAAGAATCTGGTGCAAACCTGAGCTTCTGCTTTCTCCCTCCAAACCCGTTCCTCCTACCTGAGTAATTGAAAAACCCATACTGTTGGTGACTCTGGCCACTCCTCCAGGGATGGCTTTTCTTCATGCTCTACATCTGATCTGTCGCTAGACCACATGGGAGCACCCTCAGAATCATCCAGACTTCCACCTCTTTTCACCTCCTCTCTGGCTACCTCCCTTGACTGGACCACTATCCCCTTTCATTGGAGCCCTTGCAGTGTCCTCCCCATGGATGTCTCAGAGCCCACTCCTGCCCCTACAGTTGTCTCCACATAGCAGCCAGATAGTCTTTTAGAGATCTAAATCACAGTGTGTCCCTCTGCTTAGAACCCTCCAGTGGTTTCCAATTGTAATGAAAATAAAACCCAAACCCTTACCATGGCCTACAAGTCCCAACAGAATGGGGCCTCTGGTGGTGCTCTGACCTCAGCTTCCACCCCTGCCCAGGGCTACCTTGCCAGTGTTCCAATGTGCTAAGCACTCCTCTGCCTTGTGTTTGCCCTCTCCTCTGGCTAGTTCTTTCCCCAGGTAAAGTGTGTTCTCACTCTCACTTCTTCCCATATGCCCCCACCTTAGAGAGGCCAACCTTGACCACACACGGTACCTGAAATTTTACCACAAATACCCTTCTATCACCAGCCTGCCCTTATCTGGTGATATTATCTTTCTGCTTGCTTCTTTGCTTACTGTCTGTCTCCAGCACTTGACTTTGGGCTCCATGAGGGCAGGGACTTGGTTTTTGTCTGCTTTGTTACCGGTATCTTGAACAATACCTGGCACAGTCAGCGACTTGGCAGGAAAGGGATGGCAGGCTCAAAAATAGTAATTGAATATCTAGTCAAAGGGCTATTTACAAGATATGGCCAGAGTTAAGGGAGACCAACAAGGGGTGGTGAAGCCCCTTGAGTGATGAAGAAACATGTGGAGGCTTTACCACCCTGGACTTCAAAGAGGAGTGAGGGTTCCTGGAAATCAGAGTAGCTAGGGTTATAGGAGAGATTAGGAGAGGACTGGGCCCCCTGTGAAGGATGCTGCAGCAGCCTGGAGGTTTGGAGCCAGAAGAATAAATGCTGTGAGTATTCTGATTGTCCAGTCTGTTGCTTCTGCCTCCCAATGGCTAAACCCTTGGGTCCTAAAATACATACCCAGGAGCCCTGGGGCACTGCAGGAGTCACAGTGGCTGCAAACTCATTGTGGTGCCACGGATCTTTTTAATTTTTAAAGGAAAATGCAGTGATGTATGTCAGATACCAAGTAGACTACTACCATTGATTGGAACAAACTCCTTTTTTAAAAAAATATGTGTTTTTATTGACTTTAGAGAGAAAGGAAAAGAGAGAGAGATAGAAACTTTGAGAGAGAAACATCAACATCCTGCATGCCCCCTGCCAAGGACCGAGCCTGCAACCCAGGCATGTGCCCTGAACAGGAATCGAACCAGTGACTTCTTGGTACATGGGTCAACACTCAACCACTGAGACACACTGGCCAGGCTGGTAAAAAAAAAAACCTGAGACAGTAAGGCAATCTATGGTCTCAACCCAACTGGAAGTCAGAGAGCAAGGGAAGTTGTTGATATGATCCATTCTCATCAGTAAGTCCAGTGCTCAGTATGTATCTGCTAATGTATGAATGAGCTGGGAACAGTGTGGGTCACTCTGGGCAGAACAGAGCAGAATAAAGCTTGCACCTGCCCTCAAGGAGCTTCCAGTCTAGACAGACCTGGAAGCAACTATATATAGTAACTGTCCCTTGTGTCACAAAAGAGGCACCAGGATTACATTGCTGCTGCAATGCTGTCTGCCTAAAAGACCCTCAATCCCTTTAATCCCATGTTGAAAGTTGTTCCTTTCATCTATTGCTGCTTGATCAACCATGGTAAACTAAGTAGCTTAAAACAAGTGTTTAATTATGCTCTTAGATTGTGTGGGTTGAGAATTCAGAGGAACACAGCAGGGACATCTCACTGGCTTTACAACATCTAGGGCCTCAGCTAGGAAGATTCAAATGGCTGGGGGATAGATTCATCTGGAGGCTTTTTCACTCACATGTCATAAAGCCTGGGCTCAGCTGGCACTATTGACACATGGCCTTTCCCTGTGATTTGGGCTTCATTACAGCATGGTGTTCTAACTTCTTCATGCTCCTCTTAAGGCTCTAAACATGAGTATTCCAGTAGATAATGAAGAAACCTCATGTGTTGTTGTGTGTGTTTTTCAGTTTAAAAAAATTGTGGTAAAAAACAAAATTTACCCTTTTAATCATTTTAATGGCAACTCAGTACATTTTACAGTATTAAGTACATTCACAATATTGTACAACCATCACCACTATATAGTTTTGGAATATTTTCATCACCCCAAACAGACACCCTATACCCATGAAGCAGCCACTCTGTTTCCTCCTTCTGCAGCCCCTGGCAACCACTAATCTGCTTTCTGTCTCTACAGATTTGCCTGTTCTAGAAATTTTACATAAATGGAATCATACAATATGTGACTTTTTGTGTCTGGCTTCTTTCACCTAGCATCATGCTTTCAAGGTTCATCCATGTTATTGCATGGATCAGTGCTTCATTCCTTCTTAAGGTTGAATATTATATAGTTATATGTCACACTTTGCTTGTCTATATCAGCTGATAGACATTTGAAACTACCCTTTGGCTTTTGTACATAGTACTACTATGAACATTTGTGCACAAGTCTTTGTTTGAACACCTGTTTCCAGTTCTGTGGGGTGTATATACCTAGTACATTGCCTTTTATGACCTAGCCTCAGAAGTCATGCAGCATTACTTTCACTGCATTCTATAGGCTGAGCCACTTAAGGATAGTCCAGATTCAAGCTGAGAACATATATCCCACCTCACAATGGAAGAGTGTCAAAGAATTTTTGGCCATGATTTAAAACTGGCACACCAATCCACTGAGATTTCAAGGTCCAGATAAAATGGTGCCTCATCTATGGAAGTATTAACTGCTGCAGCTCTATTATGATGCATACTTCTCTGACTTTTCTGGTTCTTTATGAAATAATCACCATTGTGCATGTTTGCTATTGTACTGGTTTATAGCCTAGCTCCATGCCCACTTCTCTTGATACCTAACTGCTGTCATCAGCTGTAGAGTTTTATCTCCAGTGAAGATTGGAGATAAAATTGGCCCTGATGGTCCTTCTAGCACTGATGTTATATGAGCTTGATCTGGCCTTTATTCACACAGACTTTCTCCATGGGAGCAGCCCTACTCCGGAGAGCATAGTGCCCAGCACACAGCTCCCTTGGAGGTACTTGTAGAGTGTGGATCTCAAGGGCAGCCTGAGGATTTACCTTTCTCTACCTCCAACTCTTTCTACTTGCAGAAAAGTCATGAGGGTTGAGCTTTATCGCCCCCCCCCCCCCCCGATAGAAGCTGTTGAGCAGTTTCTCAAGCATGACACTATTGGCATTTGGGGCTAGATGATTTGTCAGTTTGAGACCCTCTGCTGTAGAGACAGACATATTCTTTGTAATTCCACTCTCCATTTTCAGTATTCCTCATGAGTCACTAAAGTTTTCTGTTATTGTCACATTGCCTCAGGATAGACCTGTTGGAGAAAATTAGATCACAGACAACCTTTGTGAATTGGTAGCAGCTCCAATTAACTCTAGGAGTACACGCTAGGCTCCTTGGTGAGTTTTGAGCTCATCCTAGTTACACCAGGCACATTGCCAATCTCTTTAAAGAGTTATCCTCTGCATAGATTTCCACAGATGGGTACCCCCTTTATTTTGTGTTGATCTTTTTAGTTTCAATTTTAGACAGTGACCTTGTCTTTTTAAATGTTTTATGATTTTCTGAGAACTGGTGAAAAAGAATAAACAGAAAACTGAGCCAGAGGCTTGACCAGGCAGTTCATACAAGAAGAAATCAAATTGGACAACAAACATGAAAAGATGCTCAACCTCATTAGTAATTGGAGAGCTGCAAATTAAGCTATAATAAGATAAAATTACATATCCTCCAGTAGGCTAAAAATTATAATAAAGTCTGAAAGTACCAGGTGTTTACATGGCTACAAGAGTAATATGTGCTCTTTGTAGTAAACTTGGAAACTGTAGAAAAGTGTAGAGAAAATGCAAACTCATAACCCAGGGTTAACCACTGTTAACTATTGGAATACAGTATTTCAATACTTTTTTTCTCTGAAGAAATATATACTTTCCATTATTGGTGTTGAACTGTATGTTAGACATGAGCAGAGCAAGGATGATGGACCAGGTACAGAAACAGAATAGGGCAGAAAGCCCCAGGTGCCTAGCAAGGGGAAAACTGGGAAAACAAGAACCTCACCCCCAGGGTAACTTATCCTCCCTTAGCATATTGCTAGTCTTTCAGTTCAGACCGCCCCCCCCCCCCACACACACACCTTTTCCTCCCTAAAGATAACATCTAGGCCTCCGTTGTATTTCAGCTCTAGGCCCAGAAAAGCAGCAAAACCAAACAAGTGATGCCATGGCTGCCTCAGAACCAGATACGTTTATTAATGACCCCCTTCCCTGGCACCAACCAATTAGTGGAGACCTCGTCCTTGAAAGAGCACACCTGGAAAGCTGATGAATATTATATTAAGACACTCCCCTGAGACCTCCCCTAAGATTTCCACCTGCTAGAGAGAGATAAATGACCCAGAACAAAGGTCCAGGTGCACGCTCCCTACTAGAAGAGTATGCCAGCTCCGTTCCCTTCCCCCTTCTTCCCTCCAAGGAACCCCATGAGATTTGCAACCAGGGGAGCAATGGGCAGTGGAAGCTCATCCCTGGCTAACCTCCTGAACCTGTCTCCAAGGCCCCCTTCTCTTTTTTTTTTTTTTTTTTTTGAGTTCTCAGTGAGCCAGAGCAGCCCAGCCTAGGCTCTCCTGTTGCTTCTTCTATGCTCTTCCTTGTTTCACTGTCTTAAGTATGTTTTTGCTGCCATCATGGACCCAAAACCCTTTGGCTCAGTGCTGTGTAGCCTTTCCCTTTGGATATCTCCATCCCCTACCCCCCATTTCCTTTCCTTAAATAAATTCATTTTTCTTTATATACTGTCTGAGATGGCTATTTAGCCTGCCTGTGCACCACTGACTTTAACCTTTCACTGTATATATAGCTTTTCCCCTTTTTTGGTGTGAAATATAACATAAATACAGAAAAGTGTGCAAGACCTTTTATGAATAAGCGTAAAGTGAAAGTCTGTGTTATCACCAATCAGGGTGGGAAACAGAATGTTGACAAAAACCCAAGTAGACCTCTGTTTGCTCCTCCTGATCACAACCCCTCCCTTTCCCGAGAGGTGACCACTAGCTTGACTTTTATGCAGTCATTTTCTTGCTTTACTTTATACTTATACCACCTATGTATGTAAATAATATAGTTTAGTTTGGTCCTGTCTTTTTAGAAATTGAATTACACTGTATACAGGCTTTTGTGTTTTGTCTCCCTCTACAAAAGAAAAAAAATAGCTTATGATCTGTTGTGTGTGTTTGTGCTTCATTCACTTTGATTGCTAAGCATTATTCCACTGTTTGAATAAACCACAAGTTTTTTTCCTAATTCATTATTTTATTATTTTTTTAATCTTCACCTGAGGATATTTTTCCTGTTGTTTTTCAGAGAGTGGAAAATAGAGAAAAACATCAATGTGAGACACATGTACTTGTTGCCTCCCTCACGTGCCCCAGCCAGGGCTGGGGATTGAGCCTGCAACCAACCATTGTACATGCCCTTGGCCAGAATCAAACCCAGGACCCTTCAGTCCATGGGCCAACACTCTAATCACTGAGCCAAACTGGCTAAGGCAAATTCATTCTTTTATTGATGGACATTTGGGTAGTTTCCTATTTTTGACTGTTTCAAGCAGTGCTGCCATGAATATTGTTATGCAGATATGCATAATTTTCTTTAGGGGACTGGCTTTTAAACTGGTTTGGGGACCCTTGAAAGGCCCCTGAGACTATACGTTTCAACTATTTTCATAATGACACTAAGATGTTAATTATCTTTTGCACTCTTCTCAAGAGTGTACAGTGTTTTCTAAAGTTGATGTGATATGTAATATCATTGTTCTGATGGCTAATGGAATGTGTGTTGTGTCTTCTTGTGTTTTAAAATTTTCTGTTTTAATTTCTAATGTGAAAAATATAATGGATATAACCCACATGACAAAAGCTCTTTGAGATTCTTCTTCTTTTTTAATCCTCACCTGAGGATATTTTTTCCATTACTTTTCAGAGAGGGTGGACAGGAGAGAGAGGGAGGGAGAGTGGGAGGGGGGAGAGGGGGAAAAAGGGAGAGGGGATGTTATTAGCCTGGGGTCATCTAAAATAATTTCCCAACCTTTTCCCCTTGTTTCTCCAGCACCAGTAAGCCTTTCTTGCCCTCCTCTGGAGGTTGAATTGGAGAGAAGCAAGTTTGCTTCTAAATCACCATTACATCATGGGTGTAGCCCTTTGGAGTTTAATGTGGGAAGACATTCTGTTACAGTCCTCAATTTAGGTGGTCATGGGCCTGAACTTCAGTCTCTTGCCTGCCCTGGAAGGTTGCTGAAATGAAAGGCCAAGTTTGTCCAGCTTGACAAATGCCTTCAGAATTGTTGGCTTCTACCTCTCTAGACTTTCTGCTGTCTCTTAGGTTTTTTTCACAGTCAGTTTTATACCATCTTGTCAGTTCTTCAATGCTTTTAAGGGGATGTTTTAAAAATCAAACATTTTAGTTATTTTTAGGAAGGTTGGTCCATATAATCTATTCTGCCATTACTAGAAACACCAATTGATATATGTCTTTATCCTGTTTAAGTATGTAATCTTATATTGAGTATTTTCTTATATAATTAAAATTATTTTTAATATATGATTTTTGATGGATATTGAGGTGTACTCCAAGTCTTTGCTGTTATAAAGTATATTTCAGTAAATTTCTTTGTACATAATATTTGGCTGAGGATAATGGTACCTAATTACAGGGTGGCTGGGAGTGGTGGGAGAGAGAAGCTCTGAACTTTACTTTGTAGGTATTAGATTCATGTCAACTGTTGTTACTATTATTATCACACATGCACATGGGATTGGTCATTTGGACTGGTCATGCTTGATGGCCTCAGTCTTTCTGTGGCAGGGAATGCAAGGTGTTATAATGAGAGTGCTGGAAGCTGGCTAGAGAGTTAAGGTGGGAAGGAGTAATATCAGGGAACAAAGGGAGCTGATTATGGAAATGTGGATTGCCAAGGTACCCTGAAGGCCTGTCTCAAGTCACACACTCTGAACTCGAAGTTGTGCCAAAGTCAGTCAGCACAGAAATGTGAGACTTGCTACTGCAATGTGGCACCACCCCAGAATGCAGCAGGGCAGGTGGCAGGATTACTCAGCAGAGTCAGTTTATTCCAAGCAGTAATTGAATGCTGCTTGAGTCCCAAGCACCCTGTGTGTTGCTGGGCCAAAGGAAATGACTCAGACACTGGTCTTGTTGTTTCAAGTGTGGCTAGAGAGTGGGTTCTCAGTCTAGTGTGGATAGAGAGCAGGTTCTCCTCTCAAAGTTGGGGATTGGTAAGGGGAGAGGGCAGAACGTTGTGACAGGGATTGCTGGTGCTGGCTTGAGTCTCTGCCATGATGGACTTGGGACTGTTCCAGGTGGGAAAGGAGGAGGAGTCAGTTGAAGTCCCCAAGGGGAATGGGGAGGGATGGCAAAGGGCTGCCTGGCAGGTTCTGCAGATCTGCTGGAGCAGGAGGTCTAGACAGGATTGGGAAGATAACACCAGACCAGAGAGTGAGATTTCCCAGGTGGCACAGTTTCCTGTCCAGAGTGGGGATGGAGTTGCCTTTAGCTAACTGAGGTGAGTGAAGGGTACTGGAGATGAGGAAGGAGATGAAGGGTCCAAGGGCAGGATTTGGAATAGATCCAGGCCACAGATGCTAGCATAGGACAGACAGACTTGGAGTAGCAAGAGAGAACCCAGCCACTGCCAGGCAGCTTTACTTCATTCCATGACTAGGAGGCAATATGCTGGAAGTCATGAGATGATGGCCTAAAGGAAAGGGGCTGCAGCTCAAAAGAGGAGGGAAGGCTCTTTGAGGGTGAGGATAGGTTGCTTAGAGGGCTCCAATCTTTCCTCTAGAGGAGGAAACAGGCAGAAGGTCATAAAGGGACTTGCCCATGGTCGCAAATGGTACCTTTATATCTGCTGCCTCTGAACTGCAGAAGCCTTAGTATAGCAGGTTGATTTCCTTTCCCTTCCCATATGTCAAAACAGTTCTATTTTCATATACCATACAATTCACCCACTTAAAGTGATGAATTGTTGGCTTTTAATATATTCAGAGTTGAACAACCATCACCACTGTTGAATTATGGCACATTTTATCATCCCCCAAAGAAGCCCTTTAACCCTTTAGCAGTCCCTTTCCACTGCCCCCCCCCCCCCGGGACAACTTATCTACTATTTATATAAATGGAATCATAAAATAAGTGGCCTTTTGTCCCTGCTTCTTTCACTCAGCATAATGTTTTCAAAGTTCGTCCATGTTGTAGCATGTATCAGTGCTGCACTGCCTTTTTATGGCCAAATAGTATTCCATTGAAAGGGCCTATCACCTTTATCCATTTATCATTTGATGGCCATTTAGGCTGTTTCCACTTTTTGGCTTCTATGAATAATGCTGCTATGAACATTTTTGTACAAGCTTTTGTGTGAACTTAAGTTTTCAGTTCTCTTGGGTGGAATTGCTAAGTTATATGGTAATACTGTGTTTAACTTCTTAAGGACCTGTCACACTGCTTTACAAAGCTGCATCATTTTACAAGTCCCACTAGCTGTGTATGAGGGTTCCAATTTTCCCACATTCTTGCCAATGCTTATTTTCTATTTTTGAGAAAAAAATCTTAATAAGTATGAAGTAGTATCTCATTGTGGTTTTGATGTTCATTTCCCCTAATGACTAATGAAGTTGAACATCTTTTCATGTGCTTATTTAATCATGTTCTTGAATGAAAATCTGTATATTGCAAAGGGCTCTAAACTAGGGACCAAGAGGTCTCTGGAGCTAACCCTAGCCCTGCCATGACTCACAATGGGTGCTTCACTTTTCTTGTTAGGTTTATGTTCAGGTGCTTTATGGTATATTGTTTCTGTTATAAATGTATCTTACCATTCCATCTCCCTACTTGAACAGGGACCTTATTAATCAAAGTCATCACTCATCATTTGTCACCTTCTTTTTCTTAATTCTTTCATTCACCTAAGAATGTGCTCAAGTTTTCCTTCATCCTGCAACATCTCACCTCTGTTTTAGGCTGATATTGCATTTCCCTCCTTCAAGTTTTCACTCCCTTTTCTTCCTCTTCTCCTTTTATTTTCTCAATCTAACTAGAGCCTGGCTTCTGTCATTTGCCCCATTGGTCTACTGAAAGATTTCATTAAGGCCACCAAGGCAAATATATTTTTTAAGTTGATTATTGAAGTAATAGGTCCCAAATCATTGACACCAGTGACCTCTTTCGGGTATGGAACTGAAGGAAGGGGGTGACTCACCCTCCATACAGCGAGCCTCTTGAGATAGTATAGTAGAAAGCGAGTGATGGAAATAGCAGGGCAAAAACTGATAAAGTAGAACTGGTGGCTGGAAGTGTCTAGAGTAGTGACATTCAAATAGTGGGCCTTAGATGGCCTTTGAGCTGACATTTGGTCAAGCATTGTATGCAAACACCTTCAGTAATGCAGCTGGGTCATTTATGTACTATATTGCAAAATGTATTTACATGTCACTCTGATTTTAAAAATGCAGAAATTTTAAGATCTGAAGTGGCAAGCTTTACTTAAATTACTCTTCTTTTTCTGAAATTGCTTATTTCCCTATGTATTTCGCCCATGTCTAAATTGCATTTACTAAGTAGGTTGATTTTAGGAGAGCTGACTTTTTTCCCTACAGCATTAAATTTTCCCATGGTTTTTCTCTATATTTAGTTCTGTGTTCTTTTCATTTTATAACTTTCTTCATATTTGTATATCACATTTCTTGTTAGACTTACTCCCAAGTACTTTATGGTATATAGTCCTGTTATAAATGAAATCATTTTTTCCCACTGCATTTTCTTTTTTATATAATTTTATTTTTCAATTACAGTTTACATTCAATATTATTTTATATTGGTTTCAAGTGTACAGCATAGTGGTTAGATAATCATATACTTTGCAAAGTGCTCCCCCTGATATTTCCATTACCCAACTGTCACCATACATAGTTATTACAATATTATTGACTATATTTTCTATGCTGTACTTTACATCCTTATGACTTTTATGTACCTACTAATCTGTACTTCTCAATCCCTGCAACTTTTTTCACCAAGTCCTCCAACGCGTCTCCCCTCTGATAACCATGAGTCTGTTCTCTGTATCTATGAGTCTGTTTCTGATTTGTTTGTTTGTTTATTTTGTTCTTTAGATCCACATATAAGTGAAATCATATGGTATTTGTCTTTCTCTGGCTGACTTGTTTAACTTAGCATAATACCCTTAGGTCAAACCATGCTGTCACAAATGGTAAGATTTCGTTCTTTCTTTTTTTTTAAGTTTATTTTTTATTGTTGACAGCATTACAGATGTCCCCTATTTCCCCCCACTTATGCCCTCCACTCAGCCCCCACCCTGTGCTATGCATAGATGCATATAATGCCAGTCTGTTCCATGCATCCATGCCTCTGGACCTATTTTGTTCCTCTTTTTTTTTTTTTTCCCATTAGATTCCGCATATAAGTGAGATCATGTGATATTTGTTTTTCTCTGACTGGCTTATTTCACTTAGCATGGATGGACCTGGAGAATATTAGGCTATCACTAATGCTAAGATTCTGTTCTGTTTTTATGGACAAGTAGTATACCATTGTATATATGTACCACCACTTTTTTTTCTTCTTATAAATTATTTTATCGCATTGTATTACTGTGTTTACATCATATTTGTACCACCACTTTTTTATCTACTTGTCTATTGATGGACATTTGGATTGCTTCCATAGCTTGGCTATTGTAAATAACACTGCAATAAACATAGTGGTGCATATATTATTTTGAATTAGTGTTTTGGGGTATATATTGGATATATACCCAGAAGTGGAATCACTGGGTCAAAAGGCAGTTCCATTTTTAATTTTTTTGAGGTAACTACATACTGCTTTCTACACTGGCCGCACCAATCTGCGTTCCCACCAACAATGCTCTAAGGGTTCCCTTTTCTCCACATCCTTGCCAACACTTGTTTGTTGATTTATTGATGATAGCCATTTTGACAGGTGTGAGGTGACATTTCATTGTTGTTTTAATTTGCATCTCTCTGATAATTAGTGACATCGAGCATTTGTACCTATGTCTCTTGGCCATCTGTATGTCCTCTTTGGCCAAGTTTCTATTCAGGTCCTTAGCTCATTTTTTAATTGGATTGTTTGTTTTTGGTGTTGAGTTGTATGAATTCTTTATAAATTTTGACTATTAATCCCTTATCAGATGTATCATTGGTGAATGTGTTCTCCCATTCAGTCGGTTGTCTTTTCATTTTGTTGTTGGTTTCTTTTGCTGTGCAAAACCTTTTTAGTTTGATGTAGTCTCATTTGTTTATTTTTTCTTTTGTTTCTCTTGCCCAAGGAGATATATCAGAAAAAGTATTCCTAAGAGAAATGTCTGAGATTTTACTGTCTATGATTTCTTCTAGGAGTTTTATGGTTTTGAGTCTTACATTTAAGTCTTTAATCAATTTTGAGTTTATTCTTGTATATGGTATAAGAAAGTGGTCTAGTTTTATTTTCTTTGCATGTATCTGTCCAATTTTTCCAACACCACTTATTGAATAGAGTGTCTATTTACCCCATTGTATGTTCTTGTCTCTTTTGTCAAATATTAATAGACTATAAAGGTGTGAATTTACTTCTGGGGCCTCTATTTTATTCTATTGATCTATATGTCTGTTTTTATGCCAATAGCATACTGTTTTGACTACAATGGCTTTGTAGTATATATAGCTTGATATCAAATAGTATGATTCTTCCAAATTTCTTATTTTTCTCAAGATTGCTGAGACTATGCGGTGTCTTTTGTGATTTTATATAAATTTTTGGATTATTTGGTCTAATTCTGTGAAATACATGGTAGGTTTTTTGATAAGAATTGCATTGAGTCTATAGATTGCTTTGGGTAGTATGGACATTTTAACAGGAATTGCATTGAATCTATTTATTGCTTTGAGTAGCATAGATATTTTAACAATGCTAATTCTTCCTATCCGTGAGCATAGTATATGCTTCCATTTATTTGTATCTTTTTCAGTGACTTTCTTCAGTGTCTTACAACTTTCCAAGTTACAGGTCTTTTACCTCCTTGGTTAAATTTATCCCTAGGTATTTTAATTTTCTTGATGTAATTTTAAATGGGATTGTTCTCTTAGTTTTCCTTTCTGATAGTTCTTTTGGTGTATAAAAATACAATCGATTTCTGGATATTCATTTTTGTATCCTGCAATTTTACTGAATTCCTTTATCAGTTCTAGTATTTTTTGTGTGAAATCTTTAGGGTTCTATAAATACAGCATCATGTCATCTGCAAATAATGACAGTTTTCGTTCTTCCTTTCCAATTTGGGTGCATTTGTTTCTTCTTTTCATCTGATTGCTGTGGCTAGGACTTCCAGTACTCTGTTGAATAAGAGTGGTGAAAGTGGGCATCCCTCCTTGTTCCTGATCTTAAGAGAAATGCTTTAATTTTTCCCCATTTGAGTGGATTGGTGATATATGGCCTTTATTATGTTGAGATATGTTACCTCTGTTACCTTTTGCTGAGAAGTTTCTTTTTTGGTTTTTTGTTTTTTATCATAAATGGGTACTAGATATATCAAAAGTTTTTTCTGCATCTATTGATATGATCATATGATTTTTATCCTTTATTTTGTTTATGTAGTGTATCACATTACTTTGTGGATATTGTACCCACCTTGCATGCCAGAAATAAATCCCACTTAATCATGTGTATCATCTTGCTGGATTTGATTTGCTAATATTTTTTTGAGCATTTTTACATCTAAGTTTATTAGGAATATTGGCCTATAATTTTCTTTCCTTGTAGTGTCTTTATCTGGTTTTGGAATTAGGATAATGCTGGCCTTGTAAAATGAGCTTGGGAGTCTCCCCTCCTTTTGAAATTTTCAGAACAGTTTGAGAAGGACAGGTGTTAGCTCTTCTTTGAACAGTAAGTAAAATTCACCTGTGAAGGACTTTTGTTGGTTGTAAGTTTTTTGATTACTGCTTCAACTTTGTTAGTTGTAATCAGCCTGTTCAGATTTTCTGTTTCTTCTTGATTCAGTTTTAGGAGATTATATGTTTCTAGGAATTTATCCATTTCTTCTAGATTTTCTAATTTGTTGGCATATAGTTGTTTGTAATATTTTCATATAATTCTTTGTATTTCTTTGGTGTGAGTTGTTATTTCTACTCTTTCATTTCTGATTTCATTTGGGTCCCTCTCTTTTTTTTCTTGATGAACTGGTTAAAAATTTACCAATCTTTTTTTTTAATCTTTTCAAAGAACCAGCTCTTGGTTTCATCTTTTGTATTTTTTAGACTCTATTTCATTTATTTCTGCTCTGATCTTTATTATTTTTTCTTCTACTCACTTTGGGCTTTGTTTGTTGTTTTTCTAGTTCCTTTAAGTGTAAAGTTAGATTGTTTATTTGATATTTTTCTTGTTTCTTGAGGTAAGCCTTCTTGAGATAAGCCCAATGCTGCAAATTTCCCTCTTAAGAGTGCTTTTGCTGTGTCCCATAGATTTGGGGTTGTTGTGTTTTCATTTTCACTTCTTTCAAGTTATCTTCTGATTTTTTTCCTTGATCACAGTGTTAGCCCATTCATTGTTTAGTAACATGTTATTTAGCTTCCATGTGTTTGTGTGTTTTTCAGTTTTTTCCTTGTGGTTGATTTCTAATTTCATACCACTATGGTCAGAGAAGATGCTTGACGTAATTTCAAACTTCTTAAATTTATTGAGGTTTTTGTGTTCTAACATATTGTCTGTCCTAGAAAATGTTCTATGTGCACTTAAAAAAATGTATTTTCTGCTGCTTTGGGGTGAAATGCTGTGAAGATATCAAATCCATCTGATCTAGTGTGTCATTTAAGGCCACTATTTCCTTGTTGATTTTCCGTCTGAAAGATCTATCCATTGACGTCAATGGGGTGTTAAAATTCCCTGCTATTATTGTATTATTGTTGATGTCTCCCTTTATGTCCACCAACATTTGCTTTATATATTTAAGTGCTCCTATGTTGGGTGCCTAAATGTTAAATAATAGTGGTGCTAAGGGACCTTCTTGCTTGTTCATGACATTGTTTGTGATATATTTTTGTGTTAAGGTTAAATCCTCACTCCTGTTTTACTAAGGATTTGAGTTTTTTTTTAATTATACTTAGACACTGAATTTTATCTAGTCATGGTTTAGTATTTCAAGATCTCTCTGTTTCACTTTAATCCTTTAATACAGTAAATTATATTCTTAGATACCATCTTAGTGAGCATCCAGATGATCCTCAGCAGGCCCGCTGAAGTTTGGGTGTATTCCTTTGGAATACATGACTGTGTTCTATTTGTGCACATTTTATTTACTTACAATTTTTATATCAATATTCAAAAGTGAGATTAGTCTGTAGTGTACTTTTTCTGTGCTATCTTTTACAGTTGTCATGAAAAGAAATGGGAAGTTTTTCTTGTTTCTCTGCTCTGAAAAATTTGAACATTGAAGTAATCATTTCTCTTTTGAGAATTGAAATAATTCTGTGAACTCAGTTTGGTTGATTCTTTTACCTGAGTTGTTCACAGACAGCTTTCCCATTTTTCCTTATGGCATTTGCTCTGCTTAGGTTTTTTTTTCTTCTTGACTAATTTCTTTTTTTTATGGTTACATAAACCTTTAATTTTTAAAACCATTTTTTTCTTTAAAATATTACAGATGTCCCTTTTTCTCACCAATACCTCATTCCACCCCATCCATTCCCCTCCCCAGTCCCTCTCCCCACCATTTTTCATGTCCTTGGGTTGTGCATAGATGCATATAAATTTTTTGGTTAATCTCTCCCCCTCAACCCACCAGCCTTCCTCCATTCCTCTGACATTCATCAGTTTGATCTGTGCTTCCATATTGAATCTATTCTGTTCATCAGTTTATTAAGTTTTTTAGATTCCACATATAAGTGAGATCATGTGATGTTTCTCTTTCTCCCCCTGCTTTATTTCACTTAGCATAATTTTCTTCAGGCCCATCCATACTGTCCCAAATGGTACGAGATCCTTCTTCTTCACAGCTGTGTAGCATTCCATGGTGTATATGTCCCACAGCTTTTTTATTTACTCATCTACTGATGGGCACTTGTGCTCTTTTCAGATCTTAGGTATTGTAAACTATGCTGCTATGAACATAGGGGTGCATATGCTCTTTCTGATTAGTGTTTCAGGATGCTTAAGATATATACCTAGAAGTGGGATCCCTGAGTAAAAAGGCAGCTCCATTTTTAATTTTTTGAGGAACCTACATGCTGTTTTCCATACTGGTTGCACTAGTCTGCATTCCCACCAGCAGTGTACTAGGGTTCCCCTTTCTCCATACCCTCGCCAGCACAAGTCATTTGTTGATTTGTTGATGTTAGCCATTCTGACAGGTGTGAAGTGATACCTCATTGTCATTTTAATTTGCATCTCTCTGATGATTAGCGAGGTTGAGCATTTTCTCATATGTCTCTTGCCATCTGTATGTCCTCTTTGGAGAAGTGTCTATTCAGGTCCTTTGGCCATTTTTTAATTGGATTGTTTGTCTTCCTCTTGCTGAGTAGTATGAGTTCTTTGTACACTTTGGAAATTAGCCCCTTATCAGATAACATCCTTGACAAATATGTTTTCCCAGACCACAGGGTTTCTTTGTATTTTGAAGCTGTTTTCTTTGCTGTGCAGAAGCTTTTTAGTTTGACGTAGTCCCATATGTTTATTTCTTCTTTTGTTTCTCTTGCCCTAGGAGACTTATCAGTGAAAAGTTCACTACGTGGGATGTCTGTGATTTTACTGCCTATGTTTTCTTCCAGGACTTTTATGGTTTTGTGACTTACATTTAAGTCATTTATCCATTTTGAATTTATTTTTGTGTATGGTGAAAGTTGGTGGTCTAGTTTTATTTTTTTTGCATGTACCTGTCCAATTTTCCCAGCACCATTTATTGAAGAGACTGTCTTTACTCTATTGTATGTTCTTGCCTCCTTTGTCAAATATTAACTGACCATAATTTTGTGTGGGTCTATTTCTAGATTCTCTGTTCTGTTCCATTGATCTATATGTCTGTTGTTGTACCAATACCAGGCCATTTTGATAACAATGGCTTTGTATTACAGTCTGATATCTGGTAAAGTGATCCTTCCCACTCTGTTCTTTTTTCTCAAGATGGCTACAGCTATTTGGGGTCTTTTTTGGTTCCATATAAATTTTTGAAATGTTTGTTCTAGATCTGTGAAAAATGCTGTTGTTATTTTAATAGGAATTGCATTGAATTTATAAATTGCTTCGGGTAGTATGGACATTTTAATGATATTAATTCTTCCCTTCCATGATCATGGTATATTCTTCCACTTCTTTATATCTTCCTATATTTCTTTTTTCAGTGTACTGTAGTTTTCCGAGTACAGGTCTTTTACATCCTTGGTTAAGTTTATTACTGGGTATCTTATTTTTTTAGTTGCAATGATAAATGGTATTGTATTTTTAGTTTCTTTTTCTGAAATTTCATTGTTGGTGTATAAGAATGCCATTGATTTCCAGATGTTGATTTTGTATCCAGCTACCTTGCCAAATTCATTTATCAAATCTAGTAGTACTTTGACGGAGTCTTTAGGGTGTTCCATGTACAATATTATGTCATCTGCAAATAATGAGAGTTTTACTTCCTCCTTTTCAATTTGGATACCTTTTATGTTTTCATCCTGTCTTATTGCTGTGGCAAGGGCTGCCAGTACTATTGTTGAATAAGTGTGATGAAAGTGGACATCCCTGTCTTGTTCCTGTTTTTAAGGGAAATGGTTTTAGTTGTTGCTCATTGAGTATGATGTTGGCTGTAAGTTTGTCATATAAGGCCTTTATTAGGTTGAAGATCCCTCTATTCTCACTTTGTTGAGAGTTTTTATCAGAAATGGGTGCTGGATTTTGTAGAATGCTTTTTCTGCATCTACTGATATGACCATATGATTTTTGTCCTTCATTTTGTTTATGTGATGTATCACATTTATTGATTTGCAAATATTACACCAGTCTTGTATCCCCAGAAGAAATCCAAATTGTTCGTGGTGTATGATCTTTTTAATGTATTGCTGGATCTGGTTTGCTAGTATTTTAGTGAGGATTTTAGCATCTATGTTCATCAGGAATATTGGCCTGTAATTTTCTTTCTTTCTAATGTCTTTATCTGGTTTTCGGATTAAGATGATGCTGGCCTCATAAAAAGAGTTTGGGAGTTTTCCCTCCTCTTGAATTTTCTAGAATAGTTTGAGTAGAATAGGTGTTAATTCTTCTTTGAGTGTTTCGTAAAACTCTCCTGTAAATCCATGTAGTCCAGGACTTTCGTTTGCTGAAGGTTTTTTGATTACTGCTTCAATGTCCTTAGTTGTTATCGGTCTATTCAGCGTTTCTGCCTCTTCTTCATTCAGCTTTGGAAGGTTGTACGTTTCTAAGAATTTGTCCATTTCACTCATGTTGTCCAGTTTGTTGGCATATATGGTATTTTCTTATAGTATTTTCTTATATTTCTCATAGTATTTTCTTATGATCCTTTGTATTTCTGTTGGGTCACTTGTTATATTGTTTCTTTGATTTCTGATTTTATTTATTTGTGTCCTCTCTCTTTGTTTCTTAGTGAGTCTGGCTAAAGGTGCATCAATCTTATTTATCTTTTCAAAGAACCAGCTCTTTGTTTCATTGATATATTGTATGTTTTTTTAATCTTTATATCATTAATTTCTGCTCTGATCTTTATCATTTCCTCCCTTCTACTTCCTCGGGGCTTCTCTTTCTATTCTCATTCTAATTCTTTTAGTTGTTGTGTTAGATGGTCCATCAGAGCTCTTTCTTGTTTCTCGTGATAGGCCTCTAATGCTATGAATTTTCCTCTCAGGACTGCTTTTGTTGTGTCCCATAGATTTTGAGTTGTTTTCTGTTCATTTTTGTTTTTTTCCATGAAGTGTTTGGTTTCCTCTTTGATCTCATTGGTAACCCATTCATTGTTTAATAACATGCTATTTAGCCTCCATGTGTTTGAATATTTTTGAGTTTTTTTAAAGTGGTTTAATGCCATTGTGACCCAAGAAGATGCTTGAGATTATATCAGTCTTCTTGTATTTGTAGGGACTTGCCTTGTGCCCTAACATGTGGTCTATTTTTGAGAATGGTCCATGTGCACTTGAGAAGAATGTGTATTCTGCTGCTTTGGGGTGAAATGTTCTGTAAATGTCAATTAAATCCATTAGGTCTAGTGATTCATTTAAGGTCTGTGTTTCCCTGTTGATTTTTTGTCTTGATAATGTGTCCAATGCTGACAGTGGGGTGTTAAAGTCCTCCACTATGATTGTGTTGCTGTCAGTCTCCCCCTTAAAGTCCACCAAGAAATTTTTTATACAGTTAGGGGCTCCTGTGTTGAGTGCATAAATGTTTATAAGGGTTATTTCCTCCTGTTGGATTGATCCCTTTAGTATTATGTAGTGACCATCTTTGTCTCTTGTTATGGTCTTTATTTTGAAGTCTGTTTTATCAGAAATAAGTACTGCTACTCTAGCTCTCTTTTCCTTTCCATTGAATATTTTATTCCATCCCTTCACTTTCAGCTTGTGTGAACCTTTTGCTCTCATGTGGGCCTCTTGTAGACAACATATATTTGGTTCCTGTTTTCTTATCCATTCAGCTGTCCTATGTCTTTTGATTGGACCACTTATTCAATTTACATTTAAAGTTATTATTGACATAAACTTATTTAATGCCATTTTTCCCCTTTATGCTGATGTACCTTTCTCTCACTATTCTTTCTTTTTCTTAAAGCAACCCTTTTAGCATTTCCTTCAATGCTTGTTTTGTTCAACTGAACTCCTGTAGCCTTTTTTGTCTAGGGAGCTCTTTATTTCACCTTCAATTCTAAATGATATCCTTGCTGGATAAAGCAATCTTGGTTGCATGTTCTTGCTTTCCATTACTTTGAGAACTTCATACCGCTCCCTTCTGGTCTGAAGAGTTTCTGTTGAGAAATCAGCTGTCAGCCTTATGGGAGTTCCCTTGTAGGTCACTGCTTGTCTCTCTCTTGCAGCCCTGAATATTTTCTCTTTGTTCTTTACATTTGCCATTTTAATTATGTTTCTTGGAGTGGGTCTCTTTGGGTCCCTCTTGTTTGGAACCCTCTGTGCTTCCTGAACTTGTGTGGCTTTCTCCCTCACCAGCATAGAGAACTTTTCTGTCACTATTTCCTTCCCCAAGTTCTCTATCCCTTGCTCTCTTTCCTCCCCCTCTGTTAGTCCTATAATGTGAATGTTGTCTTGCTTTATGTTGTATCAAAACTCCCTTACACTGTCCTCATGCTTTTAAGTGTTTTTTCTCTTTGCTGCTCTAATTTCGTGGGTTTTTCTGCTGTGTCTTCTAAGTCCCTTATTCTATCCTCTGTTTCATTTAGCCTGCTTTTAATTCCTTCCAGTGTATTCTTGATATCAGGTACAGCATTCTTTATTTCTGTCCTATTTTTGTTTATGTTATGTATCTCTTTTTTCATGTTTTCACTATGGTCTTCAATCTTATCATCTAGTGCCTTGTTTTTCTCACTAAGTTCCCTGAACATCTTTATAATCAATATTCTGAACTCTGTTTCTGATAGCTTGCTTAACTCCATCTCATCAAAGCCTTTTTCTGGTGATTTTTTCTTTAATTTGAGGGTTCTTTCTTTGTCTCCCCATCTTGGTAGGTCTTAGTGTTTGTACCTATATATTAGATATATTTGCTGTCTCCCAGTCTTGTGCAGTGGGATTTTGTATTGTGAGACTGGTGGAGCCCAGAGTTGTATTTTCCTTATACTTCTGAGCTCTTTGCTTTATGCATGTCCCTTTTGTGTGTGTCCCTTTTGTGGCTTCTTCTAATGTGATTGGGTCTAGATTGTTGTTGACCAGTCCTTGGGAGGACTCTCCTCTCAGGTTGGCTAACTGTGTTTCTCAGCCCCAACCTCATCATGTAAGCTGTTGTAGGGGTGCTAGCAAGGCAAGGCAATATAAAACTAAACTTCCAGGAAACAAGGGGTATCTTACAAAATATCTTGACAATCACAATGAAAACAACCCATGTGAAATAGAACTGGGAGAGTGAAGGGAGAACACAAGTTCTAGAGAAAAAAAAGGTTTAAATCAAAGACAGAGAGAAACAAAAGTAAAGCTGAGAGAGAAGTATAATGTTGTTAATAGTGACAAAAATTTAGAAAATAATAATAATAAACTAAAATGTAAAAAATAGAGAATCTACTGGGAAATAATAGAGGCAGAGAAAAGATTCTTAAGGAAGGACCAGCAAAAAAATTAAGGGAAGGAATAAGAATAGGACAATAGTTGAAAAAGAAAAATACAATAAAGAGAATAAGAGAAACAACAGTCAAACAAAAAGACAGAAGATAGAAGGGAGGGAAACAAAAGAAAGAAAAGAAGAAGAAAAAAAAGTTATGCCAATGGATCTAGAGGAGAGAGAGACAAAGCTCAGGCAGGGAGGGAGTCCAGTAAGAGATTTGGGGAAAACTATAGAGGAAAGCAGTAAACTTGTTGGTTATAATGATAAAGTCCTAGCAATTAAGCAGGAAATATGAAGAAAGTCTTGATCATAGAAGCAAGGATAAAACAAAATAAAGCAAATAGACAAAACAGAAACAAAATAAAAACCAAGCTAAGCAAACCAAAATTCTTTTATAATAATAAAAAAATTTTTTAAATTTATTTTAAAATTTAAAAAGGAGAAAAAAATATATTTTTTTCCCCATTCTCTTCTTCCTAAGGGAAAAAGAGAAAATACAAAAAAACAAACAAAAAACAGTCAGTCAGGTGAGTTTCTTCTAGGCGGCTTATGTTGTCTGAGGCTTTCTGTTTTTTGTGCTGATTTCCATTCTCCTGGGAGGTACTTGTGTATCAGCCAATGTGAGGAGCTGTCTAGGTTTGGCCTTGGTGTCCTTAGGTAAATGGTTGATCTGAGGCTCTCTGTGGATTACCTCCTCTTTTCAGCTATTTTGCAACTTTGTAGTTTCCTAGTCTTCTGTGTAGTCTTTAGGGTGCAGGATGGCTAGTGTAGCTCAGGGTATCACTCACCTTACTTAGAGGTTTCACTGTCAGGCATTCACTGTAAGGTCCCACCGCCTGTGAGCCAAGGCGCCCTCCAGGAGGGGACCCAAAGTCAACTCCACACAGCTCCCAGCATCGCTGGTCTCAGTAAAGCTGGGGCGGCTCCACACGCCATCAGGGCACCCTCAGGGCTGGTCACAAATTCCAGACTCTCCCCACTGGGAGCTCAGGGTGCAAGACTCTCCTCTCCTTCCCCATGCCATGCAGGTTAAATGCTTTCTGGGGTTCAACACTGTGCCTTATAGGGAGGCAGAGGGTCCCTGTGTGCAGCTGCTCAGTACAGACCTCTGGTCCCTTACTATTCCGGTGCTACACACTTTGGGACAGCCTTTCCTATGATCAGCACCCTGAGCATTAGACACAGGTCGTGTCCTCCACCAGGAAGGTGCTGTCCCCTCCTCACAGACTCACCGCTCTCCTGAGTCCCTCTGCCCTCCCTGCTGGGCTCTCCTTCCCCTCTCCTCTGCTCTGGGTATGAGATCTCTGCTTTTGGATTCCAGTCAGTACTCCCAAGGGAAGAATCATTAGCAGTGGTTAGATATTCTAGTTCTTATTCCATAGGCCAGCTGTGTGAGCCTGTGAAGTTGCTTTACCTCTCTGAACCTCAGTTTCTTTACCTTAAAAATGGGGAATCATAAAAACACCTACTACGTCCTTGAACTGTAGTGAGGATGAAATGATAAGTTTATGTAATGTGTTTGGTGCTGTACTGTACCAGTAATATCAAGTGAAACTGCAACTGTGAGTTTCTTGAGGGTAAGGAGCCACTTATTGTTCATCTTTATGTCTCCAGGACCAAGCACTGTCCCTGGCACAAGCCACTGCTCAGTAACTATAATTGGAACAAAATCAAATAGGATAATGGGGGCAGGGCTGAGGATATTGTGGCAAAGGGACCAACAAGAGATGAGGCTGGGCAGGTGGGTTCAACCAGAGTATGAATGGCCGTGAATCCCTTGCTGTAGAGATTAGGTACCATGAATCTTTTTTTTTTTAATCCTCACCTGAGGATATTTTTCCCATTGCTTTTCAGAGTGAGTGGAAGAGAAAGAGAGGGTGGGGGAGAGGGAGAAAAACATCAATGTGAGAGAGACACATTGGTTAGTTGCCTCCTTCATGTGCCCCAACTGGGGCCTAAGATAGAGCCTGCAACTGAGGTACATACCCTTGACTGGAATGCAACCTGAGACCCTTCAGTCTGAGAGCCAATGCTCTAACCACTTAGCAAAAATGCCTAGGGCCCATGAATCAATTTTAATGACTTGATATAGTTTAAAGGAAATAACTTTGGAAGCTTGTCAAGGGTGGGCCTGAAAAGGACCAGAATGGAAGCAACAAGACCAAGGCAGAAGTCAATAAAACAGTGGACTGGGAGAGGAAAAATCAGCTTCTAGAAACATTTCGGTTGAATCCAATTGGTCACCAATTAGTTGCAGGAGAAACAGACAATTCGGTATTCTAGGAACATTATCAAGTCATCCAAAAACTCCATTCTGTGTCATGTAGCACCAAGGATGGGAAGGAAAATGAATAGACAAACACTATTTCAGAGACATTCCCAGATCCTGGCATAGAATGTCAGTGGTTACCGGATGGGTCAGAGTGTGAGTGTTTCAAAGAAGAAGGAGGGGTAAGCACACATCCCAGAGTGAGTTTCCCAGGGAACTGGGGGAACTGTTAATGGAAAAGCTATAGACAGCTAAAATAAGGAAGTTTTGCTGAATTTAGCAATAAAACTCCATTCTGCTCTGATACTCAGTAGCAAGATTTGACCAGTTAGGCCACAGTCCTAGACCATTACATCTAGCTGGAGCCTTCCTATTATATTGCTCACCTAAATTAGCTGCTGAAGAAAGCTTTTGATCATATCAAGTTCTGATAGAACCCAAATGGTGGAAGTTGTTTCATCTCCAAATTTTCTTAAAGAGAATCACTAATGTCCATTTCACCTGGACTAAGATTTAGTAACAAGTCAAACAATATTAACTAATTTTGATTGAGTACTTACTATATGCCAGGCACTTAGCTAAATGCTGGACTTAAATTTACTTATTTAATCCACATAGCATCCCTTCAAGGATGGTTAAATATCACTCTCACATCCATTCACATTTTATCCTGTTTACACTATTATCGTCTCCATTTTGCCAATGAGGAAACTGATGTGCAGGGAATTTCAGTAACGTATTCAAGGTCACCCAGCTAAGAAGTGGCAGAGCCAGGATTTGACCCAGGCAGTCAGTTTTTGGAGCTGCCACTACCAACCCCTCCATTGTCCTGCCACAAATCTGTATTGTGCTGCTTTGGGGTGTAACGCAGAATAGAGATGCTCCTAGGAACTGCTTAAACATGCCTCCTGGTTTTTCATTACTATACTAATAGATGTCTGTTGGGTTTTGCTCACAGCTGCCCTATTCACTTGGGATTTCAGACAACATGCAGTAAAAGCCTTGCTAACTTCCCATTAATTAATTATAGGAGAACCAACTTGCTTAAGGGAGAGGTCTGGATTAAATAGTGATTCTATAAATACCATGTGGTGGTATGTTTCTTTCCCCCTGTTTTCAGATCTGTGATTCCCCTTTAATACTCAAAGGTAGTGGAGGTGAAGCAGATATGATTATCTTCATATTTCTCAGATGAGAAAATTGATGTTCAGAGTTCAAGTGACTTGGTAAAGTCATTGCACAGGAGTTAAGGGATGACAGAATATTCCTAGGTAGGAGATGATACAGGACCTGATTTATCTCTTCTGGTGATCATTTTTTAAAGAAACTTAGGCAGGCCCAGCCAGTGTGGCTCAGTGGTTGAGCGTAGACCCATGCACCAGGAGGTCACGGTTCCATTCCCAGTCAGGGCACATGCCCGGGTTGTGGGCTCTTATTCCCAGTAGGGGGTGTGCAGGAGGCAGCCAATCAATGAACTGATGTTTCTGTCTCTCTCCCTCTCCTTTCCTCTATCTGAAATCAATAAAAATGTATTTAATTTTTTTTTTAAAGAAACCTAGGCAAAAGGATCAAGTCATTTATTAGAGGAAAAGAAGTCAGGTGCACTTCACTCTTCTTCATGACACGGTTTTATGTCAGAAGACAGCAGGGCAACACATTTACAAAGCTTTGAGGGGAAAAGTATGTAATCCAAGTTGTCATCCTCATGAGGAGATATAACACAAAAGCACCCTGAAAATTGTAAGGCTTCCTATGCACAAATGTTGATGGCAGCTTTATTTCTAATTACCAAACACTGGAATCAGCCCACATGTCCTTTAATGCGTGAATGGATAAACAAATGTGGTATATCCACCCCATGGAACTACTCAACAAAAAGGAGCAAACTGTTGATACAATAAGCTGGATGAATCTCAGATATATTGTGTTGTGTGAAAGAAGTCAGACTCAAAAGAATACATACTGCATGGTTCCACTTCTATGACATTCTTGAAACAGCATTATAGAGATGGAGAGTAGGTTAGTGGTTGTCAGAGGTTAGGGGTATGTAAGATGGGAGAGAGGTAAGTATGCTTATAAAAAGGCAGCATGAGGGACCCTTGTGCCAATGGAACTGTTCTTTATCTTGATTGTAGTGCTGGTCACATAAATCTACACATGTTATAAAATCATATAGTACTTAATAAGTGCACACAGATGAATGTAAGTAAAACTGAAGAAATCTGAATGAGATGGATTGTATCAATGTCAATATTGTGATTGTGATAGTACACTATAATTTTGCATAATATTACCTTTGGAGGAAACTGGGTAGGCATAAAACATATCTCTTTGCATTATTTCTTACAACTATATGTGAATCTATAAGTACCTCAATAAAAATTTCAATTTAAAAATGTAATGCTTTGGAAGCTGTGTGTCAGTCAGGGCTCCTCCTGGAGACATCTAGTTAATAATACTAAAGAGCCAAGCAAGAGGTGATCAGAAATAATGATTCAGAAAAGGGGAAGCCAATGGAGAGAAGAGTTGGCAGTAAACACTGAAGCATCTCAGGCTGATTGATCAGATTGGTGTCTGACAGGAGGCCCTGGGTCCAGAGCTCAGAGACACTTTGAGCTGAGGATTTAGATTTGGGTGGTGCCAATAAACTGAAATTATGGAAACAGGTGGGATCACTCCAGGAGAGTGGGTGAACATGAACAATAGCTATCTGGGCAACACCAAAATTGAGTGGGAGGGGGTAGACAGAGTATGATCAGTGGAGAATGAGAAGCAGGAGGAAAAGAGCCTGTGAAGGAAGTGTTACACAGATTCAGGATAAAGTGTTTCAAGGAAGGTGTCACATTTCTCTGATGATTAGTGAGATTTAACATCTGTTCATATGTCTAATGGCCATCTGTATGTCCTATTTGGAGAAGTGTTGACACAGGTCGATTGCCCATTATTTTAAAATCAAACAGTGTGTGTGTGTGTGTGTGTGTGTGTGTGTGTGTGTGTTTGATATTGGGTTGTATGAGTTGCTTATATAGCTTGGATATTAACCCCTTATTAATGTATCATTTGCAAATATCTTCTACTATTCAGTATGATGTTTCTTCATTTCACTTCACTGTGGAGAATTTCTTTGTTTGTTTGTTTAAATATTACAGATGTCCCTTTTTCTCCCCAATGACCTGTTCCACCCTGTCTCTTCCTCCTCCCCAGTCCCTCTCCCCACAATTGTCCATGTCCTTGGGTTGTGCATATATGTATATAAATTCTTTGGTTACTCTCTCCACCTCCACCCACCCTCCTCCATCTCTCTGACATTCATCAGGCTCATCTATGCTTCCATGTCATTCAATCTATTCTGTTCATCAGTCTATTAAGTTCTTTAGATTCCACATATAAGCGAGATCATGTGATCTTTGTCTTTCACTGGCGGGCTTATTTCACTTAGCATAATATTCTCCAGGTCCATCCATACTGTCCCAAAGGGTACGAGATTCTTCTTCTTTACAACTGCATAGTATTCCATGGTGTAAATGTCCCACAGCTGTTTAATCCACTCATCTACTGATGGGCACTTGGGCTGTTTCCAGATCTTGGCTACTGTAAACTGTGCTGCTATGTACATCAGGGTACATATATTCTTTCTGATGAATGTTTCAGGATTCTTAGGATACATTCCTAGGAGTGGAATCGCTAGGTCAAACGGCAGCTCCATTTCTAATTTTTTAAGGAACCTCCATACTGTTTTCCATAGTGATTGCACCAGTCTGCATTCCCACCAGCAGTGTACTAGGGTTCCCCTTTCTCCAAACCCTCACCAGCACATGTCATGTTTGTTGATTTGTTGCTGGCAGCCATTGTAACAGGTGTGAAGTGATACCTCCTTGTGGTTTTAATTTGCATCTCTCTGATGATTAGGGAGGTTGAGTATTTTCTCATGTGTCTTTTTGCCATCCGAATGTCCTCTTTGGAGAAGTGTCTATTTAAGTCCTTTGCCCATTTCTTAATTGGGTTGTTTGTCTTCCTCTTGCTGAGTGCTATGAGTTCTTTGTACACTTTGGAAATTAGCCCCTTATCAGATACATCCTTGGCAAGTATGTTTTCCCAGACCACGGGGTTACTTTGTATTTTGAGGTTGTGTTCTTTTGCTGTGCAGAAGCTTTTTAGTTTGATGTAGTCCCATATGTTTATTTTTTCTTTTGTTTCTCTTGCCCTAGGAGACTTATCAGTGAAAAGTTCACTACGTGGGATGTCTGTGATTTTACTGCCTATGTTTTCTTCCAGGATTTTTATGGTTTTGTGACTTACATTTAAGTCTTTTATCCATTTTGAGTTTATTTTGTGTATGGTGAAAGTTGGTGGTCTAGTTTCATTCTTTTGCATGTATCTGTCCAATTTTCCCAGCACCACTTATTGAAGAGACTGTCTTTACTCCATTGGATACTCTTGCCTCCTTTGTCAAATATTAACTGACCGTAATGGCATGGGTCTATTTCTGGGGTCTCTGTTCTGTTCCATTGCTCTATATGCCTGTTGTTGTACCAATACCAGGCCATTTTTATTACACTGGCTTCGTAATATAGTTTGAAGTCTGGTAATATGATCCCTCCCGCTATTCTCTTTTTCCTCAAAATGGCTGCAGCTATTCGGGGTCTTTTTTGGTTCCATATAAATTTTCGAAGTGTTTGTTCTGGGTCTGTGAAATATGCTGTTGGTATTTTCATAGGAATTGCAATAAATTTATGAATTGCTTTACGTAGTATGGGCATTTTAATGATATTAATTCTTCCAATCCATGAACATGGTATCTTCTTCCACTTGTTTAAATCTTCCTGTATTTCTTTTTTCAGTGTCACGTAGTTTTCTGAGTACAGGTCTTTTACATCCTTGGTTAAGTTTATTCCTAGGTATCTTATTTTTTTAGTTGCAATGGTAAATGGTATTGCTTTTTAAGTTTCTCTCTCTGAAAGTTCATTGTTGGTGTATAAGAATGCCATTGATTTCCGGATGTTGATTTTGTATCCAGCTACCTTGCCAAATTCGTTTATGAAATCTAGTAGTACTTTGATGGAGTCTTTAGGGCTTTCTATGTACAATATCATGTCATCTGCAAATACTGACAGTTTTACTTCCTCCTTTCCAATTTAGATACCTTTTATGTTTTCTTCCTGTCTGATGGCTATGGCGAGGACTTCCAGTACTATGTTGAGTAAGAGTGGTGAAAGTGGACATCCCTGTCTTGTTCCTGTTTTTAAGGGAAATGGTTTTAGTTTTTGCCCATTGAGTATGATGGTGGCTGTAGGTCTGTCATATATGGCCTTTATTACGTTGAAGTATGATCCCTCTATTCCCACTTTGCTGAGAGTTTTTATCAGAAATGGATGCTGGAGTTTGTCAAATGCTTTTTCTGCATCTATTGATAGGATCATATGATTTTTGTCCTTCATTTTGTTTATGTGATGTATCACATTTATTGATTTGCGGATATTGTACCAGCCTTGCATCCCTGGAATAAATCCCATTTGATCATGATGTATGATCTTTTTAATGTATTCCTGGATCCGGTTTGCTAGTATTTTAGTGAGGATTTTAGTATCTATATTCATCAGGGATATTGGCCTATAATTTTCTTTCTTTGTAGTATCGTTATCTGGTTTTATGGTTAGGGTGATGCTGGCCTCATAAAAAGAGTTTGGGAGTTTTCCCTCCTCTTGAATTTTCTGGAATAGTTTGAATAGAATAGGTGTTAATTCTCCTTTGAATGTTTGGTAGAACTCGCCTGTAAATCCATCTGGTCCAGGACTTTTGTTTGCTGGGAGTTTTTTGATTACTGCTTCGATTTCATTAGTTGTTATTGTCCTATTCAGGTTTTCTGCCTCTTCTTGCTTCAGCTTTGGAAGGTTGTATGCTTCTAGGAATTTGTCCATTTCCCCAGTGTTGTCCAATTTGTTGGCATATAGTTGCTCATAATATTTTCTTACAATACTTTGTATTTCTGTTGGTCAGTTATTATATTGCCTCTTTCATTTCTGATTTTATTTATTTGGGTCCTCTCTCTTTGTTTCTTAGTGAGTCTGGATAAAGGTGCATCAATCTTATTTACCTTTTCAAAGAACCAGCTCTTGGTTTCATTGATTTTTTGTATTGTTTTTGTAGTCTCTGTGTCATGAATTTCTGCTCTGATTTTTATTATTTCCTTCCTTCTACTTCCTTGGGGCTTTTCTTGCTGTTCTCGTTCTAATTCTTTTAGTTGTTGTGTTAGATGGTTCATTAGATCTTTTTCTTGTTTCTTCAGATAGGCCTGTAATACTATGAATTTTCCTCTTAGGACTGCTTTCGCTGTGTCCCATAGGTTTTTTTGTTGTTGTCTGTTCATTTTGGTTGCTTTCCATGAAGTGTTTGATTTCCTCCTTGACCTCATTGGTAACCCATTTGTTGTTTAATAACATGCTTTTTAGCCTCCATGGGTTTGAATATTTTTGCATTTTTTTATACTGGTTGATTTCTAGTTTCATGGCATTGTGATCTGAGAAGATGCTTGATATGACTTAAATCTTCTTATATTTGTAGAGACTTGCCTTGTGCCCTAACATGTGGCCTATTTTTGAGAATATTCCATGTGCACTTGAGAAGAAAGTGTATTCTGCTGCTTTGGGGTGAAATGTTCTGTAAATGTCAATTAAATCCATTATGTCTAGTGATTCATTTAAGGTCTGTGTTTCCCTGTTAATTTTTTTCTTGATGATCTGTCCAATTCTGACAGTGGGGAGTTACAGTCTCCCACTATGATTGTGTTGCTGTCACTCTCTCCTTTAAAGTCCCCCAAGAAATTTTTTATATATTTAGGTGCTCTTGTATTGGGTGCATAAATATTTAAGGGTTATTTCCTCCTGATGGATTGACCCCTTTAGTAATATGTAGTGACCATCTTTGTCTCTTGTTATGGTCTTTTTTTTTTAGTCTGTTTTGTCAGAAATAAGAATTGCTTCTCCAGCTTTCCTTTCCTTTCCATTTGCATGGAATATTTTATTCCATCCCTTCACTTTTCGCCTGTGTGTGTCTTTTGCTCTCAGGTGGGTCTCTTGTAGACAGCACATATTTGGGTCCTCCTTTCTTATCCATTCAGCTACCCTTTGTCTTTTGATTGGCCCATTTATTCCATTTACATTTAAGGTTACTATTGATATCAACTTATTTAATGCCATTTTCCCCATTTATGCTGATGTACCTTTCTCTCATTATTCTTTCTTTTTCTTAAAGCAGTCCTTTTAGCATTTCTTGCAATGCTGGTTTAGTGGAACTGAACTCCTTAAGCCTTTTTTGTCTGGGAAGCTTCTTATTTTACCTTCAATTTTAAATGACAGCCTTGCTGGATAAATCAATCTTGGTTGCATGTTCTTGCTTTTCATTACTTGCAGAACTTCATGCCACTCCCTTCTGGCCTGAAGAGTTTCTGTTGAGAAATCAGCTGTCATCCTTATGGGTTTCCCTTGTAGGTCACTGCTTGTCTCTCTCTTGCAGCCCTTTACATTTTCTCTTTGTCCTTGCCATTTACCATTTTAATTATGATGTGTCTTGGAGTGGGTCTGTTTGGATCTCTCTTGTTTGGAACCTTCTGTGCTTCCTGAACTTGTGTGGCTTTCTCCCTCACCAGTGTAGGGAACTTCTTTGTCATTATTTCCCCCACCAAGTTCTCTATCCCATGCTCTCTTTCCTCCCCCTCTGGCACTCCTATTATGCAAATGTTGTTTTGCTTCATGTTGTCCCAAAGCTCCCTTAGATTGTCCTCATGCTTTTTAAGTGTTTTTTTCTTTTTGCTTCTCTGATTGTGTGATGTTTTCTACCTTTTCTTCTAAGTCCCTTATTCTATTCTCTGCTTCATTGAGCCTGATTTTAATTCCTTCCAGTGCATTCTTGATATCAGATACAGCATTCTTTATCTCTGTTTGAGTTTTATTTATGGTATGTGGCTCTTTTTTCATATTTTCGCTAAGGTCCTCGAAAGACTCTATCATCTAGAGCCTTCTTAAGTTCCTTGAACATCTTCATCATCCATACTCTGAACTACATTTCTGATAACTTACTTAACTCCATCTCATCAAAGTCTTTTTCTGGTGATGTTTCCTTTTCTTTAATTTGGGGGTTGTTTCTTTGCCTCCCCATTTTGGTAGGTCTTAGTGTTTGTATCTATATATTAGATATATCTGCTGATCCCCAGTCTGGGGATGGGATTTTTGTCTTTTGGGTCCAGTGGATCCCATAGGTGTGTTTTCCTTATACCTCTGAGCTCTTTGCTTTAGTCGTGTCCCTCTTGTGGGTGCCTGTTTTGTGGTTTCTTTATGTTCTCCTGTTGTGGTTGGGTCTAGATTGTTGTTGATCAGTCCTTGGAATAACATTCTCTCAGGTTGGCTAACTGTGTCTCAGCTCCCACCTCGACATGTATGCTGTTGTACGGGTGCTGGCAAGGCAGGCCAATGCACAACTAAAATTCCAGGAAACAAGAGGCATTTTACAAAATATCTTGACAGTTACAATGAAAACAACCCACGTTAAAATAGTACTGGGGGAGTGAAGGGAGAACACACACACACACACACACACACACACAAAGGTGTTTAAAAAAAAGAAAGTGAGAAAGAAAAGTAACGCTTAGAGAGAGAGATGTATATAGTTGTTAATACTGGTGAAAATTTAGAAACTAATAATAAACTAAAATGTAAAAAATAGAGAAGCTACTGGGAGATAACAGAGGCAGAGAAAAGATTCTGAAAGAAGGGCCAGCAAAAAATTTAGGGAGAGAATAAGAATAGTATAATAGTTGAAAATGATAAATGAAAAATACAATAAAGAGAATAAGAGAAACTAGCAATCGGACAGGAAGACAGAAGGGAGCATAATGAAAGAATGAAAGAATAGTAGAAAAAGAAAAAAGAATCAGAAGAAAAACATTATGCCAGTGGATTGAGAGGAGAGAGAGATAACGCCCAAGCAGGAAGGGAGTCCAGTAAGGGGGTTGAGGGAAACTATAGAGAAAAGCTGTAAACTTGGTTATAATGATAAAGTCCCAGTCGTTGAGCAGGGATATCAAGATCTTGATATTAGAAGCAAGGATAGAACAAACCAAAGCAAATATCCAAAACAAAACTAAAAACAAACAAAGCAAGACAAAATTCTTTTATAAAAAGGAGAAAGAAAAAAAATTTAGTTAAAAATATGTTAAAATAAAAAAAATTATTATAAAATGTAAAAAAGAAGAAAAAACAAATTTTCTCCCCTGTCTCTCTTCTTCCTAAGGAAAAAAGAGAAAAAATAAACAAGCCCACAATCAAAAAACAAACAAAAAAAACCCAAAACCAAAGAAAACCAAAAACAATCAAAAGAAAAAAAAAAAAAGTTAGTCTATCAGGTGAGTTTTTTCTGGGCAACTTAATGTTGTTTGAGGGTCACTGTTTTGTGTGCTGATTTCAGTTCTCCTGGGAGGTGCTTGCAGATCAGCCAATGTGAGGAGACTTCTGGGTTTGGCTCCGGTGTCCTTAGGTAGATGGTTGATCTGAGGTCTTTGTGGACCACCTCCCCTTGTCATCTATTTTGCAACCTTGTAGTTGCCTGGTCTTAGTCCAGAGGCTTCTGTAGAGTCTTTAGGGTGCAGGGTGGCTAGTGTAGCTCAGGGTGTCACTCCCCTTATAGATTTCTCTGTCAGGCGCTCACTCTGTGAGAGTTAGTCTCTGCTCCACAGCCAGCCCCCCTCATTCCTTACCCTGTCCTCTGATTCCAGTTCCCCAGGCTCTGGCCTGCTGCAGCTTCAGATTGATTTCAGCCTGTTGCCTTTTCTGTATGGGCCATTTCAGCAGCCTGGGCTCAGTGGGTTCGATTAAAAACACATTCTGGTGAGCCCTTTGCCTGCCCAGCCCCCAGCAGGGGTTTTCAGTGTTTCCTCCAGTTCCCAAACAACAGTCCCTGAGAGTCTTATTCTTGTAAAGTCCTCGTGTGAGCTGCTCTCTCTTCTCCCTCTGGACTGTGCCTTGTGGGGTGTCTGGGGCTTCAATGAGTGGGACCCACCCCTTTCCTCTTGGGGGCGGTACTCCGGGCTGTGGGAGAGGCTGGTGGGCTCCGCCCCTCCCTGCTCAGCTCTGGTTGGCTGGTAGCACCAGACCATCCCTCAGACCCTCTACTGTGCAGATACCAATCCCAGCCTCTGCTGATCTGTCTGGGCTGTGCCCTCTGGGAAGGTGGGAACCAGTTCAGTGATCAAACTTGCAAATGCTCAAAGCAACACACAGGCAGAGAGTCCACCCTGCAAGGTCCCACTGCCCTCACTCCAAGGCACCCAGCAGGAGGGGACCCAAAGTCAGCTCCATGCAGCTCCCTGCACCACTGGTCTCAGCAAAGCTGGAGAGGCTTTAGGCACCACCACGGCGCCCCTCAGGGCTGGTCACAGATCCCAGCCTCTTGGCACTGGGAGCTCAGGGCAGGGAGGGCTCCTCCCCTCCCCACACCATGCAGATTCAGAGCTTTCTGGGGCTCAACACAGTGCCCCACAGGGAGGCAGAGGGTCCCCGTGTGCGGCTGCTCAGCACAGTCCTCCCATCCCTTACCACTTGGGTGCCACAGATCTTGGGACAGCCTTCCCTATGTTCGGCACCCAGAGCGCCAGACGCTGGTCGCAGCGGCCACTAGAAGCTTTGTTTCCTAAGAAGGTGCTGACCACCACTAGAGGCTTTGTTTCCTAGGAAGGCATCATTCCCTCTGGGACTCACCGCTCCCCTGGGCCCCTCTGCCCTGTGTGCGGGGCTCTCCTTCCCCTCTTCTTGCTCCGGGTATGGGATCCCCGCTTTTTGGATGCCATCCGCACTCCCGAGGGGGGGAGCTTTGCAGCCTCCAAACCTCTGGGCTTGGATCCCAGCACAGGCTTCAGGGGGGACTCCCCCTTTCTACACTCCCCCTCTCTTACCGGACTCCGTGATGTGTCTTCAGTGTTCCCCACTCACACTCTGTCCACTCAGGTGTGTTTCTCTGGTTTTTTTAAGCTGGTTATGTAGGATTTTAGGAGTAAATTGAGTACATGGCTGGGAGTGGGGGTGTTGTGCCACCATCTTCAGACTTTCTAGAATTTTTTTTAGTTCGATATAGTCTCAGTTGCTTTTTATTTTTTATTTTTATGCTACCTTTGTCAGAGGAGACATCCAAAAATATATCACTATGACCTCTGTCAAAGAGTTTTTGCCTATGTTTTCTTTTAGGACTTTTATAGCAAGGCAACATATGGTTACTAGACTTGTGATGATGACATCATAGGTATATAAATGTCAAATCACTATGTTGTACACCTGAAACTAATATAGTACTGCATGCCAACTATATTTTAATAAATTTTAAAAAACTCAGAAGGATGAGTCCTCAAGTCTACCCAGACATGGCTTTTCTTCCCCAACCTGGCCTTTTCTCCTGTGCTCCCCAGCTTTGTGGGTGGTGTCACCATTCTAGCCCATATGCCAAGGGACACATGTAGGTCATCCTCATACTCCTCTCACACCTGCAGCTCTTCTTTACTATCCTCACTACCCTTCTCTAATCTGGCCTTTCTCATCCACCTTCCTCATCTTCTCTGGCCATTCCCTGCCACATACTTTGTTCTAGCCCTCCTGATTTCTCTCTCCTCATGGTATCTCCTTGCTTTCTGAGAATGGTGGATGGGCTACTGTACCTCTAAGGCTTGACTCAGGAGGTTTCCTCTATGCCAAGGTCCTCTCCCTTCACTCCCAGAGAATCTCTGCTCACCTTCTTAAACTTGGCCCAGCTGCCACCCACTCCTTAAAGCCTATCAGGAAGAGCTAGTGAGAACTGCCAAGATGAATAGCACCTAGCACATGAAGCTGTCATCATCCCAATTGTTTAAATCTCTCCATCACTGGACTGAGGTCAAGAACTCTGTTTTTTCATCTTTCTCTCTCCCTCAGTCTCTGGTACTTGCTAGGTCTTTAGTGTTTGGTGACTAAATAGTCCTGTGTGAACTTTCTGGTTCCATAAGCCTATGAAAACCATTCACTAAGGATTTCCTTAAAAGGAAAGCTCCTTGGGTCATTGAAAATAGGATTGGACTTGCAGAAATTTGAATCACATGTAGCAAAGTCAGAACACTTCTGTTGGGTTCAAGCAAATCATACCAGGCCCTGGAAGTACATCCTGTTTCATGTTTGGGCGGTCAAGCTCAGACCCTGGTTAGGGGCCAGGTGTATTTATAGTGAGCAAGATATCTGCCCTACCTCTCCTCCTCTTCACACCCTGGGCACTGCTTACTTCCCGCCCTTCCTCCCACTCCCTATTATGCAGGCCAGCCCTGGTTTTAGATGGGAGTATGAGCTGGGACATCCAGAATCAAGCCCAGCTCCCTGTAGCCTCTGCCTCAAGTCACCTTTACACTGGCTTCCATGTGAATATATCATCTTGAAATGTACTTTTCTTTTTTTATGGCTTTAAAATTTTGAGATAAAATTCACATACCATAAAATTTACCCTTTTAAAGAGTACAATTCAGTGCCATGTAGGACATTCACAAAATTGTATGACCATAACCTCTGTCTAGTTCTAAGACATTTTCATCACCTGAAAAGGAAACCTCTTACCAATTAAGCAGTCCGTCTTCATTCTCCTCTTACCCCCAGACCTTGGCTTTCTGTATCTATGCACATACCTATTCTCAGTGTTTCAAATAAATGGAATCATGCAGTGTGTGGTCTTTTGTATGTGGCTTCTTTCACTCAGCATAAGGTTTTCAAGGTTCATTCAGATTGTATGTAGCATGTGTCAGAACGTCATTCCTTTTTATGGCCAAATAACATTTCATTGTACAGATAGACCACTCCCATTAGAATGCTGCTCTGAGAGGGCATCACTTGCAGCTGCCTTGTTCATGAATGTTTCCCATGGCTAAGATCAGAGCTGGGCACCTTGTCATGCTGCTCAGTAGCTATTTGTTGGATGGATGAATGGAGGTTGCTGGTTTCCCTCAGTGCCTGGTGATTCTCCATGTCTTGTATTCTTCAGTGAAAACCCAGTTAGGATTTCCTCTTCCTGGGCTGGGAGGCAGGCTTCAGTCTGGGGAGAGGGGAAGGCTGCATATTGGGGCTGTGGGTGGTGAGTGATCTAGTGAGCAGGCTGGGGCTGGCCTGAATGGATCCTCTTCTACATCCCAGGCCTGCTCAGCTGCCAGCTCCTCCTTGCCAGCTTGCTCAGTTTCTTTTGAGGGGAGATTTCCAGCTTCTCTGCAGTGAGGGGGCTGTGCAGGAGTCCAAGGGGAGTACCAGGTCTGCACACAGTTCTTAAGCTTCTCCCCCTTTCCTCTCCCACCCCACCCCCCTTGACTTAAGGAAGGAGTCTTCCACCTAGTCTGCACACCTCCTTCTGCACAGGTGATGTGCTCCTGAGTTTGACTCTCCCCAGATTTTTTCTTGTTAGTTTTTAAAATTTTTTTTTATTGGGAAACATGTCATATTTAGAAATTAGGGAGAATTGACATCTTTATAATATTGCATCTTCCTATCCACAACCTAGTATTCATTTGTTCAGGTCTTCTTTTGGGTTCTCCAGAATTATTTTAAATTTTCCTTCATTTAATCCTAGTACAGTTATTAGGTATCTTTTTTAATTTATATACAGGTAAATGCTAAGATAGTTAGATCCTTAACTTCAAATGCATATCAAAACAGGCCATTTTAATCACTCCAGAAATTTCCCTTATATCACCTCCCAGTCTCCCCCTCCTCCCAAGCAACCACTGATGTGATTTTTACAGCATAGGATAGCTTTATCTCTTCTAGAATTTTGTAAAAATAAAGCATACTATATTTACTCTTGTGTGTCTGGCTTTTTCATACAGCATGATTTCTTCAAGGTTCATCCATGTTACAGTATATATCAGCAGTTCCTTTTAATTTCTGAACAGTGCCCGGCCAGGCGTGGCTCAGTGGTTGAGCGTCGACCTAGGATCCAGGCGATCGGGGTTCAATTCCCGGTCAGGGCACATACCCGGGTTGTGGGCTCGATCCCCAATGACTCTTTCATCATTGATGTTTCTGTCTGTCTCTCTCTCCTTTCCTCTCTCTGAAATCAATAAAAATATATTAAAAAAATAATAATTTCTGAGCAGTTATATGGATATGTCACAGTTTATCCATTCTCCTGTTCACTGACTTTTGGATTATTTCCAGTTTTGCACTATTACAAATCAAGCTGCTGTGGACATTTGTGTACAAGGCTATTTGTGGAAAGATGTCTTCATTTCTCTTGGATGGAGACCTAGGAGTGAAATTGCTGACTCATAGGGTATTATGGATATGTTTAAATTTTTAAGAAACTGGTAGAGTTTTCCAAAGTGGTTGTACTGTTTTCCGATACCACCAACAGTGCATGAGAAGTCCAGTTCTCCCACATCTTCAATATTTGGTGACATTCAGCTTCCCTGACTTTGATTGATCTGTTATTCTAATCTCTTTACTTTCATTCTTCTGGAAGTTCATCTCTTCCCCACCCTTTCTCACTCCAGTGCTTTTCTTTTCTTTTTACTTTTTTTCTTTTTTTTTAAGTGTATCTTTATTGTTGAAAGTATTACAGATGCCCCCTTTTTTCCCCATTGAGCCACTCCGCTCCAAATCCACTCCACCCCAGGCCTTCCCATATCAATGTCTGTGTTCATGGGTTATGCATATAAACATTTAAGTTTTTTGATTAATCTCTCCCTAGCCACTTCCCCACTCCCACCTTCCTCTGAGATCCCTCAGCCTCTTCCAGGCTTCTGGGTCTCTGTATCAGTTTATTTTGTTCATTAGATTGCACATTTGAGTGAGGGCATGTGGTACTTCTCTTTTTCTGACTCGCTTATTTTGACTAGCACAATACTCTCCATGTTCTTCTCTGCTGTCTCAAAGGGTAAGAGATCCTTCTTTTTTACACTTGCATACTATTCCATGGTGTAAATGTCCCACAGCTTTTTTGTCCACTCACCTACTGATGGGCACTTGAGTTGTTTCCAGATCTTAGCTGTTGTAAATTGCGCTACTGTGAACATAGGGGTGCATAAGTTCTTTCGGATTGGTGTTTTGGGTTTCTTAAGCTATATTCTTAGAAGTGGGCTCACTGGGTCAAATGGCAGTTCCATATTTAATTTTTTGAGGAACCTCCATACTGTTTTCCACAGTGGCTGCCCCAGTCTGCATTCCCACCAGCAGTGCACCAGGGTTCCCCTTTCTCCACACCCTCTCCAGCCCATGTCTTTTGTTGATTCATTGATGGCAGCCATTCTGACAGGTGTGAAGTGATACCTCATTGTGGTTTTAATTTGCATCTCTCTGATGATTAGCGACATTGAGCATTTTTTTCATGTGTCCCTTGGCCATCTGTATGTCCTCTTTGGAGAAGTGTCTATTCAGGTCCTTTGCCCATTTCTTAATTGGATTGTTTGTCTTCCTTTCTTTAAGTTGTATGAGTTCCTTATATACTTTGGATATTAATCCTTTATCAGATGTATCATTGGCAAATATGTTCTCCCATACTGTGGGGTTCCTTTGTATTATTTTTTAATTTGTTTTTTTTGTTTAAAGTATTACAGATGTCCCTTTTTCTCCCCAATGACCCGTTGCCCCCCATTCCATCCCCCTCCCAGTCACTCTCCCCTCCATTGTCCGTGTCCTTGGGTTGTGCATATAAGCATATAAATTCTCTGGTTACTCTCTCCCCCTCCATCCCCCCTCCCCCCTCCATCCCTCTGACATTCGTCAGTCTCATCGATGCTTCCATGCCATTGAATCTATTCTGCTCATCCGTTTATTAAGTTCTTTAGATTCCACGTATAAGTGAGATCATGTGATATTTTTCTTTCGCTGCCTGGCTTATTTCACTTAGCATAATATTCTCCATGCCCATCCATACTCTCCCAAAGGGTACGAGATTCATCTTCTTTACAGCTGCAAAGTATTCCATAGTGTAAATGTCCCACAGCTTTTTAATCCACTCATCTACTGATGGGCACTTGGGCTGTTTCCCCAGATCTTAGCTATTGTTCACTGTGCTGCTATGAACATCGGGGTACATATATCCTTTCTGATGAATGTTTCAGGATTCTTAAGATACATTCCTAGGAGTGGAATCACGGGGTCAAACGGCAGCTCCATTTTTAATTTTTTGAGGAACCTCCATACTGTTTTCCATAGTGGTTGCACCAGTCTGCATTCCCACCAGCAGTGTACTAGGGTTTCCCTTCCTCCACACCTTCACCAGAACATGTTGTTTGTTGATTTGTTGATAGTAGCCATTCTAACAGGTGTGAAGTGATGCTTCATTGTGGTTTTAATTTGCATCTCTCTGATGATTAGCGACGTCGAGCATTTTCTCATGTGTCTCTTAACCATTGTATGTACTCTTTGGAGAACTGTCTTTTTAAGACCTTTGCCCATTTTTTAATTGGATTGACTGTCTTCCTCTTGCTGAGTGCTATGAGTTCTTTGTACATTTTGGAAATTAGCCCCTTATCAGATTCATCCTTGGCAAATATGTTTTCCCAGACCGTGGGGTTCCTTTGTATTTTGAGGCTGTGTTCTTTTGTGTGAAGAAGCTTTTTAGTTTGATGTAGTCCCATTTATTTATTTTTTCCTTTGTTTCTCTTGCCCTAGGAATTGTACCAGTGAAAAGTCCACTACATGGAATGTCTGTGACTTTACTGCCTATGTTTTCTTCCAGGATTTTTACGGTTTCATGACTTACATTTAAGTCTTTTATCCACTTTGAGTTTATTTTTGTGTATGGTGAAAGATGGTGGTCAAGTTTCATTCTTTTGCATGTATCTGTCCAATTTTCCCAGCACCACTTATTGAAGAGACTGTCCTTACTCCATTTGATAGTCTTGCCTCCTTTGTCAAATATTAACTGACCATAATGGTGTGGGTCTATTTCTGGGGTCTCTGTTCTGTTCCATTGATCTATATGCCTGTTGTTGTACCAATACCAGGCTGTTTTGATTACAGTGGCTTTGTAACACAGTTTGAAGTCTGGTAATGTGATCCCTGCCACTCTGTTCTTTTTTTTTCAAGATGGCTGCAGCTATTTGGGGTCTTTTTTGATTGCATATAAATTTTTGAAATGTTTGTTCTAGGTCTGTGAAATATGCTGTTCCTATTTTCATAAGAATTCCATTAAATTTATAAATTGCTTTGGGTAGTATAGACATTTTAATGATATTAATTCTTCCAATCCATGAGCATGGCATCTTCTTCCACTTGTTTAAATCTTCCTCTATTTCTTTTTTCAGTGTCACATAGTTTTCTGAGTACAGGTCTTTTACATCCTTGGTTAAGTTTATTCCTAGGTATCTTATTTTTTTAGTTGCAATGGTAAATGGTATTGCTTTTTTAGTTTCTCTCTCTGAAAGTTCATTGTTGGTGTATAAGAATGCCATTGATTTCCGGATGTTGATTTTGTATCCAGCTACCTTGCCAAATTTGTTTATCAAATCTAGTAGTACTTTGATGGAGTCTCTAGGGTTTTCTATGTACAGTATCATGTCATCTGCAAATAATGATAGTTTAACTTCCTCCTTTCCAATTTGGATACCTTTTATGTTTTCTTCCTGTCTGATGGCTATGGGTAGGACGTCCAGTACTATGTTGAATAAGAGTGGTGAAAGTGGACAGCCTTGTCTTGTTCCTGTTTTTAAGGGAAATGGTTTTAGTTTTTGCCCATTGAGTATGATGGTGGCTGTAGGTCTGTAATATATGGCCTTTATTATGTTTAGGTGTGATCCCTCTATTCCCACTTTGATGAGAGTTTTTATTAGAAATGGGTGCTGGATTTTGTCAAATGCTTTTTCTGCATCTATTGATAGGATCATCTGATTTTTGTCCTTCATTTTGTTTATGTGGTGTATCAGATTTATTGATTTGCGGATGTTGTACCAGCCTTGCATCCCTGGAATAAATCCCATTTGATCATGATGTATGATCTTTTTAATGTATTGCTGGATCCGGTTTGCTAGTATTTTAGTGAGGATTTTAGTATCTATGTTCATCAGGGATATTGGCCTATAATTTTCTTTCTTTGTAGTATCGTTATCTGGTTTTGGGATTAGGATGATGCTGGCCTCATAAAAAGAGTTTGGGAGTTTTCCCTCCTCTTGAATTTTCTGGAATAGTTTGAATAGAATAGGTGTTAATTCTCCTTTGAATGTTTGGTAGAACTCGCCTGTAAATCCATCTGGTCCAGGACTTTTGTTTGCTGGGAGTTTTTTGATTACTGCTTCGATTTCATTAGTTGTTATTGTCCTATTCAGGTTTTCTGCCTCTTCTTGCTTCAGCTTTGGAAGGTTGTATGCTTCTAGGAATTTGTCCATTTCCCCCATGTTGTCCAATTTGTTCGCATATAGTTGCTCATAATATTTTCTTACAATCCTTTGTATTTCTGTTGGGTCAGTTGTTATATCGCCTCTTTCATTTCTGATTTTATCTATTTGGGTCTTTTTGTTTCTTAGTGAATCTGGCTAAAGGTGCATCAATGTTATTTACCTTTGCAAAGAACCAGCTCTTGGTTTCATTGATTTTTTGTATTTTTTTTTTTAGTCTCTATGTCATTAATTTCTGCTCTGATTTTTATTATTTGCTTCCTTCTACTTCCTCGGGGCTTTTCTTGCTGTTCTCATTCTAGTTCTTTTAGTTGTTGTGTTAGATGGTTCATTAGATCTTTTTCATGTTTCTTGAGATGGGCCTGTAATGCTATGAATTTTCCTCTCAGGACGGCTTTCGCTGTGTCCCATAGGTTTTGGGTTGTCTGTTCATTTTCGTTGCTTTCCATGAGTATTTGATTTCTTCCTTGATCTCCTTGGTAACCCATTCATTGTTTAATAACATGCTATTTAGCCTCCATGTGCTTGAATATTTTTGAACATTTTTATCCTGGTTGATTTCTAGTTTCATGGCATTGTGATCGAAGAAGATGCTTGATATGATTTCAATCTTCTTATATTTGTAGAGACTTGCCTTGTGCCCTAACACGTGGTCTATTTTTGAGAATGTTCCATGTGCACTTGAGAAGAATGTGTATTCTGCTGTTTGGGGGTGAAATGTTCTATAAATGTCAGTTAAATCCATTAGGTCTAGTGATTCATTTAAGGTTTGCGTTTCCCTGTTGATTTTTTTGTCTTGACGATCTGTCCAATGCTGACAGTGGCGTGTTAAAGTCCCGCAGTATGATTGTGTTGCTGTCAATCTCCCCTTTAAAGTCCCCCAAGAAATTTGTTATATATTTAGGTGCTCCTGTATTGGGTGCATAAATGCTTATAAGGGTTATTTCCTCCTGTTGGATTGATCCCTTTAGTAATATGTAGTGACCATCTTTGTCTCTTGTTATGGTCCTTTTTTTGAAGTCTATGTTGTCTGAAATAAGTATTGCTACTCCAGCTTTCCTTTCTTTTCCATTTGCATGGAATATTTTACTCCATCCCTTCACTTTTGGCCTGTGAGAGTCTTTTGCTCTCAGGTGGGTCTCTTGTAGACAGCATATATTTGGGTCCTGTTTTCTTATCCATTCAGCTACCCTATGTCTTTTGATTGGCCCATTTATTCCATTTACATTTAAGGTTACTATTGATATCAACTTATTTAATGCCATTTTTCCCCTTTATGCTGATGTACCTTTCTCTCATTATTCTTTCTTTTTCTTAAAGCAGTCCTTTTAGCATTTCTTGCAATGCTGGTTTAGTGGAACTGAACTCCTGTAGCCTTTTTTTTTGTCTGGGAAGCTTTTTATTTCACCTTCAAATTTAAATGATAGCCTTGCTGGATAAAGCAATCTTGGTTGCATGTTCTTGCTTTTCGTTACTTGCAGAACTTCATGCCACCCCCTTCTGTCCTGAAGAGTCTCAGTTGAGAAATCAGGTGTCAGCCTTATGGGGGTTCCCTTGTAGGTCATTGCTTGTCTCTCTCTTGAAGCCCTTAATATTTCTCTTTGTCCTTTCCATTTGCCATCTTAAGTATCATGTATCTTGGAGTGGGTCTCTTTGGATCCCTTTTTTTGGAACCCTCTGTGCTTCCTGAATTGGTGTGGCTTTCTCTTTCGCCAGCCTAGGGAAGTTTTCTATAATTGTTTCCTCCACCAAGTTCTCTATCCCTTGTTCTCTTTCTTCCCCCTCTGGCACTCCTATTATGCGAATGTTGTTTTGCATCATGTTGTCCCAAAGCTCCCTTAGACTGTCTTCATGTTTTTTAAGTGTTTTTTCTTTTTGCTGCTCTGATTGTGTGATTTGTTCTACCTTGTCTTCTAAGTCATTTATTCTATCCTCTGCTTCATTGAGCCTGCTTTTAATTCCTTCCAGTGTATTCTTGATATCAGATACAGCATTCTTTATCTCTGTTTGAGTTTTATTTGTGGTATGTATCTCTTTTTTCATATTTTCACTAAGGTCCTGTATTTTATCATCTAGAGTCTTCTTAAGTTGCTTGAACATCTTCATCATCCATACTCTGAACTCCATTTCTGATAGCTTGCTTAACTCCATCTCATCACAGTCTTTTTCTGGCGAAGTTTCCTTGTCGTTAATTTGGGGGTTGTTTCTTTGCCTCCCCATTTTGGTAGATCTTAGTGTTTGTATCTATATATTAGATATATTTGCTGACCCCCAGTCTTGTGAGATGGGATTTTGTCTTGTGGGTCCAGTGGAGCCCAGAGGTGTATTTTCCTTATACCTCTGAGCTCTTTGCTCTAGTCGTGACCCTCTTGTGGGTGCCCCTTTTGCAGTTTCTTTATGTTCTCCTGTTGTGGTTGGGTCTAGATTGTTGTTGATCAGTCCTTGGAAGGACCCTTCTCTCAGGTTGGTTAGTTGTGTCTCAGCCCCAACCTTGACGTGTAAGCTGTGTATGGGTGCTGGCAAGGCAGGCCACTGCACAACTAAAATTCCAGGAAACAAGAGGCATTTTACAAAATATCTTGACAGTAACAATGAAAACAACTCACATGAAAATAGAACTGGGAGAGTGAAGGGAGAACACAACACACCCACTCACACACACACACACATACAGAGAAAAAAAAAGAAAGAAAAAAAATGCTTAACAAAAACAAACCAAAAAAAAAAAGAAAAGTAACGCTTAGAGAGAGAGAGATGTATATAGTTGTTGATACTGGTGAAAATTTAGAAACTAATAAGAAACTAAATTGTAAAAAATAGAGAAGCTACTGGGAAGTAACAGAAGCAGAAAAATGATTCTGAAAGAAGGGCCAGCAAAGAATTAAGGTAGAGAATAGAAATAGGATAGCAGTTAAAAATGAGAAAACAAAAATACAATAAAGAGAATAGGAGAAACTAACAATCAGACAGGAAGACAGAAGGAAGCATAATGAAAGAATGAAAGAAAAGTAGAAAAAGAAAAAGAAACAGAAGAAAAACGTTATGCCAGTGGATTGAGAGGAGAGAGAGAGATAAAGCCCTGGAAGGGAGGGAGTCCAGTAACAGATTTGGGGGAAACTATAGAGGGAAGCAGTAAACTTGGATATAATGATAAAGTCCCAGTCGTTGAGCAGGGATACCGAGAAAGTCTTGATATTAGAAGCAAGGATACAAGAAAACAAAGCAACTATCCAAAAGAAAACTGAAAAACAAGCAAAGCAAAACAAAATTCTTTTATAAAAAAGAGAAAAAAAATTTAGTTTAAAAAATGTTAAAATAAAAAAAATTATTATAAAATTTAAGAAAGAAGGAAAAACAAGTTTTCTCCCCTTTCTCTTCTTCCTAAGGAAAAACGAGAAAAAATAAACAAGCCCACAAACAAAAAACAAACAAAAAAATCCCCAAAACCAAAAAACACACAAAACCGTACAAAAGAAAAATAACAGCAGAAAAAAAAGTCGATTAGGTGAGTTTTTTCTGCGCAACTTATGTTGTCTGAGGGTCACTGTTTTGTGTACTGGTTTCAGTTCTCTTGGGAGGTGTTTGTGTATCAGCCACTGTGAGGAGCCATCTAGGTTTGGCTCTGGTGCCCTTAGGTAGATGATTGATCTGAGGCTCTCCTTGGGCCACCTCCTCTTGTCAGCTATTTTGCAACCTTGTAGTTGCCTGGTCTTACTCCAGAGTCTTCTGTAGTCTTTAGGGTGCAGGGTGGCTAGTGTAGCTCAGGGTATCACTCCCCCTAGAGGTGTCGCTGTCAGGCGCTCACTCTGGGGGGGTTAGTCTCTGCTCCACAGCCAAGTCCTCAGTCCCTACCCTGTCCTCCGATTCTAGTTCCCCAGGCTCTGGCCTGCTGCAGCTTCAGATTGATTTCAGCCTGTTGCCTTTTCTGTATGGGCGGTTTCAGCAGCCTGGGCTCAGTGGAACCGATTAAAAACACATTCTGGTGAGCCCTTTGCCTGCCCAGCCCCCAGCAGGGGTTTTCAGTGTTTCCTCCAGTTCCCAAACAACAGTCCCTGAGAGTCTTATTCTTGTAAAGTCCTCCTGTGAGCTGGTCTCCCTTCCTCCTCAGGACTGTGCCCTGGGGGATGTCTGGGGCTTCAGTGAGCAGGACCTGCCCCTTTCCTGTTGGGGGGGGTGCTCAGGGCTGTGGGAGAGGCTGGTGGGCTCCGCCCCTCCCTGCTCAGCTCTGGTTGGCTGGTTGCACCAGGCCCACCCCTCAGACTGTCTCCAGTGCAGACCCCAACCCCAGCCTCAGCTGATTTGTCCGTTCCTTGCAAGACGGGAAGGTGGGAACCAGTTCAGTGATCAAACTTGCAAAGGATCAAACTTGCAAATGATCAAACTTGCAAACACACAAAGCAAAACACAGGCAGAGAGTCCGCCCTGCAGGGTCCTGCCTCCCTCGCTCCAAGGCACCCTGCAGGAGGAGACCCAAAGTCAGCTCCAAGCAGCTTCCTGCACTGCTGGTCTCAGCAAAGCTGGAGCGGCTTCACGGGCCACCATGGCACCCCTCAGGGCTGGTCAAAAGTCTCAGCCCCTCTGCACTGGGAGCTCAGGGCTGGGAGGGCTCCTCCCCTCCCCTGCACCATGCAGATTCCGTGCTTTTGGGGCTCAACAATGCCCTTCAGGGAGGCAGAGGGTCGCTGTGTGTGGCTGCTCAGCGCAGTCCTCTGGTACCTTACCACTTGGGTGCCACAGCCCTTGGGACAGCCTTCCTTATGGTCGGCATGCTGAGCACCAGAGGCAGGTCACAGCAGCCCCTAGAGGCTTTGTTTCCTAGGAAGGCGCTGTTCCCTCCGGGACTCACCGCTCCCCTGGGATCCTCTGCCCTGTGCGCAGGGTGCTCCTTCCCCTTGTCACTCCGGGTGTGGGGTCCCCGCTTTTGGATGCCGTCCGCACTCCAGTGCTTTTCTGATTGCACTCATTCCTGTGCTCCTTTTCTGATATCTCCCAGGGGTTTTCAGAAATGGAATGTAAATATACTTGGCCCACCATCTGGAATAGGAAGTCAGGGCAGAATTTTAGTAATCTGAGTAGTCTCTAGTGTGACATTTTATCTGAAGGTCTCTTTTAAAAAACAAAAACAAAAACAAAACAAACAAAAAAACTGCTCTCCTGTCTTGTTTTCTTTCTCTTCTCTGCATTTGTTTTCAAAACAGCAAATAACAAAAACAATGACTTCTGTTTCTTCCACACTTTCCAATAAAGGAATATTAACATTTCAGCTTAAACTTGACTGCATGTCCAAGAATAACTTATTTAAGGGGAAATGGGACTATTGACATTCTACATGGTTTTAAGTGTTAAAAATATTTTCATAGGTGGGATTGAATGGAAAATGTTTGTATGAGATGGAGGGTAGAGGTGAGTGATGGGAATTATTTCACTAGATCCTGGCACTACTCAGGCCCTAGTCTACATGTCAGATGTGCAACTGGTACCATCACTCCTTGCATTTCTCTCTCTTCTCAGGAGTATGTGTTTGCATGGTTTCGCTTGTCACATCTTCAGGAAAATAACTGCTTGAAACTTTCTCTTCTTCTGGAGCAATGCAGGCTCTCCCCAGAGGGTAAGGGACTCTAGGGCTGGTAGGAAGGGGCTGAAGTGGGGTGAGACAGTGGCTCTGGCTGTTCCAGCCCCAGTTAGAGGAGTATAGTAGGTGGATCTTTCTATTGGCAGTAATGCCTGGGCTTGGGGAGTATGTGACAAAGACACATCCATTTTGACCAGGCATTACAATATGTTTCATACACAAAACCTGTAGTTGGGGGGTTTGATGTAATGCTTAGGTCATTTTTTTAAGAATAGAGAATAATACATCTGCAGAGCAGGGTGGACAAATTTGTGTGGTGCTAAACTGCTAGGAAGCAAATTCTAGAATGCATTGATGCTGCTTTTTTGCTGCTGCCTCTGAAAATATGGCTCAAAACCTCTGTACTCTGTTCTGGCCTGTTTGGCTCAGTGGCCGGAGTGTTGGCCTGTGGACCGAAGGGTCCCATGTTCATTTCTGGCCAAGGGCAAGCACCTTGGTTGTGGGCTCAATCCCTGGTCCTGGTCAGGGAGCGTGCAGGAGGCAACAAATTGATGTCTCTCTCTCACATTGATGTTTCTCTCTCTCTCCATCTCTCTCTCTCTCTCCCTTCCATTCTCTATGAAAATCAGTGGAGAAAATATCCTCTGGTGAGGATTTAAAACAAAACAAAACAAAACAAAACAAAAATACCTCTGTGCTCTGCAATTTGTCCACTTGTCTTTGACTGTCTGTTAGTCTATCAGGGATGTGTTGTAAAAACATGAACATGTTTTAAGCAAGGAATATTTCTGCATGGGAGGGAAGCACAGTGTGCCAGCCCAGGTTGTAGGCCTGACAACTTGAAACATCTCCTTTCAACAGAACTTCTCATAGCCAGCAAACCCAGGGGTGGGGGTGGGTAGAGTAGGGGGAGAAACCTAATTATGAACATTTTGATCTTAAAGTTTTATTCATATGTTTCCTGGCAGGCTGTTCTTTAATCTCAAAAGAAGATTGCTCAGAATTATCATGTATTCCATTTAGTTGCAATAAAATTATAGAAAAGGTTGTTTTTGCTATAATCAAGAGCAATTTTGATTAATACTTATGAAAGCAAATGCTTCACCAGTGCTGGAAATGAGAACACTTCTTTTTCCCCCTCCATTTTTCCCAAAGGCCAAGGTACAAATATATTTGAAAGGTTTTTCTTTTTTAAATCTACTTGCTTATATGGATAGTCATTTTTAAATAAAATTTTTCAAAGAAGGAGTCTGCTATTTTCCTGTCTTTAGTGCAAAGGTTATAAAATAGCTCTTTATGAGGAAAGCAAAGAGTACCTCAGCAGGGGTCTAGGCTGGCAACAATGACAAGAGCATGTACCATGTCCTGATTGACTGTACTGGAAGAGAATCAAGGTACTCTAAAGGGTGTTTTCTATTGGATCAATGGAGCACCTTGGGAAGATCCCGAAAAAATGTGCTGGAGAATACATGACAATGCACACAAAGAAGACAATAAAATTCATAAGGGTGAATCAGATACAATGGTACCTCGGTTTTCGAATGTCTCCGTTGACGAACATTTCAGTTTATGAACGCTGTAAACCCAGATGTGAATGCTTCGGTTTTCAAACACACCTCGGAAGTTGAACATGCCAATGAGGCCTAGCTGTTGGCTGTTGATCCCTCAGGTTTCGAATGGTTCAGAACTCGAACGGTGTTCTGAAATGGATTACATTTGAAAACCGAGGTACCACTGTAGATGAGTCCTGCTACCACCAGCACTTGCCATGTTCACAGCATAAGCTAAGCACAGTGTGAAACCTTGCTCTTCATTGGGCAGGGGCACCCTCAAGTCCCATCACTTCTCTGGAGTTAAAGAGTACCCTGCATACCTTGACAACCTCCACCAACAGGAAATACCAAGATAGAACAGGCCAAGAAATCAAATGGAACATTCTGACCTTAAAGGAATACAGGAACCTACCTCTTAAGTTTCCCATTATCCATTCTATGGGTTTCTCATTATTTTAAACAAAAAATATATATAGCATTACATTTCAACCTAAAATCCCCAACCAATTTCTTAAAGCATACTTGAAACACAGTAAACACACACATACACACCCACACACACACATACACACTCACACACAAGTTAGGTTGCACAATGCTCACATCCTTGCTTTATGATCAGCAATTTGTATCGTTAACACAGAGCTTCTTGGCAGTAACACTGATACCCCTTTCAGCACAGGCAATGCAAAGCAAGCACATCTCATTTCTTGACACTTTGGTGCATGTTTCCAAACTTCTACTCATGATTCTGACATTCTACCAATTTTTTGGTACCAAATTTTGGCTGCACATTACAATCACCTGGGGAGCTCTTTACAATCCTAATACCCAACTGCACCCCAGGCCAATTGACTCAGAATCTCTAGGTGGGATCCCAGATATCCATATTAAATGATTCCAATCCATAGCCAAGGTTGAGCACCACCATGCCAGATGAATTTGGAATGCAACTCAAGATTTTCCCTGCACATTCTTTTGTTAATAATGTTGTGTTGGTTTGGGGGGACAAGATAGAAAATTTACCACAGGAAACACTGCTGAAAAAACATTGGCTTGAGAGATACATGTGTTCTGTGAAGTGAGATAATAAAAAGAAGTAGAAAGAGTTCTACCAGAAAAATAGTAATCAGGAGGCATTCTGTGGGGTATGCTTGCAATTATGTGGAGTTTTAACTGTGTGTGCATAACTGTAGCAAGGGATTTTTTTGGTAGATTTTATCAATTACTGATAAATCTAAATTAATTTTTTTTTTGCTCCAAACTCTTGGTGTTTGGCTTATCTCTTGTTTTTTTGTGTTTCTATTTTATTTCCATTTCTTTTTTATTTATAAGTTTCTATTTTATTTATAACTTTAGACTGAGCATAATAGTAAACTTCTGTACTTGAAATCTTCCAAATGGGCCATGTTCTTTCTCATCTCCAGGCTTTTACCCTTGCTCTGCTATCTCTTTGGAACACCCTTCCCCACTCCTACTCCTGTCTCTTTCTCCTGGATCACTCCTGCTCATCTTTGAGACTCTGACAACAAGGTACCTCCTACTTAAAAAAACAAAAACAAAAACTTTCCCTGAAACCGAAGGCTAGATTAAGTGACCATCCCATGGGATCCCAGAGAAGCCAACACTCACCTTACTGTATGATAATCACTTTATCACCTTAAGCTCCCTGTGATCAGGGCCTCCTAATTGCCTGGCCCACAGTAGGTATCAAAAGGATTGTTAAATGAATAATTGAATCGAGGACTACTCATTTCTACTGCCATCATTACCACCAAACTCCCATCCAACTAACATCTCAATCAAATATTGTCCCTTGAGTCACGTGTCGTGGCTACTGTTAAATCACATGTTATAATATTCAATCTCTTAATTATCAGCCTGGGTAGTGTTTGTTACTCTTGCTGGGGATGTGTCACCAGGCAATGATTTGAAACTCTACTTTTATATATCACTAAAGCATTTCTTCTACTCTCTGACTTGTGGAAGTCTTTTCCACAAGACTCTCTATGATCAATGTCCTGTTGATATCTTTAGCTCAACTGTCTCAGCCCTGGGTAAGATGGATAGAGTCAGTACCTCAGAGTTGGTGGGCATTATTCCAAGACATCATTCCTGCTGATGCTATCCCAGCACACAATTTAGTTTGTAAAGCCCTTTGACCCTGTCAATTCCTGACACAGTCACGTGGGGCATAAAACACAAATGCTACTGAATTTTGTGCTTGATACCATCAAACCCCATCTGCTTTTTTAGGATAAATGAGCTTTCATCCTGAAATTCTTGATATCTCTGGTGATTATAGTATTGCTAAAGTGAAAGGCAACAGTGGGATACCTTAAGCCTAAAGCTACTAACAGCCCTGAGCTGTATCCCACATTCAAAATTTTTAAAGATATTTTTATTGATTTTTCTTAGAGAGAGAGGAAGAGAGAGGGAGAGAGAGAAAAAAACAACAACATCAATGTGAGAGTAAGACATCCATCTGCTGCCTCCTGCACACCCCCTACCGAGGATCGAGTGTGCAACCTGGGTATGTGCCATGACCAGGAATTGAACCAGCAACCTTTAGGTGCATGAGACAATGCCCAATCAGCTGAGCCACACCAGCCACGGCTCAAATTTTTAATGGTATAATGGTGAAGAAGAAGAAAAAAAAAAAAAACAGAAAAAAAAAGGCAAGAGGAAAACATGAATGAGCAAGAAGTCCAAGAATATATTTTCCCAAGTTCAGAATGAGTTGGAATTCTACAATACGGTGATACCCCAGTTTTCAAACATCTTCGTTGACGAACATTTCAGTTTATGAATGCTGTAAACGCAGAAGTAAATGCTTTGGTTTTCAAACTCACCTCGGAAATTGAACATGCCACAGGGTTTCCACTGAGTACAAGATCCTGAGGCCTTGCTGTTAGCTGTTGATCCCTCGAGTTTCAAACATTTCAGAACTCAAACGGTCTTCTGGAACGGATTACATTCAAAAACCAAAGTACTACTGTAAAAACTAAATGGAAATTAACTATAGAAAAAGGTGTGTACACTTAGTTAAAAGACTAAGGTGGGGGAAGTGGGCATGAAAGAAATGGCTGAACTTGCTTGGCTGGTGTGACTCAGTTGGTTGAGCGTAATCCCATGTACCACAATGTGGCCAGTTTGATTGCTAGTCAGGGCACATGACCAGGTTCCATGCTCCATCCCCAGTAGGGAGCATGCAGAAGGCAGCCAATTAATGTTTCTTTCTTATTGATGTTTCTATCTCTCTCTCCTTCTCCCTTCCTCTCTCTGAAATCAATAAAAAACATTCTTTAAAACTTATCTTTATTGTTGAAAGTATTACAAATGTCCCCTTTTTCCCCCCATTAATCCCCTCCACCCTGCACCCCACCTCCAGACCTTCACCACACTATTGTCTGTGTCCAAGGTTATGCATATATACATATAAAGTTCTTAGGTTATTCTGTCCCCACCCCCACCCTTGCCTTCCCTCTGAGATTCATCAGTCTATTCCATGCTTCAGTGTCTCTGAATCTATTTTGTTCATCAGTTTATTTTGTTCATTAGATTCCACATATGAGTAAGATCATGTCCTGTTGATGCTATCCCAGCACATGATTTAGTTTGTACAGCAATTTGACCATGTCAGTTCCTGACACAGTCATGTGGGACATAAAACACTGGCTTATTTTGCTTGGCATAATACTGTCCTGGTCCCATTATGCTGTCTCAAAGGGTAGGGAATCATTCTTTTTTACAGCTGCATAGTATTCCATGATGTAAATGTCTGAGAAGATGCTGGATATGATTTCAACCTTCTTGAACTTGTAGAGACTTGTTTTGTGTCCTAACATGTGGTCTATCTTTGAGAATGTCCCATGTGCACTTGAGGAAAATGTATATTCTGGGGTGTAATGTTCTGTAAATGTCAATATAATCCATCAGATCTAATGTGCCATTTAGAGTCACTGTTTCCTTGCTGATTTTTTGTCTGGAAGATCTATCCGGTAAAGTCAGTGGGGTGTTAAAGTCCCCTACTATGACTACTGCTGTTGATCTCTCCCTTAAAGTCCTCCTGAAGTGTTTTTTTGTTTTTTAGTTTGTTTGTTTTTCCTCCTGTGTGAGTCTTTTGTTCTGAGGTGTGACTCTTGTGGACAGCATATATTTGGGTCATGTTTTCTCATCCATCAGCTATCCTGTTTTGTTTAACCATTTAATCCATTTATATTTAAGGTTATTACTGATAGCTACTTATCTATTGCCATTTTATTTCTTTATGCCTGTGTTTCTCATTCTCTCTATTTCAACTTCTTATTACAGCAGTCCCTTTAACATTTCTTGTAATGCTTGCTTGGTGGCGATAAACGTCTTTAGGCTTTTTTTTTGTATAGGAAGGTCTTTATTTCACCATCTATTTTGAATGATGGCCTTGCTTTATAGTCTTGGTTTCAGATCCTTTTTTGCATTACCTTGAATACTTCATGCCATTTCCTTCTGGCCTATAGAGTTTCTGATGAGAACTCAGCAGACAGCCTTATGGGAGCTCCTTTGTAGGTAACAGATTGCTTTTCTCTTGCTGCCTTTAAGATTCTCTCTTTGTCTCAAATTTTTGGCTTTTGATTATGATGTGTCCGGGCATGGGCCGCTTTGGGTTCTTCTTGCTTGAGACTCTCTGTACCTCCTGAACTTTTGTGACTTTTTCCTTCACTGGCTTTGGAAAGTTTTCTGCCATTATTTCTTCAAACAGGTTCTACAACCCTTCCTTACTTTCTACATCTTCTAGCACTCCTATGATGCAAATATTGTTATGTTTCATGTTGTTCCACAGCTCACTTAAACTGTCCTCCTGTTTTTTAATTGTTTTTTTCTTTGTAGATCTCTGATTAAGAGATTATTTTCTACCCTGTCTTCTAATTTGCTGATCTGATCCTCAGCTTTCCATACTCTGCTGTTTATTCCTTCCAATGTATTTTTTACTTCTACCAAGTCATTCTTAATATCCTTCATGGTTTCCATATATTTTCTCATGCTGTTGAGCATCCTTATGATCAGTATTCTGAACTCTATATCTGATAGATTGCTTATCTCCATTTCATTTATCTCTTCTTCTGGAGAATTCTCTTGTTCTTTCATTTGGGGCTTGTTTTTTGCCTCCCCATTTTGGCTGCCTGTTTGGATTTGTTTCTATGTGTTAGGTAAATCTGCTAATATATAGCAGATTTTGGATGGTCTCCGGTACAGGCCAATGTCAGATGCTGTTTGTTACTGGTCTTGAGTACCCTGTTTGAAGTTTTCTGCACTCCACAGCTTGTGATTCCCTCTGCTGGGGCTGGGTGCATTTGGAATGGACCAAGATGCCTACCAAGGTCTACTTTTCCAAGCCCTGGGTCCAGAAGCAAATCAAGCGAAGACTCAAAGCCCCCAGAGGCTGATTGTTATTCAATCTCTTAATGAGTCTCATGCTGTAGAAAGTCCACATGGTGGGGTGAGAGATTTTCAATGTTGGGGCAATTGCTTCCCACCCTACCCCCACCCCCATCCCCACCCCCACCCCTGTAGAAGCTGCTTGGATGGTAAATGTCTGCCTGGGATAGATGTCCTCTGTTGGTATTGGGTAATGACTTGGCATAGGAATCCAGATAGCTGCCCCCTGAGCACTATGCCCAAGCCAGCATCCCTAGATTCTCCTCACACAGCTCTAGTCCACTCTGCCCTCCTTCCACTGGAGCCCAAGTGAGTGGCTGCACACAAAACTGTGCATTGGTTCTTTAAGAAGGTGCCTGCATTTCCTCTCATCTCTCTCTGGCAAACAAAAACCCTGCTGCTTTTCACAGCCAGATGTTATGTGGACACCTTTCTCAATTCTGTTTCTCTGGTCTGGGAAGCCCAGTTTAGGCTTTATACCCTAGAGTTCTCAGTGGGAACCTCCCACAGCTGAGATATTCATCTGTAACTTCAGCTGCTATCTGTAGGATCCCAGCTAGCCCTCTTGTGCCTCCACAATTCTTACCAGTCTCTATGTGGTCTCCTCTTTAGGTCCTTGGTTATGAGGGTGCTCTCCAACTAGTCTTCAGTTGATTATTCAGGATGGTTTTTCTATATTTTAATTGTAAATTCAGTTCTTTCCTGGGAGAGTGTCAGTGTAGCTTCCACTCAATCCACTGGAACCTTGGAAGTCAATAAAAACATATTTCAAAAAAAAAGAATGGCTGCACTTAATGTTTTTCCGTTGAATTGACTGCCCTAATTGATTGGTTGGATATTGGTGGTGAGTGGAAGGAATCAAGGCTAACATAATGTGAAAATTTTCATCCTGAGCAGCATTAACTGGTAGTTCCAACTACTCAGAAGATGATGATGATGATTTTGGGTAACTGAGTCTGAAGAAGGAAAGGAGAATGTTTGCTTTTAGCTCTGACAGAGGCAGTGGGCAGTGAGGAGACACTCTTGGGTGTGCCCTTTTACATCAGCGCTAAAACTCTATCTCTCTCAGCCTAATTACTCCCCAGTAAGGACTGGAATAAGACCCACTTGGCAAAGGTATTCATAGAGCAATTTGGGGTATGATGAATGATGTAGAATACCTAGTACAGTTCCTGGTAGCAGCTTCCTTCCAAGACTTCCGGCTATAGTAGCAAACTACAAAGGGAAGACTGCCTCTCTTCCCCATTAGAAGAGAGGTTGGCAGTTAGATTTGTCAAAGATACACAGAAACAGTGTTAGGCCAGTGGAATCACCTGCCAGTATGGGTGGAATGATACAATTTGAGCATACTTTGTGTGTCAGAGACTTTACTTTTCAAGTACTTCTGCATATATTGTCTGGTTTTTATATCCAAATGTATACTCTCTGAAGGTAGCAGAGGAGAGATATTGAACTGATTTAAGAGATGGTGAAATAGAGGAATAGAGAAGTTAAGAAACTGCAGAGGGCCACACAACACATTATGTAAAGAGCTTTGAAGTCAGAGACACCAACCAACACTAAACACCAACTGTGTGCCAGGTACTGGGCCGCTTCAGTAACTCCTAGATGTGTAGTGATTATCAGCTCCAATAAATCAAAGAGGAAACTGAGTCTTGGGTGTAGCTATGCTCACAGAAGAGACAATGGTGTGGCCTAGGTTAGGGCTGAAGACATGACTTGGGAGGTCTCAACATGAGATGAAATCAAAGTCATGGTCCTGGACCACATCACCCAGGAAATGGGGTCAGAAAGGAAGAGAGAGAGGGAGGAAGGGAGGAGAAACAGCATACTTTAAAGCTGAGGAAGAGATATCAGTCAAGAATCAGGGAGGGGATGGCCAGAGAGGTGAAAGGAAAATCAGATGAAAGAGAAGCCAAAGTGAAACAACTCAAAGAACAGGGAACCTTGTCTTGTGTTCCAGCTTACAGTCCTGAGAACAGTTTCTGGGAGTGGTGGGTGAAGTGAGACTGCAGCTGGTGGTGGAGTGAGGCTTGGAGTTCCTATTTGTCCTACCTGGGGGGTGACGGAGGGATAAAGAGGGCAGTAGCTGATGGGTTGCAAGGGCTAGGGAAACTTCATTATTTCCCAGGCTGTGCACCAAAGGAGCCTTTGGAGGTAGGGGAGGATACCATTAATGGATCAAGTACCTCTATACATAGCCTCACCCAGGATCACAATTTGTCCTTCCAGTACCCTGGAGAAGTATACTAATTAGCCTCATAATGGAGAAAACAGAGGTCCTGAGAGAGATACAAACCTGTCCAAGATCACGCAGTTAGTGAGTGGCAGGGCTGGATTTGGATGTACTTGGCCCAGCAATTTTGCCTTTGAGCAGGTTGCCAGCAGGCCCTATAGATGGAGCTCTCAGTCTTATGTTCCTACAAAGGGAAGTGTGATTTTCAAATCAGCATCTCACTCCCTTGGTGGGACTGTCTTCCCCTTCCTGATCTAATGGTGTGTCTTTTATGAGATTAGCATATCTCTGTGGTCAATGTTAGTTACAAAGATGAGGGAATCTCAGTGCTGGACATTGGGAACTGGGTATTCACTGTATGAAGTGAGAGCTTGTAGCTCTCTGTCTACTTTTTAAAAATTTTTATCTTTATTGTTGAAAGTACTACAAATGTCCCCCCTTTTCCCCAATTGACCCCTTATAATGCACACCCCCTACCCCTGCCCTAGGCCTTCACCACACTATTCTCTGTGTCCATGAGTTATGCATATATGCATATAAGTTCTTTAGTTAGTCTCTCCCCACCCACACACCCACCCTGACTTCCCTCTGAGATAAGTCAGTCTGTTCCAAGTTTCTATGTCGCTGGATCTATTTTGTTCATCAGTTTATTTTGTTCTTCAGATTCCACATGTGAGTGAGATCATGTGATACTTATCTTTCTCTGACTGGCTTACTTTGCATAGCATAATACTCTCCAGGTCCCTCCCTGCTGTCTCAAAGGGTAAGAAATCCTTCTTTTTTACAGCTGCATAGTTTTCCATGGAGGAAATGTACTAAAGCTTTTTATCCACTATGTACTGATGAACACTTGGTATGTTTCCAGATCTTAGCTATTATAAATTGTGCTGCTTTGAACATACCGGTGCATATATAATATCTGATTGGTGTTTCGGGTTTTGTAGGATATATTCCTAGAAGTGGGACCACTGGGTCAAAAGGCAATTCCATACATAATTTTTTAAGGAAACTGTACACTGTTTTCCATAGTGCCTGCGTCAGTCTGCATTCCCACCAGCATTGTACTAGGGTTCCCTTTCCTCTACATCCTTGCCAGCACTTGTCATTTGTTGATTTGTTGGTGGTAACCATTCTGACAGGTGTGAGGTGATACCTCAATGTCATTTGAACTTGCATCTCTCTGATGATTAGTGGCTTTGAGCATTTTTTCCTATGTCTCTTGGCTATCTGTATGTTGATTTTGGATGTGTCTATTTAGGTCCTTTGCCCATTTTTAATTTGTCTTCCTTTTCTTAAGTTGTATGAGTTCCTTATATATTTTGGATATTAACCCCTTATCAGATGTATCATTGCCAGATATGTTCTCCCATACACTGGGTTCCCTTTTCATTTTGTTGATGTTTTTTTCTTTTGCTGTGCAGAAGCTTTTTAGTTTTATGTAGTTGGATTTGTTTACTTTCTCCTTTCTTTTCATTACCCTAGGAGATTGTATTGGCAAACATTGCTACCAGAGATGTCTGAGATTTTGCTGCCTATGGTTTCTTCTAGGATTTTTGTGGTTTCACATCTTACATTTAAGTCTTTTATACATTTTGAATATATTCTTGTGTATGGCATAAGTTGGAGGTCTAATTTCATTTTTTTTTCAGATACCTGTCCTATTTTCCCAGCACTATTTAGTGAAGAGACTGTGTTTACTCCATTGTATGCTCTTGCCTTCTTTGTTAAATATTAATTGAGCATAATGGCTTGGGTTGATTTCTGGGGTTTCTGTTCTGTTCCATTGGTCTATTTGCCTATTCTTGTGCCATTATGAGTCTGTTGTGATTAGAATGGCTTTGTAGTATAACTTCACACCTTGTACTGCGATCCCTCCAACTTTGTTCTTCCTTCTCAAGATTGCTGCAGCTATTTGGGGCCTTTTTTGGTTCCATATAAATTTTTGGAATATTTGTTCTGTGAAATATGGTGTTAGTATTTTAACAGGGATTCCATTGAATCTATAGATTGTTTGGGGTAGTATGAACATTTTAATGTTCTCAATTTTATCAATCCATGAACACTGTTTATTCTTCCACTTGTTTATATCTTCCTCTATCTCTTTTTTCAATGTCCTGTAGTTTTCTGAGTACAGGTCTTTTACCACCTGGTTAAGTTTATTCCTAAGTATCTTAATTTTTTGGTTGCAATGGTAAATGGGATTGTTTTTTCAGTTTCTCTTTCTGAGAGTCCATTATTGGTATATAAAAATGCCATAGATTTCTGGGTGTTAATTTTGTATCTTGCTACATTGCTGAATTCATTATTAAATCTAGTAGTTTTTTGGTATAGTCTTTAGGACTTTCTATGTACAATATCATGTCATCTGCAAATAATGACAGTTTTACTTCCTCCTTCCCAGCTTGGATGCCTTTTATGTTTTCTTGTCTAATTGCTATGGCTAAGATTTCCAGTACTATGTTAAATAAGATTGCTGAAGCCGGACATCCCTGTCTTTTTTTCTGTTCTTCGGGGAAATGGTTTTAGTTTTTGCCCATTGAGTATGATATTGATTGTAAGTTTGTCATATGTGGCCTTTATTATGTTGAGGTATGATCCCTCTATTCCCACTTTACTAAGAGCTTTTATAAAAAATGGGCACTGGATTTTGTTGAATGCTTTTTCTGCATCTATTGATATGATCATGTGATTTTTGTCTTTCAATTTGTTTATATGATATATCACATTTATTGATTTGCAAGTATTGTACCAGCCTTGCATCCTTAGAATAAATCCCACTTGGTCATGGTGTATGATCTTTTTAATACATTTCTGGATCCAATTTGCTGATATTTTGTTGTGGACTTAGCGTCTATATTCATCAGGGATATTGGCCTGTGATTCCCTTTCCTTGTAGTGTCTTTATCTGGTTTTGGGATTAGGATGATGCTGGCCTCATAAAAAGAGCTTGGAAGTATTCTTTCTCTTGGATTTTTTTGGAATTGTTTGAGGAAGATATATTTTATTTCTTCTTTGATGTTTGGTTAAACTCCCCTGTGATGCCATCTGGACCACAGCTTTTGTTTGCTGGGAGGTTTTTTATTGTTGTTTTCTTTTTATTGCTTCAATTTCATCGGTTGTTATTGACATATTCATGTCTTCTGATTATTCCTGATTTAGTTTTGGAAGGTTATATTTTTCTAGGAATTTGTCCATTTTGTCCACTTTGTGCAGCTTGTTGGCATATTGTTGTGTATAGTATTTTCTTACAATCCTTCATATTTCTGTGTTGTCAGTTGTTCATCACTTTCATTTCTGATTTTAATTATTTGGGCCCTATCTCTTTGTTTCTTGATGAGTCTGGCTAAAGGTTCATCAGGTTTTTTTATATTTTCAAAGAATCAGTTCTTGGTTTCTTTGATCTTTTGTAGGGTTTTGTGTGGTGCTGTGTGTTTTTTGGTCTCTGTCATTTATTTCCACACTGATCTTTATTATTTCCTTCCTTATACTTACTGTGGGCTTTTATTGTTGTTATCTTTCTAATTCCTTAAGTTGTAGGATTAGATATTTTATTAAAATTTTTTCATGTTTTCTGAGACAGGCCTGAATTGCTATGAACTTACCTCTCAGGGCTGTTTTCATTGTGTCCTATGGATTTTGGTTTGTCTGTTTATTTTCATTTGTTTTCAGGAAGTTTTTAATTTTTTTCTTGATCTCTCATTGGTAACCCATTCATTGTTTAATAACATGCTATTTGGCCTCCATGTGTTTGAATGTTTTTGAGTGTTTATTCTGGAGGTGATTTCTAATTTCATGCCATTGTGATCTGAAAAGATGCTTGATATAATTTCAATCTTCTTGAACTTGAGGAGAATTTGTATCCTAATACATGGTCCATCTTTGAGAATGACCCATGTGCACATGAGAAGAATATATATTCTGAAGCTTTGAAGTGGAATGTTCTGTAAATGTCAATTAAATCCATTAAATCTAGTGTGTCATTAAGGGTCACTATTTACTTGTTGAACTTTTTGTATGGAAGACCTATCCAGCGAAGTCAGAGGGGTGTTAAAGTCCCCTAGTATGACTGTATTGCTGTTGATCTTTCCCTTAAAGTCCTCTAGAAGTTTTTAAATATATTTTGGTGCTCCTTTATTGGGTGCATATATGTTTATCAGGGTTATATTCTCTTGTTGGATCGATCCCTTTAGTATTATGTAGTGACCTTTCTTGTCTCTTGTTATGGTCTTCATTTTGAAGTCTATTTTGTCCAATATGAGTATTGCTACCCCAGCTTTTTTTCGTTTCCATTTGCATGGAAATTTTTTTTCCATCCCTTCACTTTCATCCTTTGTGATTCTTTTGTTTTGAGGTATATCTCCTGTAGACAGTATATATTTGGGTCATGTTTCTTTATTCAATCAGCCACCCTATGTCTTTGGAATGGAGCATTTAATCCATTTTCATTTAAGGTTATTATTGATAGATACATATCTATTGCCATTTTAATTCTTTATGCATATGTTTCTCCCTCTCTCTATTTCAACTTCTAATTACAGCAGTTACTTTAATATATCCTGCAATGCTGGTTTGGTGGTAATAAACTCCTTTAGCCTTTTTTGTGTGAGGAGCTCTTTATTTCACCATCTATCTTGAATGATGGTATTGCTGGATGAGTAGTCTTGGGTTCAGATCCTTGTTTTGCATTACCTTGAATACTTCATGCCATTTCCTTCTGGCATGAGTTTCTGATTAGAAGTCAACGGACAGCCTTATGGGAGCTCCTTTGTAGGTAACAGATTGCTTTTCTCTTGCTGCCTTTAAGATTCTTTCTTTGTCATCAATTCTTGGCCTTTTAATTATGATGTGTCTGGGTGTGGGCCTCTTTGGATTCTTCTTGTTTGGGACTCTCTAGTTCTCCTGAACTTGTGTGACTTTTTCCCTCATGAGGTTAGTGAAGTTTTCTGCCATTATTTCTTCAAACAGGTCTCTAACCCTTGCTTACTTTCAACCTGTACTGCCATTCCTATGATGCAGATATTGTTACATTTCATGTTGTCCCTCAGTTCCCTTAGACTGTCCTCCTGTTTTAAATGCTTTGTTTCTTTCTCTTTGGATCTCTGATTGAGTGATTTTTTTCTACCCTGTCTTCTAATTTGCTGATCTGATCTTCAGCTTCCTCTAATCTGCTGTTTATTCCTTCCAATGTACTCTTTATTTCTGCTATGTCATTCTTAATTTCCTTCATAGTTTCCATGTCTTTTTTCATGCTGTTGAGCATCCTTGCAATTAGTATTCTAAACTCTGTATCTGATAGATTGCTTATCTCCATTTCATTTAGCTCTTTTTCTGGATACTTCTCTTGTTCTTTCATTTGGGTCTTGTTTTTTTTCCTCCCCATTTTGTCTCTCAATTTGAATTTGTTTCCATGTATTAGGTAGATCTTCTAAGACTCTCAGTCTTTTTGAAAGTTCTCTGGTGCAGGCCAGTGTCGGACGCAGTTTGTGACTGGCGCTGAGCACTCTGTATGGAGGTACAACAACCCTCAGCTTGAAGTCTCCTCTGCTAAGGCTAGGTGTGGTTGGACAAGACCAAGATGCACACTGAAGTCTGCTTTTCCAAAGCCAGGGTCCAGAAGCAGACTAGGCAAAAACTCAAAGCATAGCGAGGTCTGCTCTGGCTGCAGGCTGATTAATCTGATACTTTTAATGAGCCTCAGCCTGTAGAAACTCCTCTGGGTAGGGTGAAAGGTTTTCCAGCAGGGTGGGGCAATTCCTCCCCCCACCCCAAGCAAAGCAGAAAAATGTCTGCCTGAGAAAGATGTCCTCTGCAGTATGGGGGAATGACTCGGCACAGGAATCCAGAGTGTTGCCCTCTGAGCTCTATCTCTAGAATCCATGACCATAGATTCTCCTCACAGAGCTCCAATACACTCTACACTCCTTCTCATGGAGCCCAAGATGAGTGGCTGCTTGCGAAACTTTGTGTGTTGGCTCCTTAAGAGGGTGCCTGCATTTCCAGCCATTTCTCCCTAACAGACAAAAATCCTGCTTCACTTCTCAACCAGATGTTATGTTGGCACCTTTCTCAGTTCTGGTGCTCTGGGCTGGGAATCCCAGCCTGGGGTTTAGGTCCCAGTGTCCTCAGTGGTAATCCCCCACATCTGAGATATCCCTCCAGACCTTCAGCTACTACCTATGGGAGCCCAGCCAGACCTCTCATGCCTCCGCACTTCCTACCAGTCTCTATGCAGTATCAGCTTTAGGTCCTTGGTTATGAGCATGCTCTCCAGCTAGTCTTCATTTGCAGTTGATTTTTCAGGATGGTTTTTCTGTATTTTAGTTGTAATTCTAGTTTGGTCCTGAGAGAGTTTCAGTGTATCTTCCACTCATTCTGCCACCATCTTTAATCCCCTCAGATCCTTGCTTTTCCTTACCTTGAATACTTCACACTATTCCCTTCTGGCCTGTAGAGTTTCTGTTGAGAAGTCAGTTCACAGACTTATGGGAGCTCCTTTGTTGGTAATAGATTGCTTTTCTCTTGCTGCCTTTAAGATTCTCTTTTTTTGTTGAATTTTTGGCTTTTTATTATGATGTTTCTGGGTGTCACCCTCTTTGATTTTTTCTTGCTTTGGACATTCTGTGCCTCCTGAAATTCTGTGACTTTTTCCTTCACCAGGTTGGGGAAGTTTTCTGCCATTATTTCTTCAAACAGGTTTTCTAACTCTTGCTTACTTTCTTCTCCTTCTAGTATTTCTCTGATGCAAAATTTTTATGTTTCATATTGTCCCACACCTCCCTTAAACTGTCCTCCTGTTTTTGGTTCTCTGATTGAGTGATTTTTTTTCTACCCTGTCATCTAATTTACTGATTTTATCCTTAGCTTCCTCTAATTTTCTGTTTATTCTACTATGTCCATCTTAATTTCTTAATAGTTTCCATATCTTTTCTCATGCTGTTCAGCATCCTTATGATTAGTATTCTGAACTCTATATCTGATAGATTGCCTCTCTCCATTTTATTTAACTCTTTTTCTGGAGAATTCTCTTGTTCTTTCATTTGGGGCTTGTTTTTTTCTCCTCATTTTGGGTGTCTGTTTGGGTTTGTTTCTATGTATTAGATAGATCTCCTAGGACTCCAAGTCTTTTGTATGGTCTGTAGTGCAGGCCAATGTCAGATGCTGTTTGTGACTGCCCTGAGTACCCTCTGTGGAGTTATCAGCAATCCACAGCTTGTGACTCACTGTGCTGGGTCTGGGTGTTTTTGGAAAGGACCAAATACACACCAAGTTCTGCTTTTCCAATCCCTGCATCCAGAAGCAGATCAGTCAAAGACTCAAAGTACCCAGAAGCTGGTTGTTATTTACAGTCACTTAATGAGCCTCAGGCTGTAAACCAGAGAAAGGTATAAACTCCACAAGATGGGGCAATTGCTCCTCCCCACCCCCACCCCAGGCAAAAGCTGCCTGGATAGTAAATGTCTGCCTGTGAAAGATGTCCTCTGCAGTATAGGAGAATGATTCAGAACAGGAATCCAGATGGGTGCCCTCCAAGCTCTATCCCCAGAGCCTGCAACCCTCACACTGCTCTAGTACACTCTGCCTTCTCTTCGCTGGAGTCCAAGGTGAATTGCTATACATGAAACTCTCTGCATTGGCTCTTTAAGAAGGCACCTGCATTTCCAGTCATCTCTCTCTGGCAGACAGGATCCCACTGATTTTCACAGCCAGATGTTATGTGGGTACCTTTTTCAGCTCTGTTGCTCTGGGCTGGGAACTCACCTTAGGGTTTAGACCCCAGAGTTCTCAGTGGGAAGCCCCCAGTGCTGAGATATCCTTCTGGGACTTCAGCTGCTGTCTGTGGGATCCCAGCCAGCCCTCTCTTGCCTCTGCACTGCCTACCAGTCTCTATGCAGTCTCCACTTTTCCTCCTTGGTTATAAGGGTTCTCTCCAGCTAGCCTTCAGTTGGTTTGTCTATATTTTAGTTGTAATTCCAGTTTGGTCCTGGGAGAGTGTTAATGTAGCTTCCACTTAATCTGCCGCCATCTTGGAATCACTTGCTAATATTTTATTTCTAATTCTTTTTTACATTTTATAAGATTTACAGAGTGGACATATGTTACTTGAAGGCAAATTTAAAAATTTACATAACACATTGAGAGGCATAGTGCAAAGGAGACCTATAGAGAGAGTTAAGCAGGGACTACAACAGGCTATAGTTAGGCATTTGTAATTTATATTTAGTGTAGTGAGGAGGTCTTTGAGCAGAGAAATTTTGTGCTATGATGTTTGTTTTAAAAAGAAAATGGGTGTCTCCCTGCGTACTGTGTGGAAAAAGGTTACGGTGGTGGAAAGACCTGAAAGGACCGGGTGGATGGGTCTTGTGGTTGTCCAGGCAAGATATGATGGCTTCAGAGGAGATGTGGATAAGTGGGTGGACAGAGGGCATGTTGTGGAGGTAGAACTGACAGTCCTTTTTATTGTTGTTGTTGCTAGTTCTCACCTAAGGATATTTTTCCATTGAAATTTTAGAGAGAGTAGAAGGGAGGAAGGGAGGAAGGGAAGGATAGGGTGGGGGAGAGATAGAAACGTTGATGTGAGAAAGACACATCAATTGATTGCCTCTCACATGCTTTGGGCTGGGGATTGAGCCTTTAATCCAGGTATGTGCCCTTGACCAGGAATCAAACTTGCAACCCTTCAGCCCATGAACTGATGCTCCAACCACTGAGCCACAACATTCAGGGCTAGAATTGACAGTTCTTGATGGTGGTGTGGCTATGGAGTGTGGGAGAGATGTGCAGAATGGACATACAGTTTCCTGATTTGGACAAAGGGTGGAGGGTGGCTGTGTCATTCAGTGAAACAGATGAAGAGCCCAAGAAAAGGTCTAGTTGTGGGGGGAGCAAGTGCAGGTATTTGCTTTTGGACAAGCTGAGTGTGAAGTGGCTTTGAGGCATTGAGGAATGATTGAGAGGGGTGAGAGTGGAGGCATTGCTATAAACAGCCATTTTATAAGTTTGCTTATGAAGAAGAGGAGAGAGAAGGAAATGCCCATTTGGGTATGTACAGTAAAAAATAGGGGAGGGTTCTAGTTTAAAGTGGGTGAGATTTGAGCATGCTTAAAAATAGATGGGACAATACTTCCCAAATTAATCTACAGATTTAAGGCAATCCTAGTCAAAATCCCAGCTGCCTCTTTTGCAGAAATTGATAGGCAGATACAAAAATTTATATGGAAACTCAAGGGACCCAGAATAGTCAAACAGTTTTGAAAAACAAGAACAAAATTAGTGGACTCACACTCCCATTTCAAAGCATATTACCACACAGCAGAATTCAGGACTGGCTAATACTGGCACAACAATAATCATATAGATCAATGGAATAAAATTGAGAGTCAAGAAATAAATCTTCAAATTTATGCTCAGCCAAATTTTGACAAAGGTGCCAAGATAGTTCAATGAGGGAAAGAACAGTCTTTTCAACAAATAGTTCAGGGACAACTGGATTTCCACATGCCAGAGAGAGAGAGAGAGAGAGAGAGAGAGAGAAAGAAAATTTGGACCCCTACCTCATATCATACACAAAATTAACTCAAAATGGATCATAGATTTTAAATGTAAGAACTAAAACTATAAAACTCTTAGAAGAAAATGTAAGAGTAAATCTTCATGACTTTGGTTAGGCAAAGTGTTTTTAGATATGGCACCAATAGTACAAGTGATAAAGGGGGGAAAAAAGGTAAATTAGACTTAAAAATGAACTTTTGTGCTTCAACAGAAACCATTCAGAAAATGAAAAGGACAAAGCAACAATGAGGGAGAACTTTTGCAAATCATGTATCTGATAAGACACTTTTATCCGAATTATATAAAGAACTCAAAACTGAACAATAAAAAGACAACCCAACTAAAAGTGGGCAAATAATCTGAATAGACATTTCTCTTCATGGCCCTTTTTCTCTTTTTCTCACTTGCCCTATAGCAAGAGGACTTTCCACAATTTCCCAAGCACCAATCATGGGGAAATCTTCCCTGAAAGTGGCTTCTGTTTTCTGACTGATCCAAAATGTTGCAGTTTGATCCACACTTATTACCAGAAACAGATGAATTACCAGGAAGCATTTCCAAATTGAGGTTTGAGTCTTCTAGGTTCATTGTCTTCCTAACTTGCTGGCACTCACTTGTTATATTTCTCAAAACTTCAGAGCTTAGAGGAGAAACTGTATGGGTTTTCCTTGGCAGAAGATCTGTCTGTTCATTAGTTTAAAGAAAAAGTTTTAAGTTTTTAAATGTTGGTTTCCTGACACAGATGGTCTTGGGTTTCTAATCTAAGCATCTGCTGGAAGAATGGTTAATTTGAGGCAGTGAACTAAGCACTATGATAAGACAAGACCTTGTGGTGTGTGGGAGCATGCAGAAAGAACCAAGGCTTAGTGTATTTCTTTGGAGTTTACAGTCAACTCTGAGGGCCACAGGCCCAGACCTTTTGAGAAATGTATGGGTTGGGGATGTATAGGAGCTGCTTTGGGCTGGCAGCACCTTTTCCCCTTTGCATTGCTCTGGCTAGGTGGTAAGGCCAAAATGTTAATGGGCCTGTTGAGTGTAGACTCAGATTCTATCTCAAGCCTGGTCATGTACATAGATGGGCAAGCCCTTAGCTAATACTAGACCCTGTGACATGATTGCTTTGTTTTGCCTTTGAAGTTGATTGGGTAGATCAGGCTCCCTATCCAGGCTGGCTCTTTGAGGGCCCATGATGCAACCCAGGCTCCATCTAAACACATCTGTACTGCATAATGAGCTGTCTTTTGATGAGATTATCCTGGTTTGTTTAACCCACTTGAAACAAATCCCACTCCCCCTACCCCTTGCCCCAAAGTCAACCTTTTAATGGATTTTCTTTATCTTTCAAATGACTAGATTGGAATAGATGGTCTCTGAGGTCCTCTTCAGCTCTGCTTGACTCTGATTTGGAAATTTCTATCTATACACTATCAATCAGAGACAGCTTCTCACCTCACTTAAAAAATTATACCTATATCTACTTGTGTTTTTGTTTATGTTGGCCATAGGAGAAGGAAATGCCATGTGCATTGATTATTAGTCAAGAACCTATGGCATCAAAAGTGTTTTGGGATGGTTTTGTGACATTCTTGTGCTTTGATTTCCCAGGCTTATGTCACATCACTAGGATCTAAAGGTTCATCAGATACTAGGTGAGCTCAGATCAGAGGGTGACTGTTCTCTCTGCATCTATTAAGCTTTTGAACATTTTAGTAACACTCTTCTATAAGCTAAGCTATCTACTCATACATATTTAGTAACACTCTTCTAAAAGTTATTTACTCATACATATTTATTGAGGGCCTTCTACTTACAAGTAGGTCTACTAGTAAATTCTACTTCACTTAATACCAAATTTAATAATAGCTAATATTTTAGAGATTCCTATGTATCAGATATTGTGCTAATCTCTTTATATATATTGACCAATTTTTTTAAAAGAATAGTTTATTGATTTTTAGAGAGAGAGGGGGAGAGAGAGAGAGAGAGAGAGAGAGAGAGAGAGAGAGAGAAACATCAATTTGAGAATGAAACATTGATTGGCTGTCTTCTGCACACCCCCTTCCAGGCATCGAGTCCTCAACCCGGGAGTTTTGACCAGGAATCAAACTGGCAACCTCCTGATGCATGGGATGGTGCCCAAACAACTGAACCACACCTGCCAGGGCTATATCAACCAATTTAATCTTCATACCAACCTACTGCATTGGAGCTTGCTGTTATCTCCATTTTACATGAGGGAACTGAGGCACAGAGCTGTCAAGGCTCTTTCCCAAGGTGTCTCTGCTGGTGAGTGGCAGTGCTGGGACCTGCACTTAGGCTCTTTGGCTCCAAAGCTGGTCATCAGTATTGATATCCTCATGTGTTGTCTTGACACAGCTTTGGACCAGAGTTGGGAAGCCTCACACTGCAGTTTTTTTATGTGACACCAGCAATGTCACCTTCAGCGAGTAGTTTCTTGTACTGCTTCTTAGAAACTGTGGCTCCAAGAGTAATGTGCCTTTTGTCATAGGGCTATCGTGAGACCACAAGCCTCTTGACACATCATCATGACACTTTTTTTGTCCACAGTGACTTTGTTTCTGTCATGTCTTCCAACTTAGCCCATTGGGGAATTGAGAAATCAGTTATGATACCTTCATTTTACATATGGGAACAGGTGAGTCCTATGAGGCCATGTGAATGTTTCAGGACCCCCAGTCAGAGTGAGTGGCAGAACTGTGATGAGACATCATATCTTCTGGCTCCAGGGTCATTTCTGTGTCTGCCAGCAATGATTAACAGGTTCCCTCTGTTTTTCAAAAATCTTCACCCAAGGATATTTCTTCTATTGCCTTTCAGGGAGTGGAAGGGAGAGAGAGAGAGAGAGTGACATCTATGTGAAAGAGACACACTGACTGGCCGCCTCCTGCACGTGCCCTGAACCAGGGCCGGGGATTGAGCCTGAAACCGAGGAATGTGCCCTTGACTGGAATCGAACCCAAGACCCTTCAGTCTGCGGGTCGATGCTCTAACCACTGAGCAAACTGGCCAGGGCCCGCAGGTTCCCTTCTGATCAGCCATCTGGTCTCTGAGATCCTAGGGTACTCCCTTGCAGAGCTGAATCCTGGGGTTGATATCTGAAGATAGCTACTACATTTTTTATTGAGATATTCATATAATGTAGAATTTACCATTTTAAAGTCTACCGTTCCATGGTTCTTAACATACTCACTAGGTTGTGCAGCCATCACTACTAAATCACTAACTCAAGAATGTTTGCATTACTCCCAAAAGAAACCCCCTGTTTATAACAGTCACTCCCATACCCCCACCCTTATAGGCCTTCCAAGCACCGTTGAGATTTCCTCTGAACAGCTGTCATATATATTTTTACCTTTCTGTGTGGAAAGGAAGAATAAAACGGTCCTTTCATTTAGTGAGGTGACTTATGCAATATGTAAAAAAAAATAAAAATCCTCCTCCCACCTTTAAAATCAAGCTACTTTCCCTGTATATACGACACACAGATACTTCCTAGAAATATGTAAAAATGATATTAGCCATGGCACCTGAATTTAGATCCTTCCCTTGTTTACCAAGTTTTTCTTTAAAAAGCAGGTAACTGGAGTGCAGTGTGCCCTGTGAATACCTGTAATCAAGTGCTGGGTCTGACACTGCAGTTGTATTAATGGTGGTGGCTGTTTTGGACTGAAATGCTGATCCCTGGCTTCTAGTGAACTACAGCCTTTGCATCATTACTGTCCTCTCTGGGAGTGCTTTAAATTTATTAATAAAACTAGTGAGAGCTCAGGTGGCAATAGCTATATCCATTAAGTAATCAGAATAAGAGGAAAGCCATTTTCATGTTCCTTTGCAATGCTGCAGTGCTTAGTTAACCCAGAGGATATGAATTACTCAGCATGCTTTGAAGAGTAAAAGCATAAATTTAGCAAGACAAATGTGTTCAAATCTAGATTGAGGCAACAAGAGTTCATTTTAAAACTGCAAAAATTCAGGGAAATCAGGGACTAGCATAATTGATCATTTTTGGTTTGCTCCCACCCTCTCTAGCATGAGGTGGGAGACTTACTTCTTTGTATTAAGGGAGAAAAGTTATTTTTACCAGAGACATGCATGCCAGTGAGTTTGTTGCATAGATTTCCCACAAGCAGTGTTCAGGAATGTTTCTATGGCAGGCAGGGGCTTCCTGCAGCACAGAGGTATGAAGTTGTTTTTCTGACCTACAGGTTTTCCTTTTATTACTCATGGCCCTAGGCCCCTTGCTAAAGGGCAGGGAAAACACAAGGCTTTTAACAAGCAGCCCTATCAGGTGAAGTCGTTATCATATTAAGGAGGAACATCTTTATTCTATGGCTCATTTCAGGTTAAATCAAGCTGTACTCCCCACCCTCCATCAGTAGGATCAATATTTTGAGGCTGATTTTAGTCTTATTCTCTGAACCCAAATGATTATGGGCGTATGCCAGGGTCCTGTTAACTGGGTCATGGTTTGACCCCTCAGGTCAGAATTTGATTCTGGCCCACCTAGTGGGTCCTCCCTGCATTGGACAAACTTAAGTATAACATGGGTGTTTATGGAAGCTCCATTAAGACAGACAAATGGAAAATCCTGAGATGACATATCTATGATTTACCAGCCTCAGGTGTCCCTGGCATTCTTTTTCATCCACAGAAAAGGGCCAAGATTTTAAAATTTTCAAACAAAAGCAGTTTAGGTGAATTTTTATTCTTTTAGGGTTTGTACTGGACCCTTTCCAAAAAAAAAATTGAAAGCTTCTCATATGTACAAAGGAAAAAGGTGGACGAGAAACCATCCTTAGAGAGCAAGGGGATAGATGTTATTGGGCACTTGAGAGGCACCGGTCTCTCTGGCTGAGTTGTGACTGTGCTTCTGAAATCTTCAGCAGCCAGAGGCCAGTGGTATCTCTGCAGTTCTTAACCCATCAGTGGAGAGCAGACATGTTCCTCTGTAGAGATGAGTTTGCTCTTTGCATGAAACCCAAATGGATTTGTCACAAAGTAATATCAGGTACTATCTACTGGTGATTCTGCGGGAACAGATCCAAGGTGTTCTCACAGCATGGAGACACAGTTTGGATAACCACAATGAATATACCTTGAGGGAGTGCCTCCTTGTTGTGTTTGGCATAGGCATGGAGATGACCAAGTCCTAGTCCCTGCTTCAAGCAGCTCACTGTCTAGAGCAGTCCAATGGAACTTTCCATGATGATAGAATTGTTCTCTGCCGGTGCTATCTAACACAGTAGCCACCAGCCCCATGTGGCTATGGAGCACTTGGAATGTGACTAATGTGAATAAGGAACTGAATTTTAAAATTTTTATTGAATTTTCATTAGTTTTAATTTAAACAGCCACATGTGGTTAGTGGTTCCCATGTCGGACAGGACAGGGCTAGAGAACGGATGAACATAAACATCTAACTGGAAGGGGTAAAATAAACTAAGTGGAACAAGCAGGAGAACAGAGGAGAGAGTGATTAATTAATTAAAATCCAAATGAAAAGCCCAGCCGGGCGTGGCTCAGAGGTTGAGCATCGACCTAGGATCCAGGAGGTCGGGGTTCGATTCCCGGTCAGGGCACATGCCCAGGTTGTGGGCTGCAGCCGATCAATGACTCTCTCATCACTGATGTTCCTATCTCTCTCTCTCCCTCTCCCTTCCTCTCTCTGAAATCAATAAAGATATATTTTTAAAAATCCAAATGAAATGCTACTTAAGTGTTACATCATATGGGTGCTCTTGTGGATCTAATATTTCAATCAAGGCAGATGCTGGATCCTGCCAGTTCCTGGTGGAATTCTCTAACAATTGCCTGCAATGCCTTGTTTTACAGTCCTCATGAAAATGCGCCCTTACCTTTAGACCCCAGTCACAGTGGCTCAGGTTGCAATATGAGGTCAAGTTTGTGTTCCCTCGACTTTAGAACAGACACAGGCTGCTGGGTTATCTGTAAGTCGAACAAACATTTTCCTTACGGAATGGATCTTCTCAAGGACATGCACAAGGATTTGTGTAACATTTCCAGAGTTCTGCTCTATAAAAGGATGTTTTCATATGGGTGTGACCAGTTCATTACATGCTTTTTCCATTAAAAGAAATTTTTTGTGGTCCTCTGTAGTGGAATGAGGTAACTTTTCTGCTCAATACTTGAACACTGGTCCCCCAGATACACAGTGATTAGGGGCTTGTAAATTGAGCCTGCAATGAATCAGCTGCTTTCTAATGTGTGCCTGATGCCAAAGAGTGAGTCAGTGTTATTAATGTGGGAGATTCTTGTCTGCCTACACCCAAACTGAGTTGTTTAGTTACAGATTGCATAGAAGTATGGAATACAACCCTACTTTAGACCATTTGAGGTGTGGCATCTCTCATGAGAACATTTGTTCTCATCTTGATTTTAGCAGCTATGCTTGGTCATACTTCTGAAGTAGCCTTAATAACTCAGGATGTATAGATTGAGATTGAATGGTTTTGTCCACAGATGGTTTTGGTCTATTCAATTCAAGGGCAACGAGGGATTAATAAATACTGCAAAATTGTGTTATATTGTTCTTAACTCTTTACTTAATGATATGTAACAGAATGTATTAGCAAATAGTATTGAAATGGCTGAGGCTAAAACATTACTTGTACAAGATGTTATTTGGAAGAACTTATTCTTCCAATTCTTGGGTGAGAAGGTAAGAATAGAGTTTTAAAGGAAGACCGAGTAGGATGATAGGCTTATGATTTTGGAAGATTGATACAAAACTTTTAAATTATCATTATCATAATAAGAGACATACATGTACATTACTAAAAATAGAAAAGGCAGAGAAAGCTTTAAATTAATAGTGAGCCCGGCCAGGCGTGGCTCAGGGGTTGAGCACTGACCTAGGATCCAGGTGATCGGGGTTCGATTCCCGGTCAGGGCACATGCCTGGGTTGCAGGCTCGATCCCCAGTTAGGGGCGTGCAGGATGCACCCGATTAATGACTCTCTCATCATTGATGTTTCTATCTCTCTCTCCCTCTCCTTTGCTCTCTCTGAAATCAATAAAGATATAAAAATTAATTAATTAATAAAATAAATTAATAGTGAAAAGCTCATTCTCCCTGACCCCTATTTTCATTCACTAAATATAACTACTATTACCAGTTTTCGTGTGTAAGCTTCTAGAAAATTTTTATAGATATGCATATAGACACAAGTGGAAAAATACTACTCTGCACCCAGCTTTATTTATTTATTTAGTGTTTTATCTTGGAGACATCTCCTATGTCATTATATAGGCTTTTGCCATTCTTTTCTCAATAGACTATTTTTTTATAGCAGTTTTAGGTTCACGGCAATATTGAGCAGAAGGTAAGGACTTTTCTCATATACCTTTGTCCTTACACATGTATAGTTTCCTCCATTATTTTTTTTTCAGTTTTCATAAAGGTCTATTTCATTATTGGTGGGTAGCTCATTTAACAGTTAAATACATTAAATAATGTATGGGTGACTACATCCTCCATTATTAATAACCTGCACCAGAGTGGTACATTAATTATAATTGATTAACATATATTGACACATCATTATCACCCAAAATCTATAATTTACATTAGGGTTCACCCTTGTGTTGTATATTCTATGGTTTTTGACAAATATATTTCTTGTTTCTTTTTTCCGTTTCATGACATTTTTGGATTGGTTTTTAGTTATTGGTGTTGACCTTACTTTTTTTGAAAGAGTTGAGGTTACAGATCATATATCTCTCATTTGTTACCCTTGATTTTTGCTATAGGAAATGGATATTAAAATAAACTTTATTTTTAGAACACTTTTAAATTTAAATGCAAAGCTAGTACAGAAAGTTCCCATATGCTCCACACCCAGTTTCTCCTATTATTAATATGGTATATTTGAGCCCCTGCCAATGTGACTCAGTTGGTTGAGCATTGTCCCTTCCACCAAAAGGTTACCAGTTTGATTCCCGGTCAGGGCATATACCCAGGTTGCAGGTTCAATCCCTGTTTGGGATGTGTGCAGGAAGCAATTGATCAATGTTTCTCCCTCACATTGCTGTTTCTCTCGCTTCCTTCCTGTATCTCTAAAATCAATAAAAACATATAAAAATATGGTATATTTGTCACAATTAATGAACCAATATTGATACACTATTATAAACTAAAGTCCTTTTTCTGTTCCAGGATCCAATCCAGGGTACTACATGGCTTTCCTTGACTGTATCTCTTTAGGCTCTTCAGGCTGTGCCAATTTCTTAGACTTCTCTTGTTTTTGATGACCTTGATAGTTTTGAGGAATACTGATCAGGTATTTTGTAGGATGCCCTCAACTAGAATTTTTCTGATGTTTTTCTCATGATTATACTGGGGTTATGTGTTTTTGAGAGGAAGACCACGCACATATAGTGCCCTTCTCATCACATTGTATCAAGGGTATATACTATCAATATTACTCATCACTGTTGATGTTAATTTTGTTAGCTTGGCTAATGTATTGTTTGTTAGGTTTATCCACTGTAAAGTTATTCTCTACCCCCTTCACTTTCTCATACTGTAATCTTTGGAAGGAAGTCAAAACATATGGAGTAAGAGATTATGCTTCACCTCCTTGAGGGAGAAATATCTACATAAATTAATTTGAATTCTGTTATCTCCCTTTTATGTATTTATTCAGTTATTTAATTAACATGGACTCATGGATATTTTTTCATGCTTTGGGTTATAATCCAGTACTACTTTATTTTGTTGCTTATATTGTTCCATCTCTGGCCATTGGGAACTCTTTCAGTTAGTCCTGTGGTCCTTTGACATATACCCATCAATATCAACATTTTTAAAAAGTACTTCCTGGCACTATAAAATTATTAACGCATCTTATATATTTTCTGTGCTTAGTCCTGGAATCATCCATTTTCTCCGAGGAGCTCTGGTTCCTTTTATTGGAGAATAATGTTTAGAAACCAAGATCTGGGTGCTAGGTGTGCTCATTACTACTGGGATATTATTGCTTTTAGACCCTCTCAGCTGACATAGCAAGGGCATTTATGTACTATGTATATATACATCTATAAATATTTCTATATATAACCATCTGTGTGTATACATGTGTATATATGTGTGTGTGTGTGTGTGTGTGTGTATTCAAACATACACACACATATATATATTAAGCTAAACGTGATTCATATTTAGGTCTCTAACTCCAACCCATTATCATATGGGCCATTCTAGCCTTTTCTAATCTGTAACCTCCCTCTCCAACAGTGAGAAACCTGGCTTCTATAATCTACCATTTATTTACTTATTTGTTCAATTCCAGTGCACATGCATAGTTGTTTGCTTGAGACTTGATAATGTATATACCCCCTTGGGAAACTACATGCCCATCCAGAGGGAACAATAGCTGTCAAATTCCATAGCAAACAGGGTTGGGCAGATGAGTCTACTTCTGAAGAAGATTGTCTTGTGGAAAGCATTTCCCCCAGAGCCTTTTCAGTTATGTGTAATTGGTTAGAGCTACTAGTCTAGGTGTGGGTGTTAGTGTGGGGGTGGTGCAGGAAATGACCCTGAATTGACAAAATGCAGAGCAGCCTTTGTGAAACCTGGGGTGGGGTGAAACAACTTAGCCCATTATCAGTGGAGCTTTGGGTTCCAGTATTCCCTGTTGCAAAAGTCGTACATAACAAAAAGAAAGATTTTTATAAGATTGTACTTTATGTTCCATATAGTTGAGCCTTCAAACTTCTAGTGGACTGACGGATGTATTTTTTTTCTTTTGGTGGGGATAAATTGTTTGTGGAAGGATATGAACTCAGTATATCTTTGGGAGGTTTCAACTGATCTCTTTTTGTGGCATTACCTTTGAGACACTATCTAAAGGGAAATGACCATTACAAGAGAGTATTTTAGTAGTATTTTGTTTCATGAAAATATAGCTAAATTTAAATATATATACATTTTTTTTTTTTTTTAGGATCCGGGGACTTTGACTCCTATCTGAGCAATGCATTGAAAGAAACTTCCTCAGTAAAGCGTGAGTAGTAAATTAAATAAACTATTAAAAGCAAACAATAACAATTAATATGCACCACCTACTCAAAATACATACTCAAGGAATAAAACAAGTGACCCGTATTTCACTTGTTCACATAAAATATGGTTATCATAAATTATATTATTTAAAAGAAAGTATGAATATTTAAAATTCTTTGTTTCTTTTGTGGGGAATACCAAACAATATGTTATAACTGATATAGCATTTTTACTTGGCTTGTCATAGCCCATACTGGTGTAACATGCCAGCAGTGGCCTCTGAAGACTGTCTTTCCACAGCTCAGAAAAGGTACTTTGAAGTAAATACAGGATTTGTTTCTCCTTTTAGATTTATTTTTAATAGTGGCTTTACTTAAAATGGTATCTGCATGTAATCTCTCAAATGCTAAGCTTTGTTACCAGCTTGTCTTTACATTTAAAAAAGATTTAAATAGTTTTTTAAAAATATGTGAATGCTTAGAGAGTAAAGCTGAGATTTCCCTTGACCCCTCCCCATCCTACTAAAATCCACTCTCATCCCAAGAAGGAACAGCTGATTAGTTTTCTATGTTGTTATGTACATTTATACACATACATAGTTTGTTTTGTTTTACATAACATATGTAGGGCTTTTTTATTTAGTTATATGCATATTATTTCACAACTTGTTATTTTTATTTAGTGTGAATCAAAGACCTGAGTGAATATATCTATCTATCTGTATTAGTTTCCTAGGGCTGCCATAACTAAGTATCACAAACCAGGTGGCTTAAAACCACAGAAATTCATTCTCTCAGAGTTCTGGAGGCCAGATGTCCAAAATCAAGGTATTGGCAGGACCACACTCCTTCTGAAGGCTCAAGAGGAGGTTCTTGCCTCTCCCATAACCTGGTGGTGGTAGCAATCCTTGGTGTTCCTTGGTTTGCCACTGTGGCACTCCAATTTTTGCCTCCATCTTCACATGGCCTTCTCATTTCTGTGTATCTTTTCTTCTTCTGTTTCTTATAAGCACAGTTTTTGTTGGATTTAGAACTCACCTGGGTAATCCTGAGTGGTCTCATCTCCAGATCCTTAACTTAATTACATCTGCAAAGACCCTTTCTCCAAATAAGATCACATTCATGGGTTCTGAGGATTAGGACTTGGCTATATATTTTGGGGGTCACCATTCAACCTACTTCATTTTTACCTGCATCTCAGGCACAAACCTGTGCTTCATGGAGCTAGCATTCCAGTGATGTGGCTTTGGTCATGGCCAATGATGCCATCTCCTTACTGACAGACATGTGGTTTGTTTCCATTCTGTGTAATTACAAATAGGGCTTCAGTGAACATTTCTTGTCCATATCCTTTGTGCCCAAATACAAAGTTAATATTTTAATGAATTATTTCCAAAATGAATTTACCGTTATGTACTCCCACTGATATTGTTACAAGAGTACCTTTTATCCCAGACCCACACCATCACCAGATTTTAACAATCAAAAACATTTTACCAATATGATGGACAAAATATCATATTGCTTATTATACATTTCCCTGATTATACTAAGATGGAGCGTTATTTTATATATTTATTGGCCATTTGCATTTTCCTCTTGGTGAATTGATGGAATTGGTGAATTGTCTGTTCATATTCTTTCCCCATTTTTCTGCTGGGTTGTCCTTTTATTTTAATGGGTTTGTGGGATCCCTTTGTATATTCTAGATTGAGAAAGGCAGGAGCTCTGGAGCCAGACTTCCTGTCTGAGTCCTACCTCTGCAGGATTATTAACTATCACCTTGGGTGAGTCACCTGACTCCTGTGCTCTTCAGTTTCCTCATGTGTTACATGAGGCTAGTAATAATCCCTACCTCCTAGGATTATTGTAAGGATTAGATGAGCTGGCCCAAGTGAAGCACTCTGTACAGGTGAGTGTTCAGTAAGCGTGTGCCATTTTTGTTTTTCTTTGACTGATTTGATTGGAAGGACTGGGTCTCTCGTGTAAGAGTCAAGCATACATGAGGAATGATCACCTACTTAAATTGATTAACAGATTCAATGCAATTTCTGTCAAAACCCCAGCTAGAATTTTGCAGAAATAAAGATGCTGATCCTAAATTCAAAGGACCCAGAATAACTAAAAAAATCTTGCAAAAAAAGAAAAAGTTGGAGAACTCACACTTCTCAATTTCAGAACTTAATGCAAATCTGCAATAATCAAGTAGTATGGTATTGGCATAAGATAACCATAGAGCCCAATGGAATAGAATTGAGAGCCTAGAAATAAACCCTTGTATTTATGACCATTTGATTTTTTTTTAATCCTCATCTGAGGATATTTTTTCCATTGATTTCTAGAGAGAGTATAAGGGAGGGAGGAGGGGAAGGGGAAGAACAAAAGAAAGAAGAGAGAGAGAGAGAAAGAAAAATCAACCAACCTGAGAGAGACACATCAATTGGTTGCCTCCTGCATTTGCCCCCTGACTGGGGACTGGTAACCTGCAACCGAGGTACATGCCCTTGACAGGAATCAAACCCGTGACCCTTCAGCCCACAGGCCAAGCTCTAACCACTGAGCAAAACCAACCAGGGCTATGACCATTTGATTTTTGACAAAGGTGTCAAAACTATTCAATGGGGGAAGGAATAATCTCTTCAATAAATGATGCTGGGAGAACTAGCTAGCCACATGTAAAAGAATGGACTCCTGCTTCACACCTTATACAAAAATTAATTCAAAATGGATCATATACCTAAAACTATAAATCTCTTAGAAGTTCATTTTTATGTATGCTGTGAGGCAAGATCTTAGGGTATTCTCAGATCTCTGCTGAGCATGCATTCAGGTAGTCTTTTAGATTCCTAGGAAAATAAATACACCTAATTTATTAGCAGTAATGGTTTTAATGAAATTGTTTAACATCTCCAAAAATAAACATGACCTAAAACAAAACAAAACAGAAAACTTGTTAAGTATAAACAGGCCACCAATTAGTAAATGTATTCATTTCCTGATGGAGGGCTTTTAAATATTTACATGACTTTTTCAGTCGTGTCTAGTGTGCATGAGGTCTTTGGTTGAATGACATCCTTCAAGACCACATCACTACACTATCTTTTTGTTTTCTATTTTAGCTTACACTTCATGCAACTAAAATTTCAAAAACACAGGCCTGGCCCTCTCTCCTTGGTTCAATTATTTTTCTATTTATCAAAGTTAAATTCACAGTGTTCTTCTTTGTATATTATACATTCCTTTTTAAAAAAATTCCTCAACTACCCAGGTCAAGGTATTGTAAAAGACTTTCAGTCATTCATTCAACAATGTTTATTGAGTGCTTGCTTGTTGCCAGGCACTATTCCAGGGCCTGGGCTCACCATGTGGCCTAGGTCAGTTTCCTCATGAAGTTATTTTCTCTGGAAAGATACAGACAGTGCATAAAATAATTTCAGATATAACTTAGTACTCTAGAGTAAACATGGCAGGGTGATGGGACAGGGAAGGCCCAAGGATGCGGTAAGGGTAAGTAACTACTAGATCAAGTGGTAAAGGGCTCTCTGATGAAAGTTGACATGCATAGAGTTGGGTAATACCCTTTAAAGATTAGGTAAAAGAACCCTGTAGCAGAGAAGAACTGGGTTGGCTCTAGGGCTTGGAAGGTAGCCTATGAAGCCAGAAGTGTGAAGAATGTTAGAGAAAAGACAGAGAAGTTGGCAGGGATAGATCAGATTAAGTCTCATAAGGCATAGTGACACTTTATTCTAAGTGCAAGAGGAAGCCCCTGGAGTATATTTTAAAACAGCATTATTGCCTGGCTGGCATGGCTCAGTGGTTGAGCATCGACCCATGAACGTGGAGGTCATGGTTCGATTCCCAGTCAGGGCACAAGCCTGGGTTGTGGGCTCAATCTCCAGAGTGCAGGAAGCAGCTGATCAATGACTCTCTCTTATCATTGATGTTTCTATCTCCCTCTCCCTCTCTCTTCCTCTCTCTGAAATCAATAAAAACATATTTTAAAAAAACAAACAAACAGAATTGGGTGTCCAAAAATAAACTCTTACATCTACTGTCAGTTGATTTTTTTAAAAAAATGCAAAAACAAGTATTTTTACACAAGAGCTATTTGAGTCATACAGATTTCAAGCTAATATTACATAATAATGGTTTTAGTAATGTAATTTCTCTTACATAAAGAGCCTCATTTATACAGGCAAATGGTACTTTCTTATTTTACAGGTGCAAGGTTATCACATGTGGTTCTCTTACCATAAAAATCTGTCCACTGGTGTGGTCTTTATATTGAGCTATGCATTAGTGTACACAAAGCCTTCTCAAAGAGTAAGTAAACATGATCATCTTAAGGGAAAGACTTTTCATGTTCTCAACTTTCATATATATTTCGCTAAAACTGAATTGTAGAATGCACATGGAGTTATGTTGATGGTCTACCTTCCAACCCCTCCCTCTTTGTAAACATAATAAACTGATGAGCAAAATAGATTCAGTGATATAGAAGCATGGAACAGATGGACCAATCTCACAGGGAAGGTGGGGGTGGGAGGGGAGGTGGGGAGAGGTTAACTAAAGAATTTATATGCATATATGCATAACCCATGGACACAGACAATAGTATGGTGAAGGCCTGGGGTGGGGAGTGGGTGCGGCATGAAAGGGGTAATGGGGAAAAAAGGAGACATCTGTAATATTTTCAACAATAAAAAAGAAAACAAAAAACTATTTATCAAAGTTAAATTCACATAATATAAAATTAGCCATTTCAAAGTGAATAATTCAGTAGCATTTTAAGACATTCACAGTGTTGTGCAATCACCCCCTCTATCCAGTTCCAAGTCATTTTCATCACTGAAAGTAAAATCCCTTACCCTTTAAGCAGTTTCTCCTCATTTGCCCCTTCCCCAGCCCTAGACAATCACCAGTCTACATTCTATATCAATTGATTTATTTACTCTGGATATTTCCAGTAAATAGTATCATGCAATATGTGACCTTTTGTCTCTCGCTTCTTTCACATAGTACAATGTTTTGGAGGTATATCTATTTTGTAGCATGTATCAGTGCTTAATTCCTTTTTATGCCTGTGTAGTATTTCATATACCACAATATGTTTATCCATTCATTATTTGATGGACATTTGGCAGTTTCTACTTTTTGGCTTTCATAAATAGTGCTGTTATGAACATGCATGCTCATGTTCTTGTTTGAATACCTGTTTTTAATTATTTTGGTCATATACCTAGGAATGAAATTGTAAGGTTATATGGTCACTCTATGTCTACCTTTTTGAGGAACTGCCAAACTGTTGTTCACCATGGCTGCACCATTTTACACTCCCACCAACAATGTATGAGGATTCCAATTTCTCTACATCCTAGAAAACTTATTTTCCTTTTATTTTTCCAAAACTTTGTACCCTTTGACTACCATTTTCTTCATTTCCCTCTCTCCCTAGCCCCTGATAACCACCATTCTACTTTCTGATTTTTTTAAAAAATATTACAGGTGTCCCTTTTTCTCCCCAATTACCCTTTCCATCCCGTCCCATCCCCCTCCCCAGGTCCTCTCCCCACCATTGTCCATGTCCGTGGGCTGTGTATATATGCATATAAATTCTTTAGTTATTCTCTCTCCCTCCACCCACCCAACCTCCTCCATCCCTCTGACATTCATCAGTCTCATCTATGTTTCCATGTCATTGAATCTATTCTGTTCATCAGTTTATTAAGTTCTTTAGACCTCACATATAAGTGAGATCATGTGATGTTTGTCTTTCTCTGCCTGGCTTATTTCACTTAGCATAATTTTCTCTAGGTCCATCCATACTGTCCCAAAGGGTATGAAATTCTTCTTTACAGCTGCGTAGTATTCCATGGTGTAAATGTCCCACAGCTTTGTTATCCACTCATCTACTGACAAGCACTTGGACTGTTTCCAGATCTTAGCCATTGTAAACTGTGCTGCTAAGAATATCGGAGTACATATATTCTTTCTGATTAATGTTTCAGGATTCTTAGAATGCATTCCTAGGACTGGAATCACTGGGTCAAAAGACAGCTCCATTTCTAATTTTTTGAGGAACCTCCATACTGTTTTCCACAATGGTTGCACCAGTCTGCATTCCCACCAGCAGTATACTAGGGTTCCCCTTTCTCCACACCCTCGCCAGCACATGTCATTTGTTGATTTGTTGATAGCAGCCATTATAACAGGTGTAAAGTGATACCTCATTGTGGTTTTAATCTGCATCTCTCTGATGATTGGTGACGTTGAGCATTTTCTCACGTGTCTCTTGGCCATCTGTATGTCCTCTTTGGAGAAGTGTCTATTCAGGTCCTTTGCCCATTTCTTAATCGAGTTGTCTTCCCCTTGCTGAGTACAATGAGTTCTTTGTACACTTTGGAAATTAGCCCCTTATTAGATACATCCTTGGCAAATATACTTTCCCAGACCATGGAGTTCCTTTGTATTTTGAGGCTGTTTTCTTTTGCTGTGCAGAAGCTTTTTACTTTGATGTAGTCCCATATGTTTATTTTTTCTTTTGTTTCTCTTGTCCTAGGAGATGTATCAGTGAAAAGTCCACTACATGGGACATCTGTGACTTTACTGCCTATGTTTTCTTCCAGGATTTTTATGGTTTCATGACTTACATTTAAGTCTTTTATCCATTTTGAGTTTATTTTTGCGTATGATGAAAGTTGGTGGTCTAGTTTCATTTTTTTGCATGTGCCAGTCCAATTTTCCCAGCACCACTTATTGAAGAGACTGTCTTTACTCCATTGGATACTCTTGCCTCCTTTGTCAAATATTAACTGACCATAATGGCATGGGTCTATTTCTGGGGTCTCTGTTCTGTTCCATTGATCTGTATGCCTGTTGTTGTACCAGTACCAGGCCATTTTGATTACAGTGGCTTTGTAATACAGTTTGAAGTCCAATAATGTGATGCCTCCCACTCTGTTCTTTTTTCTCAAGATAGCTGCAGCTATTCGGGGTCTTTTTTGGTTCCATATAAATTTTCGAAATGTTTGTTCTGGGTCTGTGAAATATGCTGTTGGTGTTTTAATAGGAATTGCATTGAATTTATAAATTGCTTTGGGTAGTATGGACATTTTAATGATATTAATTCTTCCAATCCATGAACATGGTATATTCTTCCACTTGTTTAAATCTTCTTCTATTTCTTTTTCCAGTGTCACGTAGTTTTCTGAGTACAGGTCTTTTACATCCTTGGTTAAGTTTTTTCCTAGGTATCTTGTTTTTTTAGTTGCAATGGTAAATGGTATTGCTTTTTTACTTTCTCTTTCTGAAAGTTCATTGTTGGTGTATAAGAATGCCATTGATTTCTGGATGTTGATTTTGTATCCAGCTACCTTGCCAAATTTGTTTATCAAATCTAGTAGTACTTTGATGGAGTCTTTAGGGTTTTCTATGTACAATATCATGTCATCTGCAAATAATGACAGTTTTACTTCCTCCTTTCCAATTTAGATACCTTTTATGTTTTCTTCCTGTCTGATGGCTATGGCGAGGACTTCCAGTACTACGTTGAATAAGAGTGGTGAAAGTGGACATCCCCGTCTTGTTCCTATTTTTAATGGAAATGGTTTTAGTTTTCTCCCATTGAGTATGATGTTGTCTGTAGGTCTGCGATATTTGGCCTTTATTATGTTGAGGTATGATTCCTCTATTCCCACTTTGCTGAGAGTTTTTAATCAGAGATGGGTGCTGGATTTTGTCAAATGCTTTTTCTGCATCTATTGATATGGTCATATGATTTTTGTCCTTCATTTTGTTTACCTGATGTATCACATTTATTGATTTGCGGATGGTGAACCAGCCTTGCATCTCCGGAATAAATCCCACTTGGTCATGATGTATGATCATTTTAATGTATTGCAGGATCCGGTTTGCTAGTATTTTAGTGAGGATTTTAGCATCTATGTTCATCAGGGATATTGGCCTGTAATTTTCTTTCTTTGTAGCATGTCTATTTGGTTTTGGGATGAGGATGATCCTGGCCTCATAAAAAGAGTTTGGGAGTTTTCCCTCCTCTTGAATAGCTTGAATAGACTAGGTGTTAATTCTTTGAATGTTTGGTAAAACTCACCTGTAAATCCATCTGGTCCAGGACTTTTGTTTGCTGGGAGTTTTTTGATTCCTGCTTCAATTTCATTAGTTGTTATCGGCCTATTCAGGTTTTCTGCCTCTTCTTGCGTCAGCTTTGGAAGGTTGTATGCTTCTAGGAATTTGTCTATTTCCCCCATGTTGTCCAATTTGTTAGCATATAGTTGCTCATAATATTTTCTTACAATCCTTTGTATTTCTGTTGGATCAGTTGTTATATCACCTCTTTCATTTCTGATTTTATTTATTTGGGTCCTCTCTCTTTGTTTCTTAGTGAGTCTGGCTAAAGGTGCATCAATCTTATTTACCTTTTCAAAGAACCAGCTCTTGGTTTCATTGATTTTTTTGGTATTATTTATTTAGTCTCTATGTCATTAATTTCCACTCTGATCTTTATTATTTCCTTCCTTCTACTTCCTCAGGGGTTTTCTTGCTGTTCCCATTCTAGTTCTTTTAGTTATTGTGTTAGATGGTTCATTAGATCTTTTTCTTGTTTTTTGAGGTACACCTGTACTGTTATGAACTTTCTTCTCAGGATTGCTTTTGCTGTGTCCCATAGATTTTTGGTTGTTGTGTATTCATTTTAGATTTTTTCCAAGAAGTGTTTGATTTCTTCCTTGATCTCATTGGTAACCCGTTCATTGTTTAATAACATGCTATTTAGCCTCCATGGGTTTGAATATTTTTGAGTTTTTTTTATACTGGTTGATTTCTAGTTTCATGCCATTGTGATCCAAGAAGATGCTTGATATGATTTCAATCTTCTTGAATTTGTTGAGACTTGTTTTGTGCCCTAACACGTGGCCTATTTTTGAGAATGTTCCATGTGCACTTGAGAAGAATGTGTATGCTGCTCCTTTGGGTTGAAATGTTCTGTAAATGTCAATTAAATCCATTAGATCTAGTGTTTCATTTAAGATCTGTGTTTCCCTGTTGATTATTTGTCCTTAATCTTTCCAATGCTGATAGGGGGGTATTAAAATCTCCCCCTATGATTGTGTTGCTGTCAGTCTCCCCATTAAAGTTCCCCAAGAAAATTTTATATATTTAGGTGTTCCTATATTGGGTGCATAAATGTTTATAAGGGTTATTTCCTCCTGTTGGATTGATCTCTTTAGTATTATGTAGTTACCTTCTTTGTCTTTTGTTATGGTCTTTATTTTGAAGTATGTTTTGTCAGATATAAGTATTGCTCCTTCAAACTTTTTTTTTCATTTCCAATTGCACAGGAGTATTTTATTCCATCTCTTCACTTTCAGCCTGTGTGAATCTTTTGCCCTCAGTTGGGTCCCTTGTAGACTGCATATAAATGGGTCCTGTTTTCTTATCCATTCAGCTACCCTATGTCTCTTGATTGGTGCATTTATTCTGTTTACATTTATGGTTATTATTGATATATACTTATTTAATGCCATTTCTCCTCTTTTTGCTGATGTACTTCTCTCACTGTTTCTTCTTTTCTTTAGAGCAGTTCTGTTAGCATTTCTTGCAGTGCTGGTTCGGTAGTACTGAACTCCTTTGGCCTTCTTTTGTCTGGGGAGCTCTTTATTTCACCTTCAATTTTAAATGATAACCTTGCTGGATAGTGCTGTCTTGGTTGCAGGTTCTTGCTTTTCATTACTTTGAGAACTTCATGCCACTGCCTTCTGAGCTGAGGAGTTTCTTTTGAGAGCTCTGTTGTAAGCCCTATGGGAGTTCCCTTTTAGGTCACTGCTTGTCTCACTCTTGCAGCCCTGAATATTCTCTGTTTGTCCTTAACATTTGACATTTTAATTATGATGTGTCTTGGAGTGGATCTCTTTGGGTCCCTCTTGTTTGGAACCCTTTGTGCTTCCTTAACTTGTGTGGCTTTCTCCCTCTCCAGTGTAGGGAAGTTTTTTGTCATTTTCTCCACCAAGTTCTCTATCCCTTGCTCTCTTTCCTCCCCCTCTGGCAGTCCTATAATGCAAATGTTGTTTTGCTTCATGTTGTCCCAAAGCTCCCTTAGACTGTCTTCATTCTTTTTAAGTGTTTTTTCATTTTGCTGCTCTGTTTACGTGGCTTCTCTACCTTATCTTCTAAGTCACTTATTCTATCCTCTGCTTCATTGACCCTACTTTCAATTCCTTCCAGCATATTCTTGATATCAGATATAGTATTCTTCATTTCTGCCTAGTTCCTATTTTAGATATTTATCCCTTTTTTCATGTTTTCACTAAGTTCCTCGACCTTACTATTAAGTATCGTGTGGTTCTCATTAATTTCCTTAAGCATCTTTATAACAATTACTCTGAACTCTATTTCTGATAACTTGCTTAACTCCATCTCATCAAACTGTTTTCCTGGCAGTTTTTACTGATCTTTAGTTTTGGGTTTGTTTCTTTGTCTCCCCATTATGGTGTCTCTTAGTGTTTGTATCTATATATTAGATATATTTGCTGTCTCTCAGTCTTGCGGGGTGGGATTTTGGATTTTGTAGTGTGAGTCCAGTGGAGCACAGAGGTGTGTTTTTCTTATACTCCTGACCCCTTTGCTCTGTGTCCCTTTTGTGGGTGTCCCTTTTGTGGGTTCTTTGGGCTCTCCTCTTGTGATTGGGTCTAGATTGTTTTTTACCTGTCCTTGGGAGGACTCTTCTCTCAGGTTGACTGTGTCTCAGCCCCAACCATGTCATCTGAGCTGTTGTACAGGGGCTAGCAAAGCTGGACAACACTCAACTAAACTGCAAGGAAACAAGAGGTTTCTTACCATATCCAGACAATCACAATGAAAACAACCCAAGTGAAAATAGAACTGGGAGAGTGAAGGGAGAACACAAATTCTAAAGGAAAAAAAAGTAAAAAAAAGATAGAAAGAAAAATAAAGCTGGAGAGAGAAATGTATATTATTGTCAATAGTAATGAAAATTTTAAAAATAATAATAATAAACTAAAATAAGATATAAAAAATAGAGAAGTTACTGGGAGGTAATAGAGGCAGAGAAAAGATTCTCAAAGATGGTGAGCAAAAAAATTAAGGAAAGAGAATGGAATAAGATAATAGTTGAAAAATAAAAAATAAAAATATAATAAAGAGACAATCAGAAACTAACAATCTAAGAAAAAGACAGAAAGACAGAAGGGAGAAAAATAAAGGAAAGAAAGAATAGGTAAAAAAAGAAGAAAAAAGTTATGCCAATGCATCAAGAGGAGAGAGAGAGAGATAAAACAAGGGCAGGGAGGGAGTCCCATAAGTGATATGGGAAAAGCTATAGGGAAAAGCAGTAAACTTATTGGTTATAATGATAATGTCCCAGCAATTAAGCAGAGAATATCATGAAAATCTTGATAGTAGAACAAAAGATAAATCAAAACAAAGCAAAAAACCAAAACAAAGCAAAAAACAAAAAACAAGCTAAGCAAAACAGAATTCTTTTTTAAAAAATTAATTAAAAAATTTAAATATTAAAAATTTATTAAGTTTAAAAGAAAACTTTCCTTTCTCTTTTTTTTAAGGGGGAGGGGAATTAAGCAGGTGAGTTTCATCTGGGCAACTTATGTTGTCTGAGGCTCACTGTTTTGTATGTTGACTTCCGTTCTCCTGGGAGGTACTTGTGTATCAGCCAGGAGCTGTCTAGGTTTGGCTCTGGTGTCCTTAAATAGTTGGTTGATGTGAGGCTCTCTGTGGACTACCTCCACTTGTCAGCTATTTTGCAACCTTGTGGCTGCCTGTTTTTATTCATCTTCTGTAGAGTCTTTAGGGTGCAGGAAGGCTAGTGTAGCTAGCTATGTCACTCCCCTTACTTAGAGGTTTCACTGTCAGGCACTCACTGTGAGGGAGTTAGTCTCTGCTCCACAGTCAGCTCCTCAGTCTCTACCTTCTCCTCCAGTTCTAGTTTTCCATACACTGGCCTGTTGCAGTTTCAGTTTTACTTTATTCTGTTGCCTTTTCCGTATGGGAGGTTCAGCAGCCTGTGCTCTGGGTTTAATTAAAAAACATTCCAGTGAGCACTTTGCCTGCCCAGCCCCCAGCATGGGGTTTAAGCTTTTCCTCCAGTTCCCAAACAGTAGTCCCTGAGAGTCTTATTCTTATAAGGTCCTCCTATGAGTTGTTCTCCCTTCCCCCTCAGGACTGTGCCCTGGAGGAAATATCTGGGCCTTCAGTGAGCTGAACCAGCCCCTTTCCTATTGGGGGTAGTGCTCCTAGCCTGCTGAAGAGGTAGGAGTGCTCTGACCCTCCTTTCCCAGATCTGGTTGGCTGATTGCAAGGGCCCATATTTCAAACACTCCACTATGCAGACACAAATTCCAGCTTCCACAGGTCTGTCCACCCAATGCAAGCTAGAAAAGTGGAAGCCAGTTCATCAATTAAAAACTCAAAAAGGCACAAAGCAACACACAAGCAGAGATTGCCCTGCAAGGTCCAGCCACCCCTACACCAAGGCACCTAGCAAGAGGGGACACAAAGTCAGCCCCATGCAGCTCCCCTGCACCCATGATCTCAGCAAAGCTGGGGCATCTCCTTGTATGCTATCCAGGCACCCCTCAGGGAAGGTCAAAAATCCCAGAATCTGCCCAAGGAGATTTCAGGTGGCTGAAAGAAAACTCCCTCCCACAGGTAGCTCTAGTCAGTCTCTGGTGGTGAGAGGGCTCTCTTTTCCTTCCCTGCACCACACAGATTAAATGCTTTCTGGAGCTCAACACAATGCCTTATAGGAAGGCAGAGGGTCCCTGTATTTGGCTCCTCAGTATAGACCTCTCATCCCTTCCTACTCAGGTGCCACACACTTTGGGACCACCTTTCCTATGGTCAGCACCCTGTGTGAAAGAGGCCTGTGGCAGTTGCCATTAGAAGCTTTATTTCACTGAGAAGGTGTGGTCCCCTCCTCTCAGGCACACTGTTCCCCTGGGTCCCTCTGCCCTCCATGTGGGGCACTCCTCCTCTGCTCCAGGTTTGAGATCCCAGCTTTTAGATGCAAATCCACACTCCCAAGGGTAGGGGGCTTTTCAGCCTCTAGCCCTAGGGCCTCAGAACCCAGCACACGCTTCAGGGGGGACTCCACCTTTCTATCCCCCTCCCCATTACAAGGCTCTTTGGTGTTTCTTCAGTGCTCCCTACTCAAAATATGTCCACTCAGGTATACTTCTCTGGTTTTTCCAAGCTGGTTACACAGTATTTTAGCAATAAATTGAGTCCATGGCTGGGAGCAGGGGCGCTCCACTTCTTCTCACAGTGCCGCCATCTTCCCAACCTCTGTCCAGAAGATTTTTAGTTCGATGTAGTCCCACTTGTCTATTTATGTTTTTTTGGCTGTACTTTTGGTGTCATAGCTAAGAAATCATTACCAAGTCTAATGTCAAGAAAGTTTTTCCCTGTTTTCTTTTAAGATTTGTGTGGTTCCAGTGTTTTGTTTATGTCTTTAATCTATTTTTCTTTTCTAAAAAAAATTATAGCAGTCCTAGTGAAGTGGAACCTCATTTGGTTTTGTTTGCATTTTCCTGGTGACTATAACTGTGTATATTCCAGACACTAAACCTTTATCAGATATATAATTTACAAATATTTTCTCCCATTTTGTAAGTTGCCTTTTCAATTTCTTTTCTCTCTCTCTCTTTATTCTTTTGTTACTCTTCACCTGAGGATATTTTTCCATTGATTTTTAGAGAGAATGGAAGGGAGGGAGGCAGAGAGAGAGAGGAGAGAGACATTGATGTGAAAGAGACACATTGATTGGTTTCCTCCTGCATGTACCCCAACATGGGAGGGGATTGAACCTGCAACCCAAGTACATGACCTAGACTGGGAATCAAACCTGTGACCCTTCTGTGCACAGGCTGATGCTGTAACCACTGAGTCACACCTGCCAGGGCTCCCTCCTTCCTTCCTTCCTTCCTTCCTTCCTTCCTTCCTTCCTTCCTTCCTTCTTTCCTTCCTTCCTTCCTTTTTCTTTCTTTCTATTTTTTAAATTGAATTTATTAGGATGACATTAGTTAATAAAATTCTATATGCTTCAGGTATACAATTCTATAATACATCATCTGTATATTGTATTGTGCATTTACCACCCCAAGTCAAGTCTCCTTCCATCACCATTTATACACCTTTTACCCTCTTCTACATCCACCACCCCCTTCCCTCTGGCAATAACCATACTGTTTTCTGAGTCTTTCTTTTTTTTCTTTGCTTAATCCCCCCACCCTTCTCACCCAGCCTTACCCTCTTCCTCCCTGACATCTGTCAGCCTGGTCTCTGTATCCATGAGTCTGTCTCCACTTTGTTAGTTTATTTTGCTCATTATATTCTGCATATAAGTGAAATCATATGGTATTTGTTAATTTTTATCTAGGAATAGAAGGAAATTTCCTTAACCTGATAAAGGGCATCTATGAAAAAAATCCACTGTAAACATCATTGTTAAAGATGAAAGACTGAAAGCTTTTCTCCTAAGATTAACAACAAACACAGATGTCTGCTCTCACCCCTTCTGTTCAGTATTGTATTTGAAGTCCTAACCAGGGCAAGACAAAGAAAAAAATCATCTAGATTGGGAAGAAAAAAAGAAAACGTCTAGTCAAAGGTGACATGATTTTTTATATAGAAAACACTAAAGAATCCAGACCTATGCCCCCCAAAACTATGAGATATAGTTAGTTCAGCAAAGTTGCAGCATATGAAATTGATATACAAAAATCAGTTGTATTTCTATATATTAGCAATTCTCAATCTGAAAATAAAAATAAAAAAATGACTCCATTACAGTAGCACCAAGAAAAATAAAATTTTCAGGAATAAATTTAACCAAGGATGTGTAAAGACTTGTACACTAAGGGCTACAAAACAATGTTGAAAGAAATTAAAGACTCCTAAATAAATGAAACAGCATCCAAAGATCATAGAAGACTCAATATTTTAAGATGGCAGTATTCCAAATTAATCTACAGATTCTATGCAATCACTACCAAAACTCCAACTGCCTTTTTTCTCCCTAGAAATGGATAAACTAATCCTAAAATTCATTTTGAATAGCATGGGGCCCTAAATAGCCAAAATTATCTTGAAAAACTACAAACCTACAGTAAACAAAACAGTGTGATACTGGCATAATAATATGCATGTAGATCAGTGTTATAGAATTGGGAGTCCATACAAATTCCTCATATTTATGGTCAATTGATTTTCTTTTAACTATGTTTTTATTGATTTTTTTTTTTTTTTTTTTAGAGAAAGAGGGGGAGAGGGAGAGAGAGAGAGAGAGATTGGTTTGAGAAGAAACATGGATTGGTTGCCTCCTACATGCACCCTGACTGGATATTGAACCTGCAACCCAGGTATGTGCCCTGACTGGGAATCAAACGGATGACCTTTCTGTCATGGGACAACACTTGACCAACTGAACCATACTGCCAGGGCTATGGTAAATTATTTTTTAACAGGGTGCCAAGACCACTCAATGGTGGAAATAATTGTCCTTTTAGCAAATGTTGCTTCAACAACTGGATATCCACATGCAAAAGAATGAAGTTGGACCCCTATCTTGCACCATATAAAAAATTACCTCAAAATGGTTTCAGAATCTAATATAAGGACTAAAACCATAAAACTCTTAGAAAAAAAAATGAAGGCGTAAATCTTCATGACCTTTTATTTGGCAACATATTTTTAGAGATGACACCAAAAGAAAAAATAAATTAAACTTCATCAAAATTAAAACCTCTGCTCGCCCTGGCAAGTATGGCTAAGTGGTGAGAGCACTGGCCTACACACCAAAGGGTTGCAGGTTCAATTCCTGGTCAAGGGTACATACTTAGGTTGCAGGTTGGCTCCCCACCCCCAGCCGGTGTGTGTGTGGGAGGCGACCAATTGGTGTGTGTCTCTCACATCTATGTTTCTCTCTCTCTCCCTCCCTCCCTCCCTTCCACTCTCTCTGAAAAATCAATGGAAAAAATATCCTCTGGTGAGGATTAACAACAACCCCCCCCCCAAAAAAAAAATCCTGTGCATCTAAGTACATTTTCAAGGAACTGAAAAGGCTTATTGAAAAGGCTTATGAAATGTTAGCTTTTGTAAAATGATTTTTTTGGATCTATTGAGATGATTAATGTGTTTTATTTCCCTTTGTTCTGTTAATATTGGATATTTCAGTGATGGATTTTTCTTATGTTGAATTTACCCTTGCATTCTTGGAATAAATCCCACTTGGTCATGGTGTATAACCCTAATATGGTGTTGGATTTGGTTTGGTAGTATTTTGTTGAGGATTTTGCATCTATTCATAAGATTTATAGGTCTGTAATTATCTTGTGGATGTGTCTGGCTTTGGTATTAAGACCTCATAAAATGAGTTAGGAAGTCTTCCATTCTGTATTTTTTGGAAGAATTTAAAGAGAATTGGTGTTGATATTTCTTTAAACATTTGGTAGACATTACCAATGTAGCCTTCTGGTTCTGGAGTTTTCTTTCTGGAAAGTTTTTAAATTAGTAATTCAATCTCTATACTTGCTATAGGTCTAGTAAGGTTTTCTGTTTCTCCTTGATTCAGTTTTGGTAGTTTGTGTATTAATCAGAATTTTTCCATTTATTATCCATTACAATAATTTATTGTAATATAATTGTTCATAGTATTCTTTAATAAGCCTTTTCATTTCTGTATGGTTGGTGGTGATATCTTCTCTGTCATTCCTGAATTTAGTAATTTGAATCTTTCTTTTTGTCTTGGTCAATCTGCTGACAAGTTGTAAATTTTGTTGAAAGAATCAACTTTTTGGTTTTGTTTACTTTCTCTATTATTTTATATTCTCTAATTTATTTCTTATATAATAATTTCTTCTTTATGCTTGATTTAGATTTATTTTCTTCTACTTTTTCTAGTTTATTAATATGAAAGAGTTAGGTTTTTGATTTGAGATCTTTTTTTAATGTAGATGTTTACAGTTAGAAATTCCTCCCTGAGCACTACTTGTACAACAACATATAAGTTTTGGTATATTGTGTTTTCATTTTCATTCATCTCAAAGTGTTTTATAATTTCCATTGTGATTTCTTCTTTGACCCATTGGCTATTAAGAGTGTGTTGTTTAATTTCCATATAATCGTGAATTTTCCAAATGACCTGTTAATGATTACTATTTTCATCTTATTGTGGTTGGAGAATACAATTTGTGTTTAGTATTTTTAAATATATTGAGGTTTGTTTTGTAGATTAGCATATTTTCTATCCTGTAGAATGTTCCATATGTACTTGAGTAGAATGTATTTTCTGTTATTGGGAGGTATGTTCTATAGATGGTAAGTCTAATGTTGCTCAAGTCTTATACTTCCATTTTGATTTTCTATCTAACTGTTCTATGATTGAAAGGATGGTATTGAAATCTCCAACTATTTTTCCCTTCAGGTTTGTCATTTTTGCCTTATGTATTTTGAGGCTTTGTTATTAGATACATATATGTTTAAAATTGTATATCTTCCTGCTGGATTCATTGTTTCATCATTATAAAATGTCACTCTTGCAACAATGTTTGTCTTAAAGTCTGTTTTATCTGATATAGCTACTCCAGCTCTCTTATGGTTGCTTTTTGCATTCTATAACTGTATGCATCCTTTTACTTTCAATTAATTTCTATTTTGTTGTTTTTTTCTTGAGTAGTCAATAATTATTGAGTGATTGCTGTATATACTTAAATCTGTTTCATCTCTGCCTTTTCCATTACTTAAATTTTCTTTGTCTCTACTACACTACTAATATTATAACAGTTACAATATAGTCTTGATGTTTAAGAAAAGAAACTATTGGAAAACTTGTGCTTGGCATACCCTGTAATCGATGCGAAAGAATTCCATAATTTTAAAGGAATATGGTTGAGCCCATAAACCTAATATTTGCAGTAGTTGCCACACTGATATAAAATATTTTCTTGGTGTTATAACCACTTGCAGCTTATAAGACACTCTCATACTCTACTGTGAACATTACCTCCATCCATCCTTGGGCAGTAGTGTCTGTGGTTATGCTGCCAGGTTGATAGTGGTGGAAAATAAGACTTGAAGCACTCAAAGGCCATGCTCAAGCTCTGGAACTCACTGGACCATGTGATCATCTCTAGGAGATGGGGCTAAAGCCCCAGCTCCATTAATCACCAGGTTACATGTGGGACAATGTCCATCTCACCACCTATCCTCTGAAGAAATGTGAGCAGAACTTGTCTCATTGAAACCTCCTACATCTCCTCATCCTTCTCTAAGTGATTCTCAGAGGCTTAAGAGGGGCCCTGAGAACCAAGACAAGGGTACACTACTCATGATAGGACTTTCCTGAGCCATGAAGTGGCTGCTGTATTTTGTTACTGAATGTGCTCTCTTGTTCTCTCCTCTCTCTCTTTTAGAGAGATGGGACCATGTCACCACCACAACTAAAAGGCCAGGAATGACCAGAGCTCCAGCAAAGCTTGCAGGTAACAAGCTTCTCTGAGGAAGACAGTAAGGAAAGACCCCGTGGAGCTCCCTCTGGGGTAGTGTCTAAGTGGGCTACCTGTCATTTAACCAATTGATTTTCTCTTTTAAGAAGTAGATGATTTCAACTTGGCTGATGCTTTGGATGATCAAAATGATCAAAATGATGGCCACAAGGAACCAAGTGCAGGAGGAGGAGGTAAGTTGTAGCTGGTTGAAAGCACTGACCAGCACTATAGCTCACTGGTTGAGTTGTAGCTTATTAATTATTACATCCACAGAGCCACTCCTGGCCTGGCAGAGCTGGGGGCACTTCAAGGCACAGGAGAACCCTAAAATAGTGTTTTCAAACTTTTCGGACTCCCAAAATTATTGAGGATCTCAAGGGTTTTTGGCTATGTGGGTCACATCTATCAATGTTTATCATCTTTGAACTTAAAACTGAAAAAAATTAAGTATTTATTAATTTAAAATGAACAACAATAAACCTATGCATGTTAACATAAATAACATAGTTTTATGTGAAATAACTATACTTGGCAAGACAAAAATGGAATTTAGTGAGAAGCTTTTTTTGTACATTTTTGCAAATTTATATGATGGCTATCTTAGTGGAAGAACTAAAGTTCTCACAGCTGGTTCTGGATTCAGTTGTAGCATGTTGTAATGGTTGAAGTATATGAAATAAATCTGGCCTCATTTAGATATGCAGCTGGAAAAGGGAGGAATACTTCTATAGACTTTTCAGATCATTGCGGACATTCTTTGATAAGACACTAAAAACTTAAACTCAACCAGTGGTTGTTTCTTTTAGGTTAAGTGCAGTGTGGAATATGAAATCATATCAATGAACTTCCCATAATTGAGTTAAACCCCACAAGACTCTTCTTGCACTCTCAGTGGAACTTTTACCCATTCTTGGTTTTGTACATTGTGCTTTGATCATTTGGAAAATATTGTTGTCCCAAGGTCTTTTGATCTTCCAAAAAATGCCATGTTTCATCATGCAATACTTAGAATTCACTGTTTTTAATATTACCACCCATCTCATTAGAAAAAGTCTTTAAGGATGTGGAAGCTATTAAGCTCACATTGGTAGATATAGATTTTTTTGAAATTTTAATTCTTGTTTGAAATCTTATCATTGACAACAAATACAGCCAGTGATTTTAAGTGACAGCCTCATTTCATTCATTTTCAAGAAATCATCAGCCAAGTATTTAAGCTGCCACAACCATAGTCTGCCCATCATTCATTCTTTCCAGTAAAAGTTGTCTTCATGACACAGAGCAGCTAATACAACTCAAAACTGAAACAACCACACAGGTGCTGTTTGAACCAACTATAATACTTTGGAGTGCAACAGAAATGCTTTAAGCATTCTTTTATTTCATCACATAGAATATTGAAAGGTGTCTAGTTAGTAGTTGAGCTCTAATAAAATTAATTACTCTGTTTCCTCGTATTAGTTTCAATTGCTGCATAACAAGTGATCCCAAACTTAGTGAGTTAAGACAATATATATTTATTATCTCAGTTTCCTTTGTTGGGGAGTTCAGGAACAGCTAAGCTGAATTTTCTGTTTAGGGCCTCGTAGCAGTCAAGGTATTGACCAAATCTGTGGCCTCATCTGGGGTTGGGTTCTCTTCCAAGGTCATGTAGTTGTTAGCTGAGTACATTTCCTTGCAGTTGTAGAACTAAAGGCTGTTTATTTCTCCAGGACCAGCAGGAGAAAAACAGAGTACAGAGACAGAGGTGCGTAGAGTAGGAGAAGAAGACTAACTCTGTTGTTTCTAGTATCTGAGCTCAGAAAAGGTCTCAACCCTGTTTTAAAGGTCTCATCTGATTAAGTCAGGCCTATTCAGGATAATCTCCCTTTTGATGAATATAAAGCCATACTTTTTTGGTGCCTTAATTACATCTACTAAATCCCTTCACTTTTGTCATGTAATATAGGCTAATCACAGGAGCAGTAGCCATCCTATTTGTGGTCCTGCTGGCACTTAAAGTAATGGGATGACAGGTATACTAGTGGGAGGGAATCTTGGGGGCCATCTTAGAATTTTGCCTACCACATTGATCAAGAATATTCTTAAATGGCAATCATTTTCTGGGGTTGTTGGGCAACATTAACTAACGCAAGTTTCTTGTCATTAAAAAATGTTTTTTGTTATTGAACTGTATATTCTTTTTTCTCCAGGTTTTTCAGACAAGGATCTGGAAGACATATTAGGGGGTGGTGACTACAACCCTGACAAAGGTAGAGGTAGGAACATTGATCTGTCTGAACACCTTATTCTCACTTAAAATGTGATTACATTGTCACTAGGTTGATTGAACCATTCTTAGCCTCTGGGAAGTCAGAGGTAGTTCCCAGACATCAGTACTTGCAACTTGGGGTTCACTTGGAATGATGTAGACTTTGCAGCTCAAGGAGGAGAGTTTATAATCCAATTTTGAAAAGCTACACATTTTCCGTGATGTTCCTTAAGCCAGGGTGCTGCATGTGTTAATATCTCTACACTAAAAGAAGCCATTTGCCAAGGCAGCACCAATTACAGTAACCGAGGGATGCAGGACTCATTGGGAAGAGTCCCCCAGCTGGGGAGCCTATCACCCTTGGGATGGGAGAAGCAAAAATTATTGTGAGAAGCATTTTTTAAAGAGACTCATAGCAAGCAAAACATCTTTCAAAATATCTTTTTATTTTGACATAGTCTAAGACTCACAAGAAGTTGTAAAAATTGTTAAGGAGTATTCCTGTGTACCTGTCACCTAGTTTCCCCTGTCTTACATAACCACAGTACATTGTAAAAACCAGGAAGCTGATATTGGTATAATACTGTTATTAAGTCAAGGGTAGTCCTTATTTAAATTTCATTAGATTTCACATGCGTTTGTGTGTGTGTGTGTGTTTGTGTGTATGTGCACCTGTGTGCATGTAGGTCTATCAAATTTTATCACAAGTGTAGATTTTAGTAACCACGAGCACAATCAGGATGCAGAATGAAGAACTCTTTCATCACAAGGGAACTCCCTCATGCCATCCTTTCATAGTCATATTCTCCCCCAAAGCCAGATATTTTTAATTCTCCAAAATGCCAATGATGCAAACCTTTTATCATAATATATGTCCAGATGTGACCCTAACATGGAGAAATTTTATCCAGACTTGATATGACAAAACAGGTTATGGTTGTAATTTGTGATTATTACTTATGGTTTTAACCTGTTATGATGGTACATTAAGATTATAGACCACATGTTAAGACACAAAACAATTCTCTACAGATTCAAGAAGGTTGAAATCATATCAAACATCTTCTCAGATGTTTACACCATGGAATGCTTCCAGCTATAAAAAAGGATCTCTTACCGTTTGAGACAGCATGGATGGAACTGGAGAGTATTATGCTAAGCAAAATAAGCCAGTCAGAGAAAGACAAGTGTCATGTGATCTCACTCATGTGGAATCTAATGAACAAAATAAACCAATGAACAAAATAGATCCAGAGTCACAGAAGCATGGAACAGACTGAGGAACCTCAGAGGGAAGGCAGGAATGGGTGGGTGGGAAGAGATTAATCAAAGAACTTATATGCATATATGCATAACCCAGGGACACAGACAATAGTGGAGAGAAGGCCTGGGGCGGGGGTGCAGGGTGCAGGGAATCAATGGTAAGAAAGGGGGGACATTTGTAATACTTTCAACAATAAAGATAAATTAAAACATAAAAAAATATTGTAACTTGTGGTTATGATGGCTAGTGGTTGTAATTATCATGATGGTAACCTGTTCTGATGGTAAGTTTTGGTTGTAGCAGTTTGTGGCTTTAACTTGCTGTGATGGTAGGTTGTTGCAGTTATGAATATAAGAAGTCACAAGTGTATCTGGTTGTAACCCTGTTATACTCCCTGACATCCTGGTAGTGGTACTAGCATTTACTCCTTTCTTGCAGGAATTGTATGCTTTTTATATGGGAACAGTGTTTTCTTCTGATCAAACAATACTGTAGTCAAATCTGTCCTTCAGAACACCTTTTCAGACACTGTCATCTTGAGTAAAAAGCTCTAAAGGCCTCTAAATGAACCTTGCAGGTGTCAGGAAAACATGGAACATCTAAAGGGCAAACTTAGCAAATGAACCAATTACTCCTGGGTGACAAATGATATTTCCACATGGGGAGATGAGGGCAGTAGTAATTTATGTATGCATGCACATGAATAAAAGTCTGAATGACATGTCAGGGGGTTTCCTTATTAAAAATGAATGCTTTAGCAAGGAGGAAGTGTTAAGAAATTTATTAATTAAGCTCATATTTGAACTTCTCTTGTAAAGAATAATCAGTTTTTAGCTTAAGTTGTGCCCTCTGTAATTATAGATGTCAGTAAAAGAAGATAAAAGAGGTCCTAGCAAAAAATACAAGTGTGAAATTGAAACATGGTTATGATAAGCACACAAATTCTCAGACACTGTCCTCTGTGTCAACATGCTAATGCCATGAGTGAAGATAAAATAATCACCTTTAAATAAATGATGCTCTTCAGCCTAAAAACAATCATAATTCATGCATTTCCAATCTTGGTTCTTAGGCACATAGACTCAACTATAGTTTTGGAGTGTATTTCTGAAATGTTATTTGTTATGTATTTTTTCTCAAGAAAACATTTCTGCTGGCCTTATAGGAGCCCCATATGTTGTCTGTAGGTGACAGTGACAGTCTCTTGTCAACAGGTTACATCTATTGTCTCACCTCCCACCTCCCTACTAAATCCCTGTTGAGTTTACTGTTGATGGTTTGCTCAGGCTAAAGAATCCACTGGCTCTCCTTATTCACTTGCCACTGATATTGCCACATTAACTGACAATGCTGCAAGTTACGTGGGTCTCCTTTAGCAGCAGCAGTACAGTTGCTTGTTTTTATGGCCTGTTTGCTCCTCCCCAGTTGAACTAGTCTGGGAGAAGGGGAAATGCAAGCAAGCATTGGCAAGAAGGCTTCAGACCCCAGCCCAGGCCCCTGTCATCTCTGCTTGGATCATTACCCTAACGTCTTAACTCATCTCCTGGATGCAGTTTTTCCTCCATGCAGTGGCCAGAGAGAACCATCAGGACCATGAAAGTGATCTTGTCAGACCTCTGCTTAAAACTATTGTCTAATAATGAAAAGATAGCCAAGTTAAAAGTGAGCATAAGATTTGAACAGGAACTTCACAAAGGAAGTTATACGAAGATGCTCAAAATAGTTTTTCATTAAGGAAATGCAAATTAAAACCACAGTGAGATATCATAACATACCCACAAGAATGGCTAAATTTAGACTGGCAATACCAAATGTTAGTCTGGATGTGGATCAATTGAAACTCTCATATGTTGTTGGTGGGAATGTAAAGTTTCTTATAAAACTGAACATAGACCTATCCAGTGACCCGGCAATTTCAGGTATATTCAAGAGAAATGAGAGCTTATGTCTAAAAAAGACTTGTAAAACATGCTCATCACAGCTTTATCTATAATAGCAAAATAAAAACAAAAAACTGGGAGCAGCTCAAGTATCAATAGGAGAATCAGTGGATAGATAATGTATGATATACACTCATACAATGGAATAAATTACTGATACACATAAAAACATGGATACATGTCAAAATATTATGCTGAGTGAAAGAAGCCAAAGGAAAGAAGAGTACATACTATATGAGTCCAAACATATGAAGCTGTAATACTTGCAAACTAATCTGTTACGTTAGAAATGAGATCCATGGCTGCCAGAGCTAGGATGTGGACGGGAAGTGATTGGGCAGGGACACAAGATAACTTTCTGGGGTGATGGTAATGTCCTGTATTTTAGTGTACTGAGTTTTGTAAGTATATTCATCTACCAAGACTTATCAAATGATACACGTAAGATTTATGTATGTAAACTTTACCTTAAAAAGGAATCATAAGCAAACGTGGAACTCTAAATATGTTTAGAGGTGAGTGTACTGATATCTCTGACTTACTTTGAAATGCATCACAAAAATAAGAAAGGGGTGGATGGACATATGATAAAGCAAATAATGCAAAATATTCATTATAGAATCCCGATGGTAGATATATGAGTGTTCACTCTACAGTGCTTTCAGCTCTTTTGGATGTTTGAAAATTTTCTTAATTAAATGTTTGGGAAAGTTTTTTTAAAGAAGCAAAAAACAAAAGTCTCTTTAATGGCTCCCCACTGCCTAAAAGATATGTTAATGTCCCTTTGCCTTCTGCCCTGTCTGGTTCCTTTTATCTTCAAACATACATATGAACTGGTAGTGCATGTCTTTGTGCTTTCACATTCTATTTCTCTGTCTAAAAAGCCTTTCTTCCACCAGATGAATTCCCACTCATTCCCCAGAGTGCACTAAGCTACCCATTCTTCAAGAGAGACCTCAGAAATTGCTTCTTCTATGGAGGCTCCTATGTGGCCCTATTTCTCTATCCCAGCTTGGCCCTATGGTGCAACATCCATCTCCTGCCTCTGTGTTCTCCTAGAATCTCTCATTCCTGCTGGTACGGTGTAGCACTTACCACACCAAGTCATACCAGAGACATGTATATCTTTTTCACTCCTGCTAGATCTGGCTTCCTGAAAGCAAGCACCTTTTTTCTTGTATATTCCTGATACCCCAAATAAATGTGCTGAAATTGGGGAGATTAGGATGGAACAAACACCTGGCTTTGCTCTCTACCCTGTTACGCACATCTCCCCTTGAAGGGAAGGATGACACATTTGATTGGCTAGGCTGATGACCCTCTGAGCCACATCAGTGATGGAGTAATAGCATGAAATGCTTTTTCCTGAATCCCAAAGGGAGTGAGGAAGCCCTGGGCAATCCATGTAGCTGCCTGTGTGTGCACTCTTATAATATGTGAACTGTATGATCTGGCCTATAAACTCAACCCCCCACCACCCTCCAGGTAAGCTCTAAGGTAATTTTGTGAGAGGGGAGAGAAGTAGTAGGAAGCTTCCATCTGACTTCAGACCATGTTTTCTAATATAGTACACAGAAACCCTGACCTTGAGGGCGCTAGTGTACTTGTCTAACCCCTTCATAAAGTGCATGCCTTATCTGATCTTTCTCTGGCTCCTTGCATCTGTTCTCAAACTGGTAAAGGACCTGGAGAGGAAGAGGGGTGTCAATAGCACCCTCAGATCACCCTCCACTGGCATGTTGGTCAGAAAACTCTTAGTAAGTTGACCCACAGAATCAACTGGGGATGAGAGAGGGGCTGGGCTGAGGGAAGAAAGTGGGTTGGGGAGGGAGCAGAACTGGACAGTCCATTGCTCATGCTTTCCCTTCTCTAAGGCAACAAGCTTTCTATCCTCAGGGAGAGTCCTCCTTAAAGATCTTTCTGGGACAGCAGCTATTCATTGCTCTAGCTAGATATTTTATCCCCTTCTTGTTTTCTCTGGACCTTCCCTGAACTTCTGAGTCTGCTCAAAGCTAGCATTTTGGTGACCAGCTTGTTTCTGGCAGTCCTTGGAGCCTTGGATCATAGGGAATGGGTGTCTTCAGGGAGGGCCTTTCATTTGCTTCAGTAGCAAATCCTCCCTGCATTGCAAATAACACCATAAAGAGAGGAGCCCCACCTGGAACTTTTTCTTGGAGTTCTAAAGGTGAAACTTGCTATGCAGCATCCAGTGCTCCACTATGCTGATGTCTTTGTGTCAGCATCTCCTGCTACTGGATCTAGCAACCTACATGCTAGATTTACTGTTATATGCTACTTGTTTGTAACTAATTTGGGCTCATGAGGCAGAAAATACTACTTTTTTTTTCCCAACAGAAAAGAATATATAATGTTAGAATCAAATTGAGTGCCTTTTTACTCTCAGATGACAATTTTTAAGGCCTAAAGCATGTAGTTCTTAAAAACTGAGGCAAAATTCAAAATCCATACTTTTTTAATCCTTACCCAAGGATATTTTTTTTATTGTTGATTTGAGAGAGAGAGAGAGAGAGAGAGAGAGAGAGAGAGAGAGAGACCGATGTGAGAGAGAAACATCGATCGGTTGCCTCCTGCGTGAGCCCCAACTGGGAGCTGAACCCACAACCTAGGTATGAGCCCTGGTTGGGAATCGAACCCACAACCATTTGATGTAAGGAACGATGCTCCAACAAACTGAGCCATCCATCCAGGGCATGCTGCCACTTTAAAAAAATAATAATGAAAATCAATTTTAAAAATGTGAAGTCCCAACGGTGGCTATTTTCCAATATATTAATAAAAGTCAGAATATTAATAAAAGTTCTTAAGTACATAAATATTTCCCCTAGCAGTTCTAGATATAATCTTCCCATGTTACTCTCCATGCCCTTGGCAAATCAGATGTGTCAGGAACTCACTGTGAGCTGGGGGGTAGTACTGTTGTCAGAGAAGGGCAAACATGTGCATTGTGTTCCTGCCTCCCAGGGATGTGTCTGTGTAGGACTCAAGACTGATGTGTGTGTATGTGTGCATCGTTGTCTTTTTGTATTTGAAGATGCTGAGGATATATAACACTGCTATTGACCTCCGGGCTTATTTATTACTTTCGTTGACCTCAGAGCTTATTTATGACTTCCTCACTGAGGCAATGCATCCTATTCTACAGTGTTCCTTGTAGCTATAGTGGTCACTATAGCTATGATGGGCACTACAGCTGTGGGGGCCTCCCTATAGCTATGGGGCTTGCCATAGCTATGTTGGTTGCTATAGCTACAGTGGCTGCTATAGCTACAGCACTCACTATATCTATGGCAGTCACCATAGTTTCAGGGGTCCCTGTTAGCTACAGTGGCAGTTTCTATAGCTATGATAGTCATTATTGCTACAACAGTGCTCCATAGAGCTACAGTATTCCATGTATAGGTTTACATACTCAAAAAAAATTGAAGTATGAGATATGCTGTACAGGTGAATTTCTAGTACAATAGAGGACTACTCTAGTCTCTTTAATATATAATCTTGCTCTATATAAGTAGGAATACTAAACACTGTCCTTGAAAACAGAGATCCTGCCAGTGAGCTGTGAAATAGCCACTTTAAGCTGCCTCTCCAGTTGTGGAAAAATACAGGGGGATAGATTTGCTTGGGGCTTGCATATTTTAAACATTTTATAAATTATATGAAAAATACTGTTTTGTCAACTAGGAAGAATCACAAGTAATATTTTGGAGTATATGCTTGCAGTACTTTATCTCTGCATAACTATACATTGTAGATATTTGTGTTTATTTTTATTAAAATGGTATCATGCTACCTTTTATTTTATTTTTAATCCCTACCCAAGGAAAGAAGGGAGGAGAAAGAGAGAGAGAGAGAGAGAGAAACACATAGATTGATTACCTCCGCCACAGGCATCGTCCAGGGCTGGGGATGAAGCATGTAACCGAGGTATGTGCCCTTGACCAGAATTGAACTCAGGACCCTTCAGTCTACAGGATGATGCTATACCAACTGAGCCAAACCAGCTAGGCCACGCTACCTTTTTATATTTATTTATTTATTTATTTATTTATTTATTTATTTATTTATTTATTTATTATTTATGCATTTTTAATTTTATTTTTGTTTAAAATATTACAGATGTCTTTTTTTTTTCTCCCCAGTGACCCGTTCCACCCTGTCCCATCCCCCTCCCTAGTCCCTATCCCCACCATTGTCCTTGTCCTTGGGTTGTGCATATATGCATATAAATTCTTTGGTTGCTCTCTCCCCCTACACCGACCCACCCTCCTCCAGCCCTCTGACATTCCTTAGTCTAATCTATGCTTCCATGTCATTGAATCTATTCTGCTCATCAGTTTATTAAGTTCTTTAGATTCCTCATATAAGTGACATCATGTGATGTTGTTCTTTCTCTGCCTGGCTTATTTCACTTAGCATAATATTCTCCATGCCCATCCATACTGTCCCAAATGGTACGAGATTCTTCTTCTTTACAGCTGCGTAGTATTCCATGGCGTATATATCCCACAGCTTTTTTACCCACTCATCTACTGATGGGCACTTGGGCTGTTTCCAGATCTTAGCTATTGTAAACTGTGCTGCTGTGAAAAACGGGGTACATATATTCTTTCTAATTAGTGTTTCAGGATTCTTAGGATACATTCCCAGGAGTGGAATCACTGGATCAAAAGGCAGCTCCATTTCTAATTTTTTGAGGAACTCCATACTCTTTTCCGTAGTGATTTCAGCAGTCTGCATTCCCACCAGTGGTGTACCAGGGTTCCCCTTTCTCCACATCCTCACCAGCACAATTCATTTGTTGATTTGTTGATGGTAGCCATTCTTACAGGTGTGAAGTGATACTTCATTGTGGTTTTAATTTGCATCTCTCAGATGATTAGTGACATTGAGCATTTTCTCATGTGTCTCTTGGCCATCCGTATGTCCTCTTTGGAGAAGTGTATATTCAGGTCCTTTGCCCATTTCTTAATTGGGTTGTTTGTCTTTCTCTTGCTGAGTAGTATGAGTTCTTTGTACATTTTGGACATTAGCCCCTTATCAGATACATCCTGGGCAAATATGTTTTCTCAGACCACGGGGTTCCTTTGTATTTTGAGGCTGTTTTCTTTTGCTGTGCAGAAGCTTTTTAGTTTGATGTAGTCCCATGTGTTTATGTCTCCTTTTGTTTCTTTTGCCCAAGGAGATGTATCAGTGAAAATTCCACTATGTGGGATGTCTGTGACTTTACTGCCTATGTTTTCTTCCAGGACTTTTATGGTTTTGTGACTTACATTTCAGTCTTTTATCCATTTTTAGTTTATTTTTGTGTATGATGAAAGTTGGTGGTCTAGTTTCATTTTTTTGCATGTGCCAGTCCAATTTTCCCAGCACGACTTATTGAAGAGACTGTCTTTACTCTATTGTATGCTCTTGCCTCCTTTGTCAAATATTAACTGACCATAATGGCATGGGTCTATTTCTGGGGTCTCTGTTCTTTTCCATTGATCTATATGCCTGTTGTTGTACCGATACCAGGCCATTTTGATTACAATGACTTTGTAGTCCACTTTGAAATCCAGTATTGTGATCCGTCCCACTTTGTTCTTTTTTCTCAAGATGGCTGCAGCTATTCGATGTCTTTTTGGTTCCATATAAATTTTCGAAATGTTTGTTCTAGGTCTGTGAAATATGCTGTTGGTATTTTAATAGGAATTGCATTGAATTTATAAATTGCTTTGGGTAGTATGGACATTTTACGGATATTAATTCTTCCAATCCATGAGCATGGTATATTCTTCCACTTGTTTAAATCTTCCTCTATTTCTTTTTTCAGTGTCCTGTAGTTTTCTGAGGACAATTCTTTTACATCCTTGGTTAAGTTTATTCCTAGGTATGTTATTTTTTTAGTTGCAGTGGTAAATGGTATCTTTTTTTAGTTTCTCTCTCTGAAAGTTCATTGTTGGTGTATAAGAATGCCATTGATTTCTGGATGTTAATTTTGTATCCAGCTACCTTGCCAAATTCGTTTATCAAATCTAATAGTACTTTGATGGAATCTTTAGCGTTTTCTAAGTACAATATCATGTCATCTGCAAATAATGACAGTTTTACTTCCTCCTTTCCAATTTGGATACCTTTTATGTTTTCTTCCAATCTGATGGCTGTGGCTAAGACTTCCAGTACTATGTTGAATAAGAGTGGTGAAAGTGGACACCCCTGTCTTGTTCCTGTTTTTAATGGAAATGGTTTTAGTTTTTGCCCATTGAGTATGATGTTGGCTGTAGGTCTGTGATATTTGGCCTTTATTATGTTGAGGTATGATCCCTCTATTCCCACTTTACTGTGAGTTTTTAATCAGAGATGGGTGCTGGATTTTGTCAAATGCTTTTTCTGCATCTATTGATATGATCATGTGATTTTTGTCCTTCATTTTGTTTATCTGATGTATCACATTTATTGATTTGCGGATGTTGTACCAGCCTTGCATCCCTGGAATAAATCCACCTTGGTCATGATGTATGATCTTTTTAATGTATTCCTGGATCTGGTTTGCTAGTATTTTAGTGAGGATTTTATCATCTATGTTCATCAGGGATATTGGCCTGTAATTTTCTTTCTTTGTAGTGTTTTTATCAGGTTTTGAGATGAGGATGATGCTTGCCTCATAAAAAGAGTTTGGGAGTTTTCCCTCCTCTTGAATTTTCTGGAATAGTTTGAGTAGAATAAGTGTCAATTCTTTGAATGTTTGGTAAAACTCGCCTGTAAATCCATCTGGTCCAGGACTTTTGTTTGCTGGGAGTTTTTTGATTCTTGCTTCAATTTCATTAGTTGTTATTGTCCTATTCAGGTTTTCTGCCTCTTCTTGCTTCAGCTTTGGAAGGTTGTATGCTTCTAGGAATATGTCCATTTCCCCCATGTTGTCCAATATGTTGGCATGTAGTTGCTCATAGTATTTTCTTACAATCCTTTGTATTTCTGTTGGGTCAGTTGTTATATCACCTCTTCATTTCTGATTTTATTTATTTGGGTCCTCTCTCTTTGTTTCTTAGTGAGTATGGCTAAAGGTGCATCAATTTTATTTATCTTTTTGAACAATCAATTCTTGGTTTCTTTGATTTTTTTTCTATTTTTTTTTTTAGTCTCTATGTCATTAATTTCCACTCTGATCTTTATTATTTCCTTCCTTCTACTTCTTCAGGGCTTTTCTTGCTGTTCTTGTTCTAGTTCTTTTAGTTGTTGTGTTAGATAGTTCATTAGATCTTTTTCTTGTTTGTTGAGATAGGCCTGTAATGCTATGAATTTTCCTCTCAGGATTCTTTTCGCCGTGTCCCATAGGTTTTGGATTGTTGTCTGTTGATTTTCATTACTTTCCAAGAAGCGTTTGATTTCTTCCTTGCTCTCATTGGTAACCCATTCATTGTTTAATAACGTGCTACTTAGCCTCCATGTGTTTGAATATTTTTGAGTTTTTTTTAAAATGGCTGATTTCTAGTTTCATGGCATTGTGATCCAAGAAGATGCTTGAGATGATTTCACTCTTATATTTGTAGAAACTTTCCCTGTTCCCTAACACGTGGTCTATTTTTGAGAATGTTCCATGGACACTTGAGAAGGATGTGTATTCTGCTGTTTTGGGGTGAAATGTTCTGTAAATGTCAATTAAATCCATTAGGTCTAGTGATTCACTTAAGGTCTGTGTTTCCCTGTTGATTTTTTGTCTTGATGACCTGTCCAATGCTGACAGTGTGGTGTTGAAGTCCCCCACTATGATTGTGTTGCTGTCAATCTCCCCCTTAAAGTCCACCAAGAAATTTTTTATATATTCAGGTGCTCCTATGTTCGGTACATAAATGTTTATAAGGGTTATTTCCTCCTGTTGGATTGATCCCTTTAGTATTATGTAATGACCATCTTAGTCTATTGTTATTGTCTTTATTTTGAAGACTGTTTTGTCAGAAATAAGTATTGCTACTCCAGCTTTCGTTTTCTTTTCATTTGCCTTTAATATTTTACCCCATCCCTTCACTTTTGGCCTGTGTGAGTCTTTTGCTCTCAGGTGGGTCCCTTGTAGACAGCATATATTTGGGTCCTGTTTCCTTACCCATTCATCTACTCTATGTCTTTTGATTGGACCATTTATTTTGTTTACATTTAAGGTTACTATTGATATAAACTTATTTAATGCCATTTTTCCCATTTATGCTGGTGTACCTTTCTCTCACTATTCCTTCTTTTTCTTAGAGCAGTCCTTTTAGCATTTCTTGCAATGCTGGTTTCCTGCTACTGAACTCCTTTGGCCTTTTTTTGTCTGGGAATCTCTTTATTTCACCTTCAATTTTAATGATAGACTTGCTGGATAAAGCAATCTTGGTTGCATGTTCTCGCTTTTCATTACTTTGAGAACTTCACGCCACCCCCTTCTGGCCTGAAGAGTTTCTGTTGAGAAATCTGCTGTCACCCTCACGGCAGTTCCCTTGTAAGTCATTGCTTGTCTCTCTCTTGCAGCCCTGAATATTTTCTCTTTGTCCTTAACATTTGCCATTTTAATTATGATGTGTCTTGGAGTGGGTCTCTTTGGATCCCTCTTGTTTGTAAACCTCTGTGCTTCCTGAACTTGTTTGGCTTTCTCCCTTGGCAGCGTAGGGAAATTTTCTATCATTATTTTCTTCTCGAAGTTCTCTATGCCTTGCTCTCTTTCCTTCCCCTCTGGCTTTCCTGTAATGCGAATGTTGTTTCACTTTATGTTGTTCCAAAGCACCCTTAGACTGTCCTCATGCTTTTTAAATGTTTTTTCTTTTTGCTCTTCTGATTGAATGATTTTTTTCTACCTTGTCTTCAACATCACTTATTCTATCCTCTGCTTCATTGAGCCTGCTTTTAATTCCTTCCAGTGTATTCTTGATATCAGGTACCGCATTCTTTATTTCTGTCTGATTTTTGTTTATGTTAAGTATCTCTTTTTTCATGTTTTCCCTAAAGTCTCCAATCTTATCCTTTATTGCCTTGTTTTTCTCTTTAAGTTCCTTGAACATCATCATCAATACTCTGAACTCTCTTTCTGATAACTTGCTTAACTCTATGTCATCAAAGACTTCTTCGTTTCTTTTTCTTTAATTTTGCGGTTGTTTCTTTGTCACCCCATTTTGCTAGGTCTTAGTGTTTGTATCTATATATTATATATATTTGCTGTCTCCCAGACTTGTGGGATGCAATTTTGTCTTGTGGGTCCAGTGTACCCCAGAGGCGTATTTTCCTTATTCATCTGAGCCCTTTGCTCTAAGCATGTCCCTTTTGTGGTTCTCCCTTTGGTGTTTTCTTTATGTTCTCCTATTTTAGTTGGGTCTAGATTGTTGTTCAGTCCTTAGGAGGACTCTCCTCTCATTTTGGCAAACTGTGTCTCAGCCCCAACCTCATCATATAAGCTGTTGTATGGGTGCTGGTAAGGCAGGACAATACACAACTAAACTTCCAGGAAACAAGGGATATCTTACAAAATATCTTGACAGTCACAATGAAAACAACCCACATGAAAATAGAACTGGGAGAGTGAAAGGAGAACACACACACACAAAAAAAAAGCTTAAAAAAAGAGAGAATGAAAAGTAATGCTTTGAGAGAGAAATGTATATTGTTGCTAATAGTGGTGAAAATTTAGAAAATAATAATAAACTAAAATGTAAAAAATAGAGAAGCTGCTGGGAGATAACAGAAGCAGAGAAAAGACTCTGAAAGAAGGGCCAGCAAAAAATTAAGGGAGAGAATAGGAATAGGATAATAGTTGAAAATGAGAAAATAAAAATACAATAAAGAGAATAAGAGAAACTAACAATCGAACAAAAGACAGGAAGACAGAAGGGAGGATAACGAAAGAAAGAAAAGAAGAAAAAGAAAAAAGAAAAAGAAAAAAAACCTTATGCCAATGGATCGAGAGGAGGGAGAGAGATATAGCCCAGGCAGGGAGGGAGTTTGGTAAGAGATTTGGTGGAACTATAGGGGAAAGCAGTAAACTTGGTTATAATGATAAATACCGAGCCATTAAGCAGGGCTATCAAGTAAGTCTTGATAGTAGAAGCAAGGATAAAACAAAACTAAAAACAAGCTAAGCAAAACAAAATTCTATTATAAAAAAGAGAAAAAGATTTAGTTAAAAATTTTTTTAAAAAAATTTTTAAAAATTACAAAATTTAAAAAGGAAGAGAAAACAAATAAATTTTCCCCTCTTTCTTTTCTTCCTATGGAAAATAGAGAAAACACACACACACACACACACAAAACAAAAACAAAACCAAAACAAAACAAGCAAAACAAAGAAACAGAAGAAAAAAAAGTCAATCAGGTGAGTTTCTTCTGGTCACCTTATGTCATCTGCAGGTCAGTTTTGTGTGCTGGTTTCAGTTCTTCTGGGAGGTACTTGTGTATCACCCAATATGAGGAGCCGTCTAGGTTTGGCTCTGGTGTCCTTAGGTAGATGGTTGATCTGAGGCTCTCCGTGGACCACCTCCTCTTGTCAGCTATTTTGCAACCTTGTAGTTGCCTGGTCTTACTCCAGAGTCTTCTGTAGAGTCTTTAGGGTGCAGGATGGCTAGTGTAGCTCAGGGTATCACTCCCCTTACTTAGAGGTTTCACTGTCAGGCACTCACTCTGTGGGAGTTAGTCTCGGCTCCACAGTCAGCTCCTCTGTCTCTGCCTTGTCCTCTGATTCTAGTTTGCCATGCACTGGCCTGCTGCAGCTTCAGATTGATTTCAGCCTGTTGCCTTTTTTATATGGGCCATTTCAGCAGCCTGGGCTCAGTGGGTTCGATTAAAAAAACATTCTGGTGAGCCCTTTGCCTGCCCACCCCCCAGCAAGGGCTTTCAGTGTTTCCTCCAGTTCCCAAACAACAGTCCCTGAGAGTCTTATTTTTGTGAGCTGTGAGCTGCTCTACCTTCCCCCTCAGGACTATGCCCTGCGGGTATGTCTGGGGCATTGTTGAGCTGGACCAACCACCTTCCTGTTGGAGGTGGTGCTCCCAGGTTGCAGGAGAGGCAGGCAGGCTCCTCCCCTCCCTTCCCAGTTCTGGTTGACTGGTCACACCAGGCCTGCCCCTCAGTCTACTGTGCAGACCCCAATCCCAGCCTCTGCTGGTCTGTTTGTACAGTCCGTGCTGGGAAGGTGAGAGGCACTTTTGTGATCAGACTCAAAAATGCACAAAGCTACACACAGGCAGAGAGTCTACCCTGCAGGGTCCTGCTGCCCGTGTGCCAAGGCAACCAGCGGAAGGGCACCCAAAGTCAGCTCCAGCAGCTCCCTGCACCGCTGGTTTCAGCAAAGTTGGGGCAGCTTTGCAGGCCACCACGGTGCCCCTCAGGGCTGGTCACCAATCCCAGCCTCTCAGCATTGGGAGTTTGGGGCAGGAGGACACCATCAGGGCTGGTCACAGATCCCAGACTCTGCACCTGGAGCTCAGGGCGTGAGGGAACCTCCCTTCCCCCACACCACGCAGATTCAGTGCTTTGTGGGGCTTAGCACGCTGCCTTACAGGGAGGCAGAGGGTCCCCATGTGTGGCAGCTCAGTGCAGTCCTCTGGTCCCTTACCACTCAGGTGCCACACCCTTTGGGACAGCCCTTCCCATGGTCAGCACCCTCAGCATTAGACACTGGTCGCAAACACCACTAGAAGCTTTGTTTAGCTAGGAAGAAGCTGTCCCCTCCTCGCAGACTCACTGCTTCCCTGGGTCCCTCTGCCCTCCATGAGGGGCACTCCTTTCCCTCTTGTCTGCTCCGGATGTGAGATCCCCACTTTTGGATGTGGGTCTGCACTCCCAAGAGCAGGGAGTTTTGCAGCCTCCAAGCCTCGGGGCTCGGAGCCCAGCACAGTCTTCAGGGGGTCTCCTCCTTCCTACGCTCCCCCTCTCTTACCAGACTCTGTGATGTTTCTTCAGTGCTCCCCAGTTGCACTCCGTCCACTCAGGTATGTTTCTCTGGTTTTTCCAAGCTGGCTACGTAGGATTTTAGGAGTAAATTGAGTCTGTGCCTGGGAGTGGGGGTGCTCTGCTGCTTCTCACAGTGCCACCATCTTCCCCTCTCCCCCCATGCTACCTTTTTAAAAACAATTTTTTCAATACTACTCTGAATATCTTTGTCATTAAAGAGTACTCTAAAATATTGTCAGTGACTGCATAATGTTATACCATAATTTATTTAACTAGTACCTATTTTTGTACAGAGAATATTTTTCCCTCTAAAAAGATCTTTCTTTTTTACTGCTGTACACAGTGATATGATGAATATCCTCATAGCAAAATAAACAAAATCTAAATTGTTTGACAGGTAAATTCCTAGAAGTTGAATTGCTGGGTCACAGGAGGTGTACATTTTCGAAGATCCAAGTCTTCAGTGGCCCTGGACTGGTAGCTCGGTTGGTTAGAATGTCATCTTGATATGCCAAGGTTGCGGGTTCAATCCCTAGTCAGGGCACATACAGGAATCAACTAATGAATGCTTAAATAGATAAAACAAGTCAATGTTTCTCCCTCTCTTCCCCTCCCTCCCTCCCAATCTCCCCCTTCCTCTCTCTCTCTCTCAAATCAATAAATAAAAATAAAAGTGCAACTCTTCAAGATATTACCAAATGGTTGTAACAGCTTCTATTTCCACCACTAGGAACTGAACAGATGCTTTTTGAGTCATATCCTCACCTCCTCTGGGCATTACAGTTTTGTAATCTTTGCAAATTTGATCAGGTAAAATGCTATCCTATTTAAATCTGCATGTTTTGTAATCCAAGAGAGATAAAAACACTTTCCATCTCTATGTCTTATTAGACACTTTTTTCCCAATCATTTTTATTTTCATTTAAAAAAAATATTTTATTGTTCAGAGTATTAGAGTTGTCTCCCATTTTCTCCCTTTTACCCCCCTCACCCCATCTCTCAGGTCTTCACCTGTCTATTGTCTGTGTGCATGGGCTGTGCATATATGCTTATAAGTTCTTTGGTCAATCTCTTCTGCCCTTGTTTCTGCCTTCCTCTCAGAATGGCCAGTTCGTTTCATGCTTCAATGTCTGTGGCACTATCTTGTTCATCAATTTATTTTGTCCCTTTGAGTCCACATATAAGTGACATCAAGTGATATTTGTCTTTCTCTGATGGGCTTATTTCACTTAGGATAATAATCTCCAGGTCCATCCATGCTGTTCCAAAGGGTAAGAGATCCTTCTTTTTTACAGCTGCATAGTATTCCATGGTGTAAATGTCCCACAGCTTTTTTATCCACTCATCTACTGATGGGCGCTTGGGCAGTTTCCAGATCTTAGCTGTTAAATAGTGCAGCTATGAACATAGGGGTGCATATATTCTTTCTGATTGGTGTCTTGGGATTCTTAGGATATATTCCTAGAAGTGGAATCTTTGCATCAAATGGCAGTTCCATTTTTAATTTTTTAAGGAAACTCCATATTGTTTTCCATAGTGGCTGCACCAGTCTGCATTCCCACCAGCAGTGTACTAGGGTTCCCCTTTCTCCAAACCCTCGCTAGCAGTTGTTTGTTGATTTGTTGATGGTAGCCGTTCTTACAAATGTGAAGTGATACCTAATTGTGGTTTTAATTTGCATCTCTCTGATGATTAGCAACGTTGAGCATTTTCTTATCTGTCTCTTGGCCATCTGTTTGTCCTCTTTGAAAAAGTGTCTATTCAGGTACTTTGTCCATTTTTTAATTAGATTGTTTGTCTTCCTCTTATTGAGTTATATTAGTTCTTTGTATATTTTGGAAATTGACCTCTTAGAAGATGTATGATTGGCAAATATGTTCTCCCAAACTGTGGGTTCCCTTTGCATTTTGAGAATGGTTTCTTTTGCTCTGCAGAGACTTTTAATTTTTTTAATTTTGTAATGTTTTAATTTATCTTTATGGTTGAAAGTACTACAAATGTCCCCCTTTACACCAAAATGATCCCCTCCACCCTGCACACCTGCCTTCCAGGCCTTCACCGCATTATTGTCTCTGTCCATGTGTTATGCATATATGCATATAAGTTCTTAGATTAATCACGTCCCACCCACCCACCCACCCACCCCTGCCTTCCCTCTGAGATCTGTCAGTTTGTTCCATGCTTCTATGTCTCTGGGAATATTTTGTTCATCAGTTTATTTTGTTCACTAGATTCCACATATGACTGAGATCATGTGATACCTGTCTTTCTCTGACTGGCTTATTTTGCTTGACATAATACTCTCCATGCTCTCTTAAAGGGCAAGGGATCCTTCTTTTTTAAAGCTACATAGTATTCCATGCCGTAAATGTCCAAGAAGATGCTTGATATGATTTCAGTTTCCTTGAACCTGTAGAGACTTGTTTTGTGTTCTAACATGTGGTCTATCTTTGAGAATATACTATGTGCACTTGAGAATGTATATTCTGCAGCTTTTGGGTGAAATGTTCTGTAAATGTCAAATCCACCTGATCTAGTGTGTCATTTAGAGTCACTGTTTCCTTTCTGATTTTTTGTCTGGAAGATTGATCCAGTAAAGTCAGTGGAGTGTTAAAAGTCCCCTACTATGACCGTATTGCTGTCAATCTCTCCCTTAAAGTCCTCCAGAAGTTTTTGGTTTTTATTTTTTTCCACCCTGTGTGAGTCTTTTTTTCTGATTTGGGACTCTTGTAGACAACATATATTTGGGCCATATTTTCTTATCCATTCACCTATCCTATGTCCTTTGAGTAGCACATTTAATTCATTTATGTTTAAGGTTATTATTGATAGGTACTTATCTACTCCCATTTTATTTCTTTATACCTATGTTTCTCCCTCTCTCTATTTAAACTTTTACAGCAGTCCCTTTAACATTCCTTGTGGTGCTGGTTTGGTAGTGTTAAACTTCTTTAGCCTTTTTTTGTTTGGGAAGCTCTTTATTTCACCATCTATTTTGAATGATAACCTTGCTGGATAGAATATTCTTGGTTTCAGATCCTTGCTTTTCATTACCTTGAATACTTCACGCCATTCCCTTCTGGCCTGTAGAGTTTCTGATGAGAAATCAGCTGACAGCCGTATGGGAGCTCCTTTGCAAGTAACAGATTGATTTTCTCTTGCTGCCTTTAAGATACTCTATTTCTCTTGAATTTCTGGCTTTTTAGTATGATGTGTCTGGGCATGGCCCTCTTTGGGTTCTTCTTGCTTGAGGCTCTCTCTGCCTCCTGAACTTATGTGACTTTTCCTTCACCAGGTTAGGGAAGTTTTCTGGCATTATTTCTTCATACAGGTTCTCTAACCCTTGCTTACCTCCTACATCTTCTAGAACTCCTATGATGTGAATATTGTTAAGTTTCATTTCTCACAGGTCTCTTAAATTGTCCTCCTGTTTTTTAATTGATTTTTCATTCTTGTTCTGATTAAGTGATGTTTTTCAACCCTGACTTCTAATTCTCTGATCCTCAGCTTTCCCTAATCTGCTCTTTATTCTTTCCAATGTTTTTTTTTCTCCTATGTCATTCTTAATTTTTTTCACAGTTTCTGCATCTTTTCTCATGCTGTTGAACATTCTTACAATCATTATTCTGAACTCTGTATCTGATAAATTGCTTATCTCCATTTCATTTATCTCTTCTTCTGGAATACTTTTTTGTTCTTTCACTTAGTGCTTATTTTTTTTATATCTCCCCATTTTGACTGCCTGTTTGGATTTGTTTCTATGTATTAGTTAAATCTGATAGGACTCTCAGACTTTTGGATGGTCTCTGATTCAAGACAATGTCAGATGCTGTTTGTGGCTGGCCTTTAGTACCCTCTTTGAGCTTTTCACACTTCACAGCTTGTGGTTCCCTTTGCTGGGGCTGGGTGCATTTGGAAAGGACCAAGGTATGCACCAAGGTCCAGTTTCCTAAACCCTACGTCCAGAAGCAGATCAGGCAGAGACTGAAAGCACAAGAGACTAATTGTTATTCAGTCTCTTAATGAGCCTCAGGATATAGAAATTCCACAGGATGGGGCAAGAGGTTTTCCAACAGGGTGTGGCAATTGCTTCCTCCCGCCCCAATGCCAAAGCTGCTTGGGTGATAGATGTCTGCTTGAGACAGATGTCCTCAGTCTCTGTGCCATCTCTGCTTTATGTCCTTGGTTATGAGGGTGCTCTCCAGCTAGTCATCAGTTGATTATTCAGGATGTTTTTTCTTTATTTTAGTTGTAATTCCAGTTTGTTCCTGGGAAAGTGTCAGTGTAGCTTCCACTCAATCCACCTCCATCTTCCATCTCTGTGCAGAAGCTTTTTAGCTTGATGTAATCCCATTTGTTTATTTTCCCTTTGTTTCTCTTTCCCTAGGCAATGTATCACTACATGAGATGTTTGTGATTTTACTGCCTATGTTTTCTTCTAGGATTTTTATGGTTTCGTAAGTTACATATAAGCCTTTTATCCATTATGAATTTATTCTTCTGTATGGTATAAGGTAGTGGTGTAGTTTCATTTTTTTTTTTTTTTTGCATGTTTCTGACAAATTTTCCCAGCCCCATTTATTGAAGAGACTGTATTTACCCCATTGTATGATCTTGCCTCCTTTGTCAAATATTAATTGACCATAATGGCTTCAGTTGATTTCTGGAGTCTCTTTTCTATTCCATTGATCTATATGCCTATTCTTGTGCCAGTACCTGTCTGTTGGTATTAGAGTGGCTTTGTAGTATAACTTGATATCTAGTATTGTAATCCCTTCAGCTATGTTCTTTCTCAAGATTGCAGTGGTTATTCAGGGTCTTTTTTGGTTCCAAAAAAATTTTGGAATATTTGTTCTAGTTCTGTCAAATATGCTGTTGGTATTTTATAGGAATAGTACTAAATCTATAGATTGCTCTGGATAGTATGGAAGTTTTAATGATATTAATTCTTCTAATCCATAAATGTGGTATATTCTTCTACTTGTTTGTATCTTCCTCTGTTTCTTTTTTCATTGTCCTGTAGTTTTCCAAGTACAGGTTTTTTACATCCTTGGTTCAGTTTATTCTTAGGTACCTTCTTTTTTTTCAGTTGCAATGGTAAATGGGATTGTTTTTTTAGTTTCCTTTTTTGAGAGTTCATTATTGGTGTATAAAAATGCTGTCAATTTTCAGATGTTCATTTTTGTATCATGCTAACATCCAAATTCCTTTATTAAATCTAATAGTACTTTGGTTGAGTCTTTAGAGTTTTCTACGTACAATATCATGTCATCTGCAAATAATGACAGTTTTACTTCCTCTTTTCCAATTTGGATGCATTTTATGTTTTCTTCTTGTCTGATTGCTGTGGCAAGGACTTCCATACTATGTTGAATAAGAGTGGTGAAGGCAGACATCCCTGTCTTGTTCTTGTGCTTAAGGGAAATGCTTTCAGTTTTTGTCCATTGATTATGATATTCACTGTAGGTTTGTCATATGTGACCTTTATTATGTTAAAGTTTGTTCCCTCTACTCCCACTTTGCTGAGAGTTTTTATCAAAAATGGTTGCTGGCTTTGCCAGGCATGGCCCAGTGGTTGAGCATTGACCTATGATCCAGGAGGTCATTGTTTGATTCCCAGTGAGGGCACATGCCCAGGTTGTGGGCTCAATCGCCAGTGAGGAGTGTGCATGAAGCAGCCAATCAAAAATTCAGTCATCACTGATGTTTCTATCTCTCTCACCCTCTCCCTTCCTCTCTTTCTCAAATCAATAAAAATATATATATTTTTAAAAATGGGTGTTGGATTTTTGTCAAATGCTTTTTCTGCATCTATTGATATGATCATATGATTTTTGTCCTTCATTTTCTTTATGTAATGTATCACATTTATTGATTTGCAAATATTATACCAGGCTTGCATCCCCAGAATAAATCCCATTTGGTCATGGTGTATGATTTTGTTAATGTATTGCTGGATCCAGTTTACTAGTATTTTGTGGAGGATTTTAGCATTTATGTTCATCAGGGATATTGGCCTGTAATTTTCTTTCTTTGTAATGTCTTGATCTGGTTTCGGGATTGGGATAATGCTGGCCTCATAATAAGAGTTTGGGAGTTTTCCCTCCTCTTGAATTTTCTGGAATAGTTTGAATAGAGTAGGTGTTAATTCTTCTTTTAATGTTTGGTAAAACTCACCTGTAAATCCATCTGGTCCAGGACTTTTGTTTGCTGGGAGTTTTTTGATTCCTGCTTCAATTTCAGTAGTTGTTATCGGCCTATTCAGGTTTTCTACCTCTTCTTGATTCAGCTTTGGAAGGTTGTATGCTTCTAGGAATATTTCCATTTCCCCCAGGTTGCCCAATTTGTTGTCATATAGTTGTCCATAGTATTTTCTTATGATCCTTTGTATTTCTGTTGGGTCAGTTGTTATATCACCTCTTTCATTTCTGACTTTATTTCTTTGGGTCTTCTCTCTTTGTTTCTTGGTGAGTCTGGCTAAATGTTCATCAATCTTATTTATCTTATCAAAGAATAAGCTCTTGGTTTCATTGATTTTTTATATTGTTTTTTTAGTCGCTATGTCATTTATTTCTGCTGTGATCTTAATTATTTCCTTCCTTCTACTTCCTTGGGGCTTCTCTTGCTGTTCTCATTCTAGTTCTTTTAGTTGTTGTATTAGATGGTTTAGTAGAGCTTTTCCTTGTTTCTTCAGGTATGCCTGTACTGCTATGAACTTTCCTCTCAGGACTGCTTTCGCTGTGTCCCATAGATTTTTGGTTGTTGTCTATTCATTTCAGTTTTTTTCCAGGAAGTGTTTGATTTCCTCCTTGACCTCATTGGTAACCCATTTGTTGTTTAATAACATGCTATTTAGCCTCCATGTGTTTGAATATTTTTGAGTTTTTTTAAAGTGGTTGATTTCTAGTTTCATGGCATTGTGATCCAAGAAGATGCTTGAGATGATTTCAATCTTTTTGTATTTGTAGAGACTTGCCTTGTGCCCTAACATGTGGTCTGTTTTTGAGAATGTTCCATGTGCACTTGAGAATGTGTGTTCTGCTGCTTTGGGATGAAATGTTCTGTAAAAGTCAATTAAATCCATTAGATCTAGTGTTTCATTTAAGGTCTGTGTTTCCCTGTTGATTGTCTTGATAATTGGTCAAGTGATGATTGTGGGATGTAAAAGTCCCCCACTATGATTGTGTTGCTGTCAATCTCCCCCTTAAAGTCACCCAAGAAATTTTTTATATATTTAGGTACTTCTATATTGGGTGCAAAAATGTTTGTAAGGGTTATTTTCTCCTGTTGGATTGATTCCTTTAGTATTATGTAGTGACCATTTTTGTCTCTTGTTATGGTCTTTATTTTAAAGTCTATTATGTCAGATGTAAGTATTGCTTCTCCAGCTTTTTTTCATTTACATTTGCATGGAATTTTTTTCCCCATCCCTTCGTTTTTTGACTGTGTGAGTATTTTGCTCTCAGGTGGGTCTCTTGTATACATCATATATATGGATCCTGTTTACTTATTCATTCAGCTACCCTATGTCTTTTGATTTGACCATTTATTCCATTTACATTTTAGGTTACTATTTATAAATACTTATTTAATGCCAATTTCCTCCTTTTTGCTGATGTACCTTTCTAGCACTTTCTTCTTTTTCTTAGAGCAGTCTTTTTAGCATTTCTTGTAATGCTGGTTTGGTGGTACTGAACTTTAGCCTTCTTTTGTCTGGGAAGCTCTTTATTTCACCTTCAACTTTAAGTGATAGCCTTGCTGGATAATGCTGTCTTGGTTGTAGGCTCTTGCTTTTCATTATTTTGAGAACTTCATGCCACTCCCTACTGGCCTAACGAGTTTCTATTGAGAAATTTGCTGTCAGTCTTATGGAGATTCACTTGTAGGTCACTGCTTGTCTCACTCTTGTGGCCCTTCATATTCTCTCTGTGTCCTGAACTTTTGGCATTTTAATTATGATGTGTCTTGGAGTGGGTCTCTTTGGGTCCCTCTTGTTTGGAACCTTCTGTGCTACTTGAACTTGTGTGGCTTTCTCCCTCTCCAGTGTAGGGAAGTTTTTTGGTATTATTTCCTCCACCAAGTTCTCTATCCCTTGCTCTCTTTCCTACCTTTCCTGCATCCCTATGATGTGAATGTTGTTTTACTTCTTGTTGTCCCAAAGCTCCATTGACTGCCCTCATGCTTTTTAAGTGTCTTTTTCTTTTTGCCACTCAGATTACATGTTTTTTTCTACCTTATTTTCTAAGTCACTTTTTCTATCCTCTGCTTCATTGAGCCTGTTTTCAATTCCTTCCAGCATATTCTTGATATCAGATATAGTATTCTTCATTTCTGCCTAGTTCCTATTCGTGGTATCTATCTCTTTTTTCATGTTTTCACTAAGTTCTTCTACCTTAGTGTCTTGTGGTTCTCATTAATTTCCTTGAACATCTTTATAACAATTACTCTGAACTCTATGTCTAATAAATTGCTTAACTCCATCTCATCAAGGTGTTTGTCTGACCATTTTGCCTTTTCTTTAGTTTTGGGGTTGTTTCTTTGTCTCCCCACTTTGGTGGCTCTTAGTGTTTGTATCTATATATTAGATATATTTGCTGTCTCTCAGCCTTATGACATGGGATTTTGTAGTGTGAGTCCAGTGGAGCCCAGAGGTGTATTTTCTTTATACTTCTGAGCTCTTTGCTCTAGGTGTGTCCCTTTTGTGGGTTTCCCTTTTGTGGGTTCTTTGGGCTCTCCTGTTGTGATTGGGTCTAGATTGTTGTTGACCCATTCTTGCAGGACTCACCTCTCAGGTCGGCTAGCTGTGTGTCTCAGCCCCAACCACGTCATGTGAACTATTGTACAGGTGCTGGCAAGGCAAGACAATACACAACCAAACTGCCAGGATACAAGCAGTATCTTACAAAATATCTGGACAATCACAATGAAAACATCCCAAGTGAAAATGCTAAAGGAAGAGAAAGAAGAAAGAAAGAAAGAAAGAAAGAAAGAAAGAAAGAAAGAAAGAAAGAAAGAAAGAAAGAAAGAAGAAGAAGAAAGAGAGAGAGAGAGAGAGAGAGAGAGAGAGAGAGAGAGAGAGAGAGAGAGAGAAAGAAAGAAAGAAAGAAAGAAAGAAAGAAAGAAAGAAAGAAAGAAAGAAAGAAAAGCAAAGGGAGAAAAATAATAGAGAAAAAGATATTATTGCTAATAGTAATGAAAAATTAAAAAATAATAATAGTATGCTAAAATAAAAAGTTAGAAATAGAGAAGCTACTGGGAGATAAAAGGGACCAAAAAAAGATTCTGAAGGAAGGGCATGCAAAAAATTAATGGTTGAGCGTAGGAATAGGAAAATAGTTGAAAATGAAGAAATAAAAATACAAGAAAGAGATAAACAGAAACTAATAATCAAACAAAAAGACAAGAACACAGAAGTGAGTGAAATAGAAGAAAGAGAAAAAAAGTTATGCCAATGGAACTAGAAGAGAGAGAGAGATAAAGGAAGGGCTGGGAGGGAGTCTAATAAGAGAAATGGGGGAAAGAATAGAGAAAAGCAGTAAACTTATCCATTTTAATGATAATGTCCCAGTAGTTAAGCAGAGAATATCAAGAAAATCTTGATAACAAAACAAAAGACAAAACAAAACAAAGCAAAAAAATGCAAAGCAAAACAAATTTTAAAAAATTAATTTAAAAATTTTAAAATTTAAACAAATTTAAAAATAAAAATTTTTTTTCTTTGCTCTCTTTTTCTTAAGGAAAAATAAAGTCAATCAGGTGAGTTTCTTCTGGGCAGCTTATTTTGTCCAAGGCTCACTTTTTTGTATGCTCATTTCAGTTCTCCTGGGAAGTACTTGTGTGTCAGCCAATGTCAGGAGCTGTCTAGGTTTGGCTTGGTGTCCTTAGGTAGTTGGATAATCTGAGGCTCTCTGTGGACCACCTCCACTTGTCACCTATTTTGTCTCCTCCTGTGATTGCCTGGTCTTACTCCAGAGTCTCCTGTAGAGTCTTTAGGGTACTGGATGGCTATGTAGCTTGGGATATCACTCTCTTTACTTAGAGGTTTTGCTGTCAGGCACTCACTGTGGGGAAGTTAGTCTCTGCTTCACAGCCAGTTCCTCAGTTTTTACCCTATCCTCCAATTCTAGTTCCCCATACAATGGCCTGCTACAGTTTCAACCTGTTGCCTTTTCTGTATGGGCAGTTTCAGCAGCCTGGGCTCAGTGGGTTAGATTAAAACACATTCTGATGAGCACTTTGCCTGCTCAGCCTCCAACAGGGGTTTTAAGCTTTTCCTCTAGTTCCCAAACAATAGTCCTTGAGAGTCTTATTCTTATAATATCCTCCTGTGAGCTGTTCTCCCTTCCCCTCAGGAGTGTGCCCTTTGGGGAATATCTGGGGCTTCAGTGAGCTGAACCAGCCCATTTCCTGTTGGAGGTGGCGCTCCTAACCTGCAGGAGAGGTGAGCGTGTTCTGCCCCTCCTTTCCCAGATCTGGTTGGCTGATTGCACAGGTGCACCAATTTCAACTCTCCACAATGCAGATATCAATTCCAGCTTCCGCTGTTCTGTCTGCCTAATGCAAGCCAGGAAGTTGGATGCCCATTCAGTAATCAAAAACTCAAAAAAGCACAAAGGAACAAGCAAGCAGAGAATCTGCCCTGCAAGGTCCTGCTACCCCCATGCCAAGGGACCAAGCAGGAGGGTAACAAAGTCAGGCCCACACAGCTCCCCTCCACCCCTGATCTCAGTAAAGCTGGGGCATTTCCTTATATGCTATCCAGACACCCCTCAGGGCAGGTCCAAAATCTCAGATTCGCCTTTCTGGGAGCTCATGTGGCTGGAGAACTGATCTGCCCCACAGATATCTCCAGTCAGTCTCTGGTGGTGGGAGGGCTCTCTTCCCCTTCTCCATGTCATGCAGATTAAATGCTCCCTGGAGTTCTACACAATGCCTTACAGGAAGGCAGAGTGTCCCTGTATGTGGCTATTCAGTGCAGCCCTCTGGATAATTTCTACTTGGGAGCCACACACTGTGGGACATCCTTTCCTGTGGTCAGCACCCTGTGTGAAAGACTTCTGTCCTGGCCACCATTAGAAGCTTTCTTTCAGTGAGAAGGTGTGGTCCCCTCCTCTCCAGCACACTATTCCCCTGGTCCCTCTGCCCTCCATGTGGAGCTCTAATTTTCTCTTCTTGGGGATTGAGATCCAGTTTTTGGATGCCAGCCCACACTCCCAAGGGGAGGAAGCTTTTCAGTCTCTAGCCCTAGGGCCTCAGAGCCCAGCACAGGCTTCAGGAGGACACCCCCTTTCTACCCCCCCTTACGAGACTCTATGATGTTTCTTGAATGCTTCCTACTTGAAATATGTCAACTCATGTATATTTCTGTTTCTTCCAAGCTGTTTACACAGTATTTTAGTTAGTCAAGTCACTGGCTGGGAGCAAGGGCACTCTGCTTTTTGTCACAGTGCCACCATCTTCCCCATCTTTCCCTTTTTTTATAGTGGTTGACTTCTCATTTCTCCCCATTGTGATCTGAGTAGATGTTTGATATGATTTCAATCTTCTTGAACTTGTAAATACTTGTTTTGAGTCCTAACATGTGGTCTATCTTTGAGCATGTTTCATGTGCACTTGAGAAGAATGTATATTTTGCTGCTTTGAGCTGAAATGTTCTATAAATGTCAATTAATTCCATTAGATCTAGTCTGTCATTTAAGGTCTCTGTTTCCTTGTTGATTTTTTTTCTGGATGATCTATCCAGCAATGGCAGTGGAGTGTTAATGTCCCCCACTGTGATTGTATTGCTGTCAATCTCACCTTTAAAGTCCACAAAGAATGTTTTATATATTTAGGTGCTCCTATATTGGGCGCATATATGTTTATAAGGGTTATAAACCCCTGTTGGATTGATCCCTTTAGTACTATGTAGTGACCTTCTTTGTCTCTTGTTATGGTCTTTATTTTGAAGTCCATTTTGTCAGAAGTCATAAGTATTGCTACCCCAGCTTTTTTCCCTTTCCATTTGCATGGAATACTTTTTTCCATCCCTTCACTTTCAGTCTCTGTGAATAATTTGTTCTGAGGTGAGTCTCTTGTAGACAACATATATATGGGTCATGTTTTCTTATCCATTCAGCTACCCTACATCTTTTGATGAGAACATTTATTCATTTACACTTAAGTTTATTTTTTATATGTATTTATTTAATGCCATTTTCCCCCTTTATGATTATGTACCTTTTTTTCTAGATTTCTTCTTCTTAATGCAGTACTTTTAGTATTTCTTGCAATGCTGGTTTGGTGGTACTGAACTCCTTTAGCCTTCTTTTGTCTGGGAAGCTTTTTATTTTCCCCCAATTTTAAATGATAGCCTTGCTGGATAGAGCAGTCTTTGTTGCAAGTTCTTGCTTTTCATTACTTTGAAAACTTCATGGCAATCCCTTGTGGTCTGAAGAGTTTCTGTTGAGAAATCCACTGTTGAGAAATCCTCTACAAGGGGACTCCCTAGTAGGTCATTGATTGTCTCTCTTGTGGTCCTTAAGATTCTTTCTTTGTCCTTAACATTTGACATTTTAATTATGATGTGCCTTGGTGTGGGTCTCTTTAGGTTCATCTTGATTGGGACCCTCTGTACTTCCTGAACTTATATAGCTTTTTATTTCACCAGGTTAGGGAAGTTTTCTAAGATTATTTCTTCAAACAGGTTCTCTATCCCTTGCTTACTTTCTTTTCCTTCTGGAATCCCTAAGATGCAGATGTTGTTATGTTTCATGTCCCAGAGCTCCCTTAAACTATCCTCATTCTTAAATCTTTTTTCTTTTTGTTGCTCTGTTTGGTTGTTTTTTCTACCTTGTCTTTCAGTCTCTAATTCTATCCTCTGCTTCATCCATTCTACTTTTAATTCCTTCCATTGTATTCTTGATGTCAGATATGGTATTCTTTATTTCCAACTCGCTCTTATTTAGAGTTTCTGTCTCCTTTTTCACATTGATGTAGTTGTCATTAAGTTCTTTGTTATTCTCACTAAGTTGTTTAAGCACCCTCATAACCATTATTTTGAACTCTGTGTCTGATAGATGTCTTGCTTCCATT